>NC_046226.1:13327648-13672744 GCF_009819885.2 Catharus ustulatus
ACCGCTGTGTGTAAGCAAAGCACCCTGGATACCAGTGATGCTTGAGTCAGCTGCATTGGGCCACCCACACACATGCAGAGCTGAGAGAGGGGCTGCCAGCAGGGAACAGAGGTGATAATGTATGATATATGGGTTGACAGTGCTAAAGGCAATCATGGTGTGGGAAGCATTTCTGCTCAGTTATTAGTCCCTGCCTTGAAACAAGGAGGATTCATTCCCTGAAAAAGAGAACACTAATGCAAGAGCTTACTGTCCAGTAAATGCATTCTTGAATGAGTGCCTGTACACCTAAAGAAATAGAGAGCAGCAATTAACCCCACATGCTGCAGACCACTTTATCCTGTGCACCAAAGCTTCTTTCTCTTTGCCAGAATTTCTCATCAGACAGGGACAGTACTCTTTTTTCATAAAAACAACCAGGCCCTGATTTCTGCTTACCCTGCAGACCCTGATCTGAGATTAATGTAGACTGTAAGATTCCTTTCAAAGAGCTGGCTTCCCATTTGAAGAAATTATGCCCCCTTATCATTGATCCAGACCAGATTGGTTTTATTAAAAACAGAAGTTACTCCCACGGCATGTGGCGATTATTTAGCACTATGCATTTTTCCTGTAAATACCATGAAGAGCTGTTAGCCATCAGTCTGCACATGAAAAATGCTGGAGATCCTGCAAAAAATAATAAAAAAAGCTGGTTTTAATGTAATATCTTGAAGTCCTTTAAGTTTGAGAGGATTTTTATATATCAGTTGAAAGAAAACCTATACAATCTCTCTCCTTCCTCCTTGTATACTAACATTTATTCACATTACAGTAGCATCTGGCAGTCCCAACTGACTTCAGCACCCCAGTGAGCTAGACATGGCACATACATAATAAAAGACAGTCCTGGGCTCAAAGAATGTAAGAGCAAATCTTTGCTCAGTGAAACTAATGGCAAAACTCCCATAAATCAGTGGGGCTGGGATTCAAACTTATAGCCAAATTAGAGAAGACAGACAAAAAAGGTGGATGGGAAAAACCGAGACCTGCAGAGATCTGAATCTGAGACCTGCACTGAATCATCTATATCAAAACATAGCTGTAACAGAAGAGCAACCATTCCTCAGCAGAAGAACAACCTTTCAAGTATCCTGTCTCTGGCAGGGGCAGTAATGAAAGCATAGCAAAGCACAGGGAAAAAGCAACTATTGAAGGGATCTTTCCTTGGTACATCCTTTCAGTTTCTGTACTGAGATTTGATGCTGTTTGAAAACTCTCAGGTCATTCAGATCGTGATGTTTAAAGTCAAGTCTCTCTGCATGAGTCAAGCCCTCTCTGGACCTGTAATACACCTCTGTCCTCAACACCTTCCACAGGGGAACTTTGGCTCCCACACTGAGAGGCTGAGCTTAAATGTGCACAAGGTCAGATGGGAATTGGTGAACTAGGCTGGAACTGAACTGCCTGAATTGTAGGAATAATTCTTTCCCTTCATCACAAAGGCATCCTTTCTTTCATCTCAGTTTCCAAAGCAATACTGGCAAATAAGATCCAGCTCTGTTACATCCTTTGAATGGTAGAACCTCCTGAATGAGTTAAAAAGACTCAATGCTTCAATTCCCCAGCTTATGTCAGATCAACAGATGTTTACAGATGGGGCTGAGAAAACAGGAATTAACCATTTTGCTCCAAACAAAAATAATCTTATCAAACTATTTGCATCAAAACTTTTTGACATTAGCATTATCTTCTTCCCAGCCTTCCAAATACCTAATAAACTTAATTTCATGGAACACTGTCTCTTCATAGGGCAGGCTATCACATCACATTTTCAATCCTCCTGCACACAATTCTGAATTTACACTATCCTGTTCCACTCTTGTTACTGATTTTACCTACATGCGTAGGCTATATTGCGCTAGAAACTACAAATGGGAAAAGATGGGTATGGTACAGAAAGCCAAATTTGAAAAATCAGATTCACACAGCAGGCTGGTGATAGGGCCAGGAGTAATTTGAGTATCTCTGAGTTATAATCCAGTATTTTGTGCACAATATACTCTTCCCCTTTGTCTTGGTCTTCTCTGCTTTTCTTGGTCTTTCACTGAGTGAACAGAGTGAAAGCGATGACTCTTGTTGAGATGAAGACACCACTTTTTCTAGTTGGTGTCTGTTATCCAATGTGTTCCAGTGGGTTACATTAATGAAAGAATCATAGAATGGCTTTGGTTTGAAAGGTCCTTAAATATCATTTAATTGCAACCCCTGTGCTATGGGCTAGGACATCTTTCACTAGACCAGGTTGTTCAGCTGCTACCATCCAGCCTGGCCTTGAACACTTTGAGGGATGGGGCACCCACAGCTCCTCTGGGTAGCCTGTGCCAGTGCCTCATCACCCTCACAGGAAAGAATTTCTTCCTAATATCTTGAGTAAATCTGTTCTTTTTCAATTTGAAGTTATTTCCCCTAGTTCTGTCACTACAATCACTTGTGAAAATTGTCTTTCCATATTTTTTTAGGTTCTGTTCATGCCCTAGAACCCTATCATTAGCCTCCCCTGAAAACCTTCTTTTTTTTCCAGGCCTCAACAATGCCAATTCTCTCAACCTTTTCTCGTAGAAGAGGTGTTCCAGCTCTTTAATCATGTTGGTGGCCTCCTCTGGACTCTGTCCAACAGGCCAGTGTGTTTTCCATGCTGGGGGACCCCAAAGCTGGATGCAGTACGCTGGGTGGGGTAGGTGGATATTCCAGGGAATATTATCTCAGAGTATATTGTGTTCCCATCCCCTCAAGCACAATGCTCATGCTGTAAATAGATCAGGTTTTACCAAGATCTGGAGCTGCCCCTTTGAAATTTTAGGGTTATGGTATCTTCTGCCTTTCATAAAATTATTTAATTGACACATTTATATACATATATATATATATATATATGCCATTTGATTAGACATAAATGGGTGGGTTAATCTTCACTATCAGATGTATGATATGAATATTGTTAAAAACTATGTCTTGTCAGTTGTATAGTAACCATATATCCTTTAAACTATCCAGTCCCTTTTTTATTTGCCTTATTAAAAGACCTTCTTGTCTCTTGAGCTGAGACAAGTGCCCAAGCATGGAGACTTTTCCACTGCAGGAAAAGGCAGTTATGCACAGAGTTGTCATTGTTTTACCATGCCACACATAAAATGTCTTTTATATATATACATATATACATACATACATATATATATATATATATATATATATATATAATAAATGAAATCTTCAATAGATTTATGGGGGATATGGGCTAATTTCACACAGAGCATTTGGTACTAGGTTTTTATATGACTGAGTTTGCTGATATTTCCATTGAATGACCCATCCTATTTAGCCGTATGACACTTAATAATCTCACTGCTTGAAATAATGTCAGAAGATTCTGTTAACGGTAGAGCAGTCCCACATTGTAAGTTTGAGACAGCTCATTTGCTCACAATCCCTGCAGCACACTTCCATCCAGACATTGCCCATTATGTATAATCATCTGGGAGTAAAGCAGGCTCAGTGCAATATTTAGGATAGTGCAATGGAAAGTGAGAAACCTATGGATATATTGCTAAGATTCTCATGTACTTGGACTGAATATGGAAACCTGGCCATCATGAGAGGAGAAATATAACCAGTAATTTATACTTGGCTACCATTTCTTACTTACACTGAGAGAGAAGATCCAGTTTAAACCTCGTTTTTGTGCTCAATACCAGATATGTGCACACCTGGATCATCCTCTGTACAAAACAAGATCTGGCTCAGTTATGAGAATTTTTTGACAGTATTTATGTCAAATTAATCAGAGTGTACACTGCAGTGTTTATCCTGGCCTGATGACGGCTGCAGGAAGAGAGATGATAGCTGATCCAGCATAAAATCATGCTTTTGAAATATATCAAACAAGTGTGAATTGGCCAAATGAGTTTGTACTAGTTCTGCATTTTGCCTCGAGAGGTAATAACATTTTTGATCTATTAAGTATGCCCCTAAAACTGTTTTTGCTGTCTTCCCAACTGTAGTTTAAAAAGAAATAGATTTTTCCATTTTTAACTTGTGCATACAGAAGTTGAGCTGTGCAAAAAGAAATATGCATTTGCTGCCTTATAACTAAGTGCAAATCCAAAAATAATCTCAAGTAAGCAAAATTAAAAAAAAAAAAAAATTTTTTTATTCAGGCAATTACCATTTTCTCCTATATTTACCTATTATATAGTGGTGAAAAAAAAAAGTTCTTCCATAAGTAAAGGAACAAATTCAGTCTGTATTTCAATATATAGGAGAATAAAAATCCTTTGTCTTGCAAACTTCTTCTCCCTTGGCGGATGATAGAAGGTTCTCCTGCAAGCCTTGTTTTATTTATAATTATTGAGAAAAATTTTCATACTCTGTCATTGATTAGCCTGCTGGCCATGGTCAAACAGAACTGACAAGGAACTAGTTTTTTCTTTTTCTCTTCACTGGAAGCATCATCTTAATTTACTCTATCTACTGATTTTCATAAGCACATTGAAACTTTACTGTTTTATGATTTTGCATGTGATTGAAATTGGTCAATGGATTTATTCAGGGGAAAAAAAAATCAAGGGTGGGACAGCAAGCCAGCCTTCCCACATAACCCAAGCAGTCTTCCTTCTTCAAGGAAAGCAAACTTTAAAAAAGAGAAAGATGTTACAGTGGCTAGCATAATAACCTAAGTTATGAGTGGAATGAATTCAGCTAATAACTTCTATGACCCTGGGAAAGGTCCACAAAAGTACTTAGCATGGTATTTTTCACATAACTCTTGGTGTCAAGTTCCAGTAGTGAAGTTCACAAACCTGCAGTACACAGCTTTTGAAAAGATCCAGGTGCCTCAGGACTGGACTCAAGAATCACACGCTAAGAGTCTAACTGGAAATGCAACAGATATTTGATTTAGAAGCACAACCAATGTAGTATTCCTATATGCTCAAGGGAAAGACAAGTGCAGATGTAAAAGGCAAGTGCAGTTTATCTCTCAGCTGAACAAAAGTTGAATTTCCCTATGAAGACAGTCGGTTTTTTTCACCAGTTATGTGAGAAATCTAGAGTGGCACTGCTTCTGACAATCATTTAATTGCTTAAATGAAATAGGATGGAGCCAATACCAAACAGGGCAAAAGAAAATAGGCAGTAACATATATTCACAAAGGAGAAAATAATGGTAGATAATTTGAAATCCCATCTATCTCCTCAGTTTTTCTGCCCACCTTGCACGTCCCCCTCCATGAAGCTTGGATTCATGTAGCAATACTCTTTCCTGCCCTAACCTTCTCTGTGAATGACAGGTTTGGTGAAATTTTTCTAACTGATCTGGGAGCGGTGATACCTGAAAGGAGTTAGATTAATTGCTGGTGAGAAACAGAGTCTGGAGCGTTTGTGTCCTGGGGAAATTCAACCTCAAAACTTCCATCTGAATTGCATGTTTCCTCACCAAAAAGCCACCCTTTAGGAGCCCTCTTGACAAGACTTTTCCAACATCTTGTGTGAGGCATATTTGCATAACAACTTTGGAGCACTGCAATCTGTGTTAAAAGGTGATCCTTAACAAACTGAACTGGGCTGAGATTTTACATATGCCTGACAGAAGACTTCCTGTGAGTCTTATATTATAATCTGATACAAGAGAAAATGATAAAATATTAACAATCTCTCCTATTGCCATCTATTAAAGTGACTTGAAACTTTCTCTTGATTAATCCCATTTGTAAGGCTTGTAGAGTTGGGAAAGTAAGGGAGAAGGACCCAATGTAAAGTGGGACTATGGAAACAAACTGTTGGGTTATTTCCTCATTTTATCTTTCCCAGGTTTGCCTTTTGACTTGCAGGCGTGCACAACACTGATTAGACCCAGTTGTCATTTACCCTCATGAAAACTGTACTAAAGCAGAGTTATAGCGGAGCTGCACGAATTAGGGAAGGCAGAAGATTATATATGGAGGTGTTTGGAGGTAGGGCATTAGGCTGAGCTTTGTCTTTTCAGTAGTGATTCAGAGATACAAAAAAACAATGATACACTGTTCATAGGTCTTATTTATCTTTTCCACATAATTATTTTTTTTTCCTGCTTCAACAAGAATTAAATGTGGTCTTTCTTTTTTGTCCTCTGCTTCTGTCAGTTTGAATTGTTGAAAGGTGCCAGATTGACTGTGTTGGAGTTTAAAATCCTTTAATTACCCACCAAACAGGTTATGTGTGGACAGCAGAAGTGTAAGCTTCCTCATGCCACCCTGACAGTGCATGCAACCAAGCTCCTGGGGCTGGAGAGAGTCTGCCAGTCTTGCTAGTGAAAGAAAAACACAGGACCAGGTCTGCACCCTGTGAAAACTGACACTGCCCCAATAACCTGAGCAGCTGTAAGCTCTGTATCTTTGGTTAGATCTATCTATCTATTCGGGTGAAGAAATAATCAGAGGAAATTAGCTCCCTGTAAAAATGATTGGTTATTTGCAAGTAGAAAACTGACTGATACCACTTAACTGCATTAGGTTGCAGATAGTCTTACTGCATTTGCTTAAATATTAATGCAGCATGTCTCTAATGTTTGAATATGAAGTACCTTCCATCTTTTTATCAGTCTCTGTAAAATAGTACTTCCTTAAATTCTTCTTATATATATTCCCACTTTACTTAAACCTAAATCCTCAAGTTCTGGTATCTTCAACAAACTCAAATAGATCATCAAGCTTAATTTTGTAATAATCTTCAGCTTGTTTAAATACCTCAGTCCTGCCACCTCTCAATAATCTTTATTATTCTTCTAAGACTAAGTAATTCTCTCATCTGTAAACTCTTCCATTCTATTTATCACCTCAGTTTCTCTGCATTCTGCTGCCTTGATTTCTGTTTTCATTCATACATATTGACCTTATTTAAACAGCGTGGGCCAAAGTCTAATCTCAGTCATGGCATTCTAAATCCAGAGTAACTGACTTCAGTGACTCCAGTTTTCATTTTATGTCAATGGACTTACTTCAGATATGCTCTGCTAAAACTAAACTCACAATCTGGCATTCTGCTGTTTGAAACTCAAATCTCAAAATACCCTTGTGTTTTTTGTTATTAATTCTCTTTTGAGTCCAATTATCATTCTCTTGACCTCCTTAAAAAAAAATCATATGCGAAATTTAAGTGGAGGTGCCACCTTGCCTTATTTAATGCTTATTCACTTCTAGAACTCTTGGCTGATGTATGACCAACTGAAGGCATTTGAGTATATAAGATTATGTGGAAGTTAATGTCTTTTCATGGGTTGTGTGGGTTTCATTCCAAGCCTGCAATATAAACTCTTGGGAATGAGGAATCGTCACAAATTCTGACACCTCCTCTTTTACCTGCACAGGTTTTCTGGGATTGTTTCCTTACATACAAATATATGCCAGCTCCCTTTCTCCCAGAATGGCCGAAGCTTGAGAAAGTAGTACAAGACAGATTAGTTCTCATGTAACATTTAGATATTATGCTGGCAAGAGAGTTTAGAAACTAGAGACTAAAATAGACTGATAAGAAATCTAATTTTTGAAGACTACAGGTGTTCCAGGACTTCTTTCTTTTTACTTTATGCTCTGATTTTCCTATTTTATGATTCATGTTTAATGTAAAAATGAAGAACCTGTTTTCAGTCCATCCTCTTTTAACAACCATAACTACTATGCAAATAACCATAACCTCAACAGAGGGGTGAAGTGACTTTACATGTTTATATGATCATTTTTTAAATGGAAAAAGCATTTAAAGGAAATTGAAATTATGACATGCAGCAAGGTTTCTCCAAAGCAGATTCTCTGCTGAAAAAAAACAAACCCAGAAGAGCAAGGAGAGAAATTATTCTCCAGAGAGAAATAATAACTTTCTTTCATTTTTTTCTAAGAAGAAAAATTTTTTAAAATATTTTCCATGGTGTTGTCTTCCCACCTAACTATTTGGCAGTAGCAGTCTTGTTGAAAGAGCTTCCTATTTGGTTGGCAGTCCTGCTCTTTTTGCTCAGTTCCTCCTATTCAATAAGAAGCTGAGAATTTGCTTCATGTCAGTTTGTGCCCTAAAGATAAGCAGAGTATTTAATTCATAGATCTGTGTGTTCAGATACAGCATAACCTCTAGAATAAGTTCAGAATACTCACAGAATCACAGAATCACCAGGTTGGAAGAGACCTTCAAGATCATCAAGTCCAACCCATGCCCTAACACCTCAACTAGACCATGGCATCAAGTGCCACATCCAGTCTTTTTTTTAAACACATCCAGGGATGGTGACTCCACCACCCCCCTGGGCAGACCATTCCAGTACTTTATCATTCTCAGTAAAAAACTTTTTCCTAATATCCAACCTGTATTTGCCTTGGTGCAGCTTGAGACTGTGTCTTCTTGTTCTGTTGATTGCTGCCTGAAGAAAGAGACCAACCCCACCTGAGCACACCCACCTTTCAGGGAGCTGTAGAGAGTGACAATGTCACTCCGAGTCTGCTTTTCTCCAAACTAAACAACCCCAGCTGCTCCTCACAGGGTTTATGTTCCAAGCCCCTCACAGGATTTGTGTTCCAAGCCCCTCACAGGATTTGTGTTCCAAGCCCCTCACAAGATTTGTGTTCCAAGCCCCTTCCCAGCCTTGTTGCCTCCTCTGGACACGCTCAAGCATCTCCACGTCCTCCCTGACCTGAGAGGGCAGAACTGGACACAGCACTCGAGGTGTGGCCTCACCTGTGCTGTGTACAGGGGAAGAATGACCTCCCTGCTCCTGCTGACCATAATAAAACCATTAACTGCTTATAATAGAATTAAAGGATTCCCCATATATGTGGAGATTTCTAAGAGAGAACCAGAGCTTGTGAGGGTCCTGAAAATGCTCACTCCTTAGATGAGGGGTTCCTTTTCAAATGGTTGGAATGGATTCAAGCATTTTTTCCTGATTTCTCTCTGGAAGATTTACTCTTGGCCCTCTCAAGAGCTTTCCTCTTATAGGACAGTGCTGCTAGCAAAATCTGTGAAAAATACCTTACTGATCTGAAGGCAAAAGCCACTGAGCCAAACTCACAGATTGGGTGCTGACAAATCCATGTGATTGTTCCACCAAGGAAATAATCAGGGCCATCACTGGCAAGTGATGAGTGTAGAGGCACTGGTGGGTTTGAGACCTCCCACAAGAAACCAGGTCCTGCTGCTCCCTTCCACAGAAAATTTCCTATGAAATCAGACCTTTTCAGGTATGGCTCATTTTCCATCTATATATTCTTTCACCTCAGAGACCCAGAACATGTTTTACCTACTAAAGGGAATCACTTTGCCAATCCATTCTGTAAGGGGAAACATGGCAACTCGTTAATGCACAGCAATGTAGCACAACACCTTCTGTCCTCTACTGAAAGGAAAAAAATCCTAGATCCAACTGAAGCTTCAGGGAGTTATTTTTTAAGTAAGGAGAATGCAATTACTCATCACTGTTCTACCCAATGAGTTTTAATTACCTTGCTTCTATGTCTCTTGTGCAACCATTCCTCTCCAAGATCACTGTTTCTCCTTTTCTGCTGAGTAGGAGGACAAATTGCTGAAAGTATGACTGGTTCTGCAGGCCCCTTTCAGGAGTAGGTCATTATTTCAACCTGTCCATCCTCTAACCACCCATGTGAAAATGGCAATGGTATTGCCCCCACGTTACAGCTGGGAAACTTGAACATTCAACGACTCGTCAAAAGTTACACAGCACGACTAAGGCAGAGCATGCACTCTGTTTCTTTTCTTGAAATCTTTGACAGTACTGCTAAATCTCATTCTTTTTTTCTCTCTGAATCACTAAAAGAACTTCTGTTACAGTTTTATCTGAAATCAGTTGTGTATACATTTTATTCTAATATACATGTTCCAAAACCTAAAGCCTCCGCCTTAGATAAACAGTATAACTGGTTATTTCCTTAAGAATCTATATTTAGGAATTCAATATTTAACATGAGAGAAAATCTGATTCTCTTTTTATAACAGTTTTTTTTTTTCATCTGCTACATTCAATCATTAACCATAATTTATGTCCTAGTACAAAGAAAAGAAACATGCACCATTTACTCTCATAGAACTTTTCTTGTATTAACTGTAGAGGCCCCTGAACATGGAGAATACTTCTGTTTTTCAGAAGTCAGGAAATATTTGCGAAACAATTAACATATATTGTGCTTTTCCCTCCTGGTGAATGTGTTCTGAACTGTCCTTTAGCTGACCATTTATTAGTCAGGATCCTGAATATATTTGTTATTCTATAGAAAATTTAGGCATTAATCACTATACTGCATGAGTCTTTCTACATACAGACTGACCTCATGAGAGTTTTTTTCTCTTGTACAAGAGTATCTATTGGAAGTCTTCAAAAAAACAACAAAAGAGAAACAGAGAAACTGAGTCAAGGTACTCTTGAAATATAATAAAGTTATTGAAAGAAAATACTGTGATATACTCATAAGAAAAAAAAAAAAAAAAGAGAAAACAAACCAAACCCCAAAAATCACAGAAAAATACCGTAACATTTACTTAGTAGGAATACTGTGCAACAACATCTAAAACATTTTTGCAAGCCATTTCTTATAAGAAGGACTTATTTCTGAGCAGCCCAGACTGTAGAGTGCTTATGTTTCACCAAGTACAGCAGCAGCACATTACATAGTAAGGGGATATTCTTTGGTTATATTACCTAGTAGTTCATAGGAAAAGATGCTTGGAAGGTCAGGACGCCCACAGACCTTGCACAAGTCTGGCCAGCTGGGACAGGCAGCTCTGAAGGGATGCTGGCAGGTTAGCATGTCAAAGCAGGACACTCAGGCACTGAGCTGGGTGGTCATGCACACACCTAAGATGGATATCTTGAAAGATAAATCTTCAGTGTGGCCACACTTTTGCACAGGAAATTCAGAGAGCCCAACCATGGAATGAAACAGCATTAAATCTTCTCTTCTGGGGTGGTCATCAGTTATTGTGAGAACATTACCCCAGGGTTATATCACTTTCAGGATTTTCCCCTCTATCATGGAATCTTCATACCCCAACTCCCAGTAATTCAAGCTTCCTTCAAAGGAATAACCTTTGAGGATCCCAGGGTTATTGATGCTTCTTGAATTTTCAGTCCTGTGACTCATAGAAGATGCAACAACCAAACAATGTATATAACAATAATTATTGAAGTAGCACAGTTTGTAATTTTTCAGTTAAACTTTCCCTTCTACCATATGTTATTTGAGATGGACTGTATTGCAGGACTTCTGATCGGAGAAGGAACAGAAGAATAGAGAATTACCAAACCGACTTTGCTGGCCAGCCAAGAAGATGACTACCCAGAGGCAACAGGGGTGGATTGAGGAAGTAGGGTGGAGAACAGAGATTCTACAATGGTAATATGCTGGCAGAGCTCTTTCCTAGAAGCCAAGTAACAAAGGATTTTGTGATCTTCTGTCACTTGCATAAAAAGAAGCACATGTACAGAGTGACAGCTGCTTGGACCTAAGGTCCCTTTCCCATTACCCAGCAATGGACACCACATTCTTCCTTGGTTATGGTTGTATTAAAGTCTTATCCCATATTGTTTACATCTGATGCCTTTTCGGCAGAGACCATTCTTTTAGTCTCAAAACGTCCCCTTATTTCATGTTCTTTTGTTATGTGATGAGTGGAGACATGTAATACAAACTTTTCATTTTATCCATCTTTATAGCTGTATTCAGTAACCAAGCTTGATTATTAAATTTGAGCCTTATTCTGCATCAATCTACTCCTGTGCTATGTTCTCAGGCCAAGTCGCCTAAGCAGACCATAAACCAGATGTGTTTCTTAACTTTTTCAGGACTTAATTTTGCCACTTGGTTTGGATCACAGAGGAGTTTTTAGCCTGCAGTCTTTGATGCCTTATGTTTGCCTTCATAAAAATTATATAGAAAGTTATAAAAGAGTGATAAGGCCTTCCAGTTTTACCACCAAATGGAAAAGTTGTCCACACAAAGAATTTATAACCATCTTGTAGCAATTTCTAGGATCTAAAATCATTTTAGATGATTATGCATTAGAGATGTTGAAAAGAATGTAAACCTACCAGTTTCAATGCAAGAATCATGAGAACCAACTCTGTTTCCCACTTTTATATACCAAAGCCCTCTCTTCAAACCCCACTTACATGCTGAGATACATTGACTTCAATAGGACAACTTACGTGAGTAAGAAAGATTTGAATGAATGAGGGTTTCAGGCATGGGATATAAGATCAAGAAGCATGAAAGCCTTTTAGTTAATTCACTTCAGCATCACTAATACTGAGTGACTGAAAAACTTTAGTTATGATTAATGACATCAGGATTTTTTTTAAAAGATAAAGTCAGGAGCCTTTGTAAGTCTTTTTGCCCGTTTTTAAAATGTGATGGATACATTTAAAACATATTGATATTTAAAAAAAATATTACACATATAAAACAGCTTGCAGATTCCAAAAAAATTGGTGAAAGACAGACTTTAAGCCAAGCTTCCTAGTCATTGAGTGCTGTATGAGAAGCTTCTTTTTGGAACTAAATGTATTTAAACCCATGAATGCTTCCAGAGTCCTTTTGTGTACTTGAATTTTGTGACAAGATAATAATTTTGTTATATTTTTATCCTGTAAGGGTTGGCAAAAATGTAATTTGTAGAAAAATGGAATGATTTTAAAAGGAAAACTTTGAAACATTTTTGTAGTCCAGGATTAGAGGAACAAATAGCCTCATGTTAGTCTACACCATCCTCTCATCTTTCATTAATATCCTTTTGGTAAAAATATCATTTTAGTCTCAGTAATTTAAATCCAACCAAATAAATTATACAAACATAAATTAATAAAAATTAATGTGCAGAAGGAAAAATTGCACAATCTCTACATTTGATATGGTAGTGTTTTCACTTGGAGGTTGCATATAGTTTATTCGCAATAACAAACTCTTTGCACAATAAGTGCTGTTGCAACATCCTGTGATTAACAAGGCTGTTTCATGCTCTTAATGATACCTAAGCAATGGAAATAATAAGGCAATTTACAAATACTGAAACAAAAAGAAGTTGTATTTCCTCACATATGTATGGTGTGTTCTGATCCATTTATGCTTCTGCTGAGTTCTGCTGAAGCATGAAAAAGGTTGTAAATCATATTTGACATACATCCCATGGGTCAGCCACCACTCTTCTAAGAGCACTGAATGGAATGGGAATAACCACTTTTGGAAGCAGAATATGAAAAAGAAATTGTGATGTACTGTATAAGGCAGAAAACCATCACTTAAAAATGATCGCCAGCTTAAATTCTAGTTGCTTACTCTTCTTTTTTCAGTCCAGGCAAGGAAATGGTAGAACAGAATGTCAAGATGGCAGTTCTTAATGAACTTTTTTCATGAACTTGACATGGGATGAGCCCCAGCAGGGTGAGAGACTGTTTCAGGAGTGCAGGGATTGTGTCAGGGTGTTCATGGAATGGTAATCTAAAAGAGAAGCTACTGGTCTCATCAGTTCTTATTTTTGAGAAACAAGCAACATCTTCCACAATTTAGAATTCAGGACCTTACTGCTCACAGCATGGAAGTACAGATAATTTATAAGTTCATGTGAACAGAAGCCCCTTGAGGAGGCACTGTAGAAAGGGTGAGACACAGCAGCTGATCAGTTCTATGGCTGTTGATTGCACTCTGTAAATTTAGTAATGCAGGCTCAGTTCTGCCCCTAATGAAGATGATGACCCAGTCTGGGGGGACTAGGGTCAAACCATGAAGGTGTTTGGTATGCCACCCTCTCAACCCCATAAGCATATGACAAAGATGCTCTCAGGTACCCAGGCAGAAATGTTATGACATTCAGCGCATCTGCAAATGGAAGGGTTGTGTTTGCACCTGCTCTTTTGTCTAGGCTGCCTTTTCCTATTTCAATCAATTCCACCCATGTCCTTTCTTTTCTCTGTCTCTTAGGCATTTGCTATAACCAAGAGAAAAGAGCAGCCTGACGTTTGTTTGCTCAGTAGGAATGCAATATCTGCGTTGGTATCTGTTGAAGTGGTCAAAAGCAGCAGCAGCGCCCACAGCTTGCAAAAGTCATCCACCCTCTCCTGCTGGTCAGACTGTCCATGCTAGGAGTGAGGAACACAAGTTCCTGTGGGATGCAGCATCTATCTCCCAATGTCTTCTTGTACTCCTGCCCCTCACACACTACTATCAGGACACAGAAAATAACAGAGACTTGCATGCATGCATGCTTGCACATATGTGTATGTGTAACCGTGTATATGTATATTAATGCATTAACTCATTTGTAGATGAAGAGCAATCAGCAATGTCATGACATCATGGGGGCCTGTAATTGCACATCAATCTGGACTCTGTGCCTTGATCTGCAGGCTCACATTACTGGCAATAATATTTCTGGTGTAATCATGCATATACTTCGTATTCCTCTGGCCAGGATGAAGCTGTAGGAGCTAATGTATTCTGAGTCAGACCAACTGCCGCTCATGAAGGGAAAAAAAGACTTGCTTGAGTAACCGTAATAATTGGAAAATTATTTTGATAGCCTGAAACAATCTAATATATTACAGAATTTTATTAAAATAATATCAAATCAAATTAACTGCTATTCCATAATGAATTAGGTAACAAGGTAGGCAGATATTAATCGGCCTTGGCTCCCAGGCAGGGGAGCCAGGAATTTATTAGCTCTTGCGGCTTGTGTGAGGGTGAAGACAGAAATCAGTATCACAGGCTGCAAGGGAAGCCCCTGAGACAGCTGAGCTTTTACTTTTTTCTCACTTTCACTTTATAATCCATCATTAAACACTTGTATTTCTTTTATGTGGGGTCTTATGAAATTTTTAATTTTTTAATTGCTTTGTGATTTAATAATGAGGATTTTTGTGCATGTGTGTGTGCATAGCATGTGTAACTCAGCTGCCAGTATTAGAATTAACTCACCTTTGTCCACCTATGGCTAACCCTTATGGAAGAAAAAAAGTGATTTAACAACTTGTCTATTTACCAGCAGAAAGATTGCCAAGTTCACAGGCATTGTGGCATAAATAACAGGGTTTAATTGGCTATGAGACCTGTCTTGTTCAGTCCTATCCTATCCTGTTCGGTCCTGTCCTGTCCCAAAAAAGGAATGGAGGAACAGTGGGCAGAAAGCATGGAACAAGGGGCAAAACAGGGTGTAATGTCCTCCAGTGAGATCTTAATGATTGTTAGCACTACTCACCTAGGAAGTGATGAGGGTATGCCCTGTTCATTATTTTTTGTTGCCATTGGAATTTGCTGTGATCAGCACTAACTCTATTTCCTGCTGTTTTGTGCAGTCTGTTGCTAAATCCTGGATGGGTGATGGTCTTAGCAGCTGCGTGGGTAGCAGAGGGCTGGAACCTGAGTTTTTTTGCTAGATTTCTGTTTGTGCAGAGAGATAGATGCCCCTTAGTCTGAACTATGACAGGTGAAGTTACAAATCACGCCAGTACCAGCAGGAAAGAAGACACTTATTTGATTCAAAAATTCTCGTGAGAAAAACACCTTTTGGAGCAGGAGCTTATTAAGTCATGACAGTAAGTGAATCTGGAGTGGTGTGTCCTTGGGAGGCTGGTTGTTTGGGTGTTTGATTGAAAAACAGGAATGGATACAATAACAGAGATAGCAGCAGCAGGTAAATTGAGTAAGAGAAAACTGTCAGTAAAATCAGAACTCTGTTTCCTTGGAACAAGCTGATTTGGAGCCCCAGATTTCGAAAACAGGTGAAAAAAATTAGGTGAGATGAGAAAATTTTGTTTTTGAAATATCCTCTAGATACCTGAAAAAAAACGCTGGAGGGGCACATCTGTCTCTGTATCCTGTCCCAGAAGAGAACTGAGGCTTGTTCATGGGGCCTCTCAGCCAAAAGGAGGATAAGAAACTGATGTTGCACTTCCACTCAACATTTAAAAAAATACCTCTTGTTTTGGTTTTCATACATGTAAAGGCAAAAAGTGTCCACGGCTGCTTGTTGCTTCCAGAAGTTCTGTGTCTGAGCAGGGCCAGCTGGGGTTCCTCTGTGGTCCTGCAGGGAGGAGAGGGTGACACTGGTGCTATCCCGGAACACAAACTCTCTGTGTCCCACCCCATCTTGCATTCTGCAGTTTTTTTCATAATTCTGGTCTGTGCCAACCTTATTTCATGAACAATAGGCATTCCCAACACTGATATTTTCTGTTCCCTTCTTTCTTTGAGTCTGCAGAAAGGACCCCCAAACAGAAGAGCCACAAGAACAGAAGCCTCCAGCATCCTTTCTAGATACAGCACAGACTTTGTGCAGTGACTAATGGGGTACATGAAATCTGTATTGCAGAGCAGATCAATTTATTACACCTCTCCCAGGCTCACTGCCTGGACACTGATCAGTTCTTGTATTATTATCGACACATTCTCTCTTTGGATTATTTCATACCTTCTTTTCCCTCAATTGGCACTTCCATTTGGACATGGAATTTCTTGAGCATTTCAGGGAATATCAGGGAGACACCAAAGAGGAGAAGTAATGGACGCTCCTGTCCTTCTGCTAGGATCTGGGCAATAGAAAGTAACTTTCTTGTCTATGTGTATTAACCATTCAACATGGCTATTAACAAAGCCTAAGTAGTCACCTCAGGGTGATCCTTTATTCAGTCAAAACTTGTAAAAACCAGGATGAAGTTGAAATAAAATGTGCTGAATTTTAAAAAAACTGATGAAGTGTGGTGGTGCAACTGCAGTTGTTCCTCTGAGAAGGGAAAGAAAGGATAACATGTTCCTTAGATAGCTACATTTTGGGGGAGTTTAGTGAAATCACTGCATGCTCACTTTCAGCTTTTGAGCTAAAACCTTAGCTATTACTCCAGATAAGAAATTCAGTTTTGTCCTGACAAATGTAAGCACGATGTTTTACTCCAACAACTGTTCTTGTTCAAATATAAAAGTAATTCTAAAGAAAAACACTTTTTGGCATTAAAGTTGGCTTTGGACTCTCAGCATATAAAAGATGCAGAAGAAAGTGCCTCTGATGACATAGGAAGTTTGGTGTGTGCAGTAGTGATGTCATTTATGACAATTCATGCCTTGCTACTTCTGTTTGCTTGCTGGACTTTGATGATAGTGATTTCTGGACATGGCAATCTACACTTACACAAAGAAGACTGCACAAAGAATGGCTTTCTGGTAGGCTTAGGACACAGCTCCTAAACTTTCCTACCGTACAGCCTGCATTTTACAACTCCTAGCTCTACGCTGAGAGCCATGAGGTAAAAGCTGTGTGGTTCAGAGGGCAGGGCTGGTGTGGGATGCTGGAAGTTTCCCACACGTTGAAGCTGATACAGGCCATTGCAGCACTGGGGAGCAGGGCTGGGAAAGCTCCAGTGGTAGTCCCTGGGATGTCTCCTTCCTCAGTTTGCCCAGAGCCTCATCTTGGCCCCATTCAGCTCTCAGTCATGCAGCAGAAACCTCAAGGTCCACAGGATGCAACACCGGCTCTTGAATGTTCCCTGTTGTCAGGCAGCTCCCCTTGTGTCTTAAAGAAATACCTGAGAACATTCTAAGGTTTTAACACTCATACTTTGGAGGTGTGCTATTTTCTGTTTCTCATATTTTGCACATAAAGAAGTAAAAATCAAGATTTCAACTCCGTGGTTGATAAGTACTTCTAAGGGAATCTGATTTGTACAAGTCCACTACTCAGGCAGATAAAAAAGAGACCTTAAATAAGAAATAAGAGGAATAAAGGTCAAACACATAATGGTTGAGATGCATGTGAGGACAAATTGGCTTTTTGTAAGTGTCTTTTTATAGAAATATTTAGTTTTAAAAGTTACAGTATGGTGGTATTAAATGGAAATTTTTTATTAAATACGGTGTCATTGACTGAAATTATGCACAAGTGGGAATAGTAGACACTGATGAAAACTAGTTAATGTAGATTTTGTTTTTGCCATCTCCTTCCAAAAGTTAAGAGACAATTTGGGTTTGCCTGCTTTGGGAGTTACATGAAGGTGAGAAGGTTTGTTTCAGCCTGATGGAGAGGAGAGAATAACAGAAGGCTTCTGGGGGATTAGTGATGGAGATTTGGGAGGCATCTGCCTGGGGATCTGAATGTGTTAGCTCTCCCAGGGCCCACAAAACTGAAGTCTGGACTGGGCTCAAATTATGTTTCACACAATTCAGTTTGAGCTCTCTGTTTCTGACCTCTTTGAGCTCTCTTTGGGGTTTAGAGTGCATTTAAATGCAATAAAGCCACCCAACTCTACCTAAACAAATTATTTTCTCAATTCCTGCCTTTTGTATTTCATTCCTAACTTACCTCATTCTGTTTCTCACACAAAGTATTCAGGTCACAAATGCAACTTCTACAAAGAATATTAAATCTCTCTTCAAATACCACCAGATGGATGACTGAAGGGTAAGGTAAAAAGCAATGAAACCCATTCATGTTGGTGTGAGATCTCATCAGTTCCAAACTTTCTGAAGCGTCTTCCTGTTTGCTGCTTATTCATTACCCCAACCAATACGAGTAATTTCAGCTTGGCTCCTATTAAACATAACCCAAAGGCACCATGAGAGCTGACACGGCCTCAGCACAAACTGAGCCACACAGCACCAAGCTGCTGCTGTACAGAAGGGCATGGACATCCTCCCAGCTGTGGACCCAACTGCTACCTGCAGTAGCTGCAGCTGTCAGCTCCTGGGCTGGTCCCCTTGGTTGCACAAATGCCATCCCACCAGAGCTGGACCAAGCACAGGAGAAACACAGTCCCTAAGGCTGCAGTCGTGGAAAGGTCTGACCAAGCTTATACCTGCAGATGGCTTGCGTCTTGGTGGGTTAACTTTCCTGTGATAAAAGGGGCCTGAAATCACCAGAGTGATGATGTGTTGAAGCAAGTAGTCAATAGAGCTAGTCAGGTACTAAAAACTGGTGGGTTATTTAGGTATTTTGGAAGCTGTGCATCCTTCTGCAGTAGAACATGCCTGTCCTGGCTGTTGTTGCTGTAATACTGTCAGTGGCCATTTTGTTTGCCTTCTGCAAGCTTCTGGCTTCCATTAGGATAATGAGTGAATATAATGTGCTTGACTGATGCATTGCCATAAAGGGATAGTGCTTTAAAAATAAGAGCCTGAATTCTCACTTACATTGAGGCTATTTTACATCATTCTGGCAAGCACAAGAGGTCTTTCAAGTGGGTGTAGAAGTAACTTATGACCCATTTACACAGCCAGATCAGTGTGAAGTGACCTTCATGCAAATGACAGCCAGGCCCCAAATCGTTAAGTTACTTTTTTTAAAGATCCAAGTTGGCCGAGGATGCTTTGAGAGTGGAAGTGAAGTGTTTTTCTTTCTTTTTTTTCTTCTCAAATTAGTCAAATGAGGTTGATCGCTTTAAAGGATGGAAGAGTTCACCACGGCTCCAGAAAAACATCAAGTATGAGAGCCTAGATTATGTCAGAAGACATGCAGCAGCCCACGCATTAGACTTGAAATCTGTGCTCGCACCTGCCCCGACTCATTTTTTTTCCCTTTGCATTTATTGAGATGACACAATGTCAACAGAATTCTGCAAACTTTATGACAAAATTGTGACAGATCTGCAATGGCAGGATGACTTATGGAAATGTTGAAGTGGCTTCTCAATCAAGCCTCAGGATAGCTTGTGACTCTATTGTCTTAGAGGTCAGAAGTCAGACTCCACCAAGGAGAGACATCAGTTGATTCTGGTCCAATTTCCTGCCATATGCTGGAGGTGGGAGGGGGGAATCAAGGCTTTTAATTGCTCGATCCCTATGTTTTCTCATCTGCATTCCCCAGCTAATAATGCTTTCCATAGCACACTCCATTGTTTGCAATGTGGTCTGATAAGGCCTAAAAATGCTTCAGATCTGACTCCTTGTGTTCTTCACACTTTCAAATCATTTGCTGTTGCCCAGAACAAATCCATGGAGTTCAGCAGGCAGGTAATATTGGGTTGGTAGCTACATCTGCTACAGGAGCAAGATTTGGAAGAGGGGAAGGGGACGTGAGGTAGCAGAATCAATTTCTTTCCCAAGTCTTACATTGCTGAGTGTGCAAGTAATATTTATCCTTTTAAGAAAGTCTGCAGCTTTCCCTCTCATCATGCTGGTCACAGAACAAATCTGGTTATGGGCTAACAGGCATTAATTCATTTATTCTAGAATATTTTTCTCAACGCAACTACCAAGTCCAAATCTTTTCAGATTTGCATGTACCACCTTTCTACCCTGATGTCTCCAAAAAGCAAATAGAAAATCATCTTGTGACTATCAGTCCTCATAGCAGTGAAATAGGGATGAGATGCTTGGCAGTGCGAATGTGCTACCATGAGGGATGGTGACCAGACAGATGGACAGCTGCCAGCAGTTCACACTGTAATAATGGGCTCAGCAACAGAGACAAACCCAGCAAATCGGCCAAATAAAAATCCCTCCTCACCTGCCTGTTTCTGCTGCTGTCTTCAGAACCTCAAAGAGGGTATTGCATCTGAAGCACATTATGTGTGGTTCCACAATGAGTACTGAAGAACTGAAGTGTTTGGAGAGATAGTTACCTGGTTTTCAGGTAATGTAGGAAATGCTCCTTTATTTCCATTCCCAGCAACCTCAGTTCACCAGCAGCCTTTGGTACTGAGATGCAATGAAAGGAAAAGCTGTGAGTGTAACACACTTCAGTGACTTTCCTTGATACAAACCTCTTCACAGTTCACTGAAAGAGCTTAAGGAAACTCAGATGCTGCTGCACAACTTTAGTGTGGCAGGCAGATACCATGACTGCAGCTTGTTTATATTTCATGACTGTAACATTATGGTACCATTTGTTTATTTAAAGATGAACTTCCATGCTCAGTCAAACTTTAGGCACATTATTTAAACATAAGCCAATTTGCCAATCATGTATCTACGGCTATTTTCCTCCATAAATACTTAATAATTGAAGATAAATGTTTGTAAACAAGACATTTTTCCTCAACATTCACTTTCTTCTTCTGCTCATTCATACTAAGAGGTCATTGTAAGCTTCTAGTTTTAATATTTTATTTTGGAATGTCTTTTATTTTCTTTGGGAATTATAGAATCATAGAATGGTTTGGGTTGGAAGGGACCTTAAAGGTCCCTACTTTCAACCTCTCTGCCAGAGGCAGGAACATCTTTCACTAGACCAGGTTGCTCACAGTCCCATCTAGCATGGCATTGAACACTTCCAGGTATAGAGAATCCCCAACTTCTCTGAGCAATCTGTTCCAGTGCCTCATCACCCCCTGAGTAAGGACTGTCTTCTAATATCTAATCTAAATCTACTGTCTTTCAATTTAAAGCCATTTATGTCTGTGACCATACAACCCAATAAATGGATGACAACCATTCTGCATGGTCGTATGAAAAGAAGAGAGACAAGGAAAGAAGAGAGAGAAGCACAAAGGACAAGGAAGAATACATTCACATGTGAATTCAGCCTTCTGAGGTGATTAAAAAAGGCAAAGAATTAAAGAAAAAAATCCATTCTTCAAATGGTGTCAGAATGAATGGTAAACACTGCTGAACCATTTTTTAAACCCAGTACCTACTCAGGATAAACAAATGAGATTAATTTCTGCAGACCAAAATGCATTAGAGCTATATTAGGGTGTTTTTTTTCACTGATTTTAGCTTTCATTAGAAATACACGTTTTCCCAGATACTATCCTGATTCAGAGGTAGGATCTCAGAGCCTTGTGTTTCTCTCTTAAACACTGGAGAAATGCTATTACTCTGGCCAATGATAAAACAGGTAGGACAAAATATAGTGCTACAAATCTTATTCTGAAATTAGACTGAAGAGCAGAAATTTCTGTACATTCTTAAAGATATCAACATATTTCTGCCGATGCAGTGTGAAATAGAGGCATTTCAAAATGTAAGGATTTTAACCTAAAATTCCTTCATCCTATGCAAACATCCTACCCTTGCCAAGAGGGCCTTATGTTTGCTTTCACAACCTCAGCTCTCCCTTGCTATGAGCAGAAATTCTGAATATGGTTGGGCTATTTGTGCTTTTTGGGTGTCTGTCATTCCTGCTTTCCCCTTCTCCTAAAAAACAGTTTCAATAACAAAGCTGAAATAAAGATGGAGTTGGGTCAAAGGGAAGGAAGTACCTGAAATCATCATACTGTGATTTCCAAAGAAATATTGTATTTTCACTCTATTTTTTGACTAAGATTAAAGGTTAATATTCAAAGAACTAGTAAAGTTTTCATCATTTATTTCCTGGATGAACAGATTGTCAGAATATAGGGAAGAATCTAAAAGTTACTAGTTTTTGACTATATTAATGGTGTGTAGTGCCAGATAAAAGTAAAGATTTTCAACAAAAACAACAATATGTATATCACTTTATTTTTAAGGTGTTACTGCAGACAAGACACTGTTTTAAATTGCTTGCTGTTAGGGACAGGACAATATGAGGGTGGTTTCAGCAAAAATTTTCTTCCAGCACATTGCTCTCTTTAAATATTCCATTTCCTGCTCCCTTGCTAGAGGACCGTTCATGCCATGAGCCACAGTTGCTGGAACACTGATTTTTTTTCTTTAAAAGGTGCTGTGTGCCCATGACTTTGTTACACATTGATGTCACTGAGCACTGCCCAGCCTCTCCTCGAATGGGAACTTGAGAAAATCATGAGTGAATCAATACCTCTGTGGGAGATGCAGGGAATATCAGGAATACAGGAATGAGGGAAGAGCTCCTGTCTAAACCCATGAAAACTCACTGGATTCTGGGTTTTTTTGAGGCTTCTCTAGTTTGTAATTTTTAGGTCTACCTGCACTCTGTTAAAACTGGACTGATAGGGACTGCAGATTCTGAAGAGTAGTATCCATTTTTTTGTTTTGTATCACACTGTGCAAATCACTCTAGAATTCACAACATTTTAAAACACACACAAAAAAAGCATGGGAATCCTTCCAGACTTGCATGGATTCAAGCCATATCCTGCATGAATCACATCATACATGAATTTTCTGTTTCAATTGCTTGCAACATGTTTTTCCTTCAGAAGGGTTGACACCTGAACTGGACCTGCCTTGCATTTTAGCTGCACTTCCAGGTTGATTATATGAACCCAAAACACAAGTCTCTGTCACCTCCCTTTTCCATGTTTCCTTGGTGACAGTGGTACAATATTGGGCAACTGGGCTAAACCAAAACATAGTTATTTAAACATTTATTATTTTATAACACTCTGTTAAAATTTAAACACATTTTAAAGCTATTCCAGCTACCTCTTTATAAACTCTATACTATCAATGGCTGAACTGGAAGGAGTTAATCACTTCTGCCTAATTTTCTTTTATAAATATGTGATTAGCCTGAATTATTAGGAAGGCACAATAGCTTTATTCTTCCTGTCAACTATGTGCAGAGAAGTCGGGATTAGTAATCTCCAGGGATCAGGAGCTGATTTGGGGGAGGCAGGCAGGAGGACGGCTAACTTTTGAACCTAAGAGGGCTTTTCTGGGCAAGGGTGACAGCTGTAGCATCTTTAGCCTGGATTTGAATTTGAATTCTATCAACCAGTGCAGCAATGCTATGACTTGGCAATATGTTATAATAATCTTTGTGACACAAATGTCGGGGGCTTTTTGTTACATGTCCTCAAAGAGATTTAGGTAATTAATGTTAAATTGATGATATAAAACCTCCATTCTATCTCTCTTACTAATTCTGATCTACTGTAAATAGACAGAAATATTCATAGACAAATAATCCCAATGCTGTTTTGGGAGGTGTCTGATTTCTTTTTTATCATGAGTGGGAGGTCAATAGTTTCTCTAAGATATTTGTCTCTGAATCGGAAAGATTTTATATTGAAAACATATTAAAAATAAGGATGGGACCTGAATGCATTCTTTCACTGAAAAGACTGTATATTATCTCACACTGTAGTCTTAAATGAAAAAATGGGCCAATGTGTCAGAATTTATCAGCTTTTCAGCACAGTTGTGGGCTATTAAATGTTTATGTAGCAGATGGGAACAGTCGAGAAATACAGTGCATAGCTGTGTTGGGCCAAGAGGAAAGGAATTTCTCCAGCCTTCCCCCTTTGCTGTACTATGAACCTACGACCCTATTGCCCAGAGGCAAAAAAGCTACCTGCAGAGATGTCAGCTGTATGGAAAAAAGGAATTACAGTGAAGCACAAACACTCAGCTCTTCAGAGATGCTTTTCTTAGTCCTTGAGGCTTTTTGTCCATTTGGTTCAGTCTTGGCTTGAGGAATTATTTCAGGTAGCACTAGAGCATAGAGATCAAGTAAAATGAGTGAAATTAAATTAGTGGAAAATAACTCAGGGTGAAATATTTGGAATAAACTTGCTGACAATGGAATGCAATGGGCCAGAGAACTGATGAGAAATGCAAACTATGAAAATCCCATTTCTTGGGAAAGTTCAGGTGAAATATTGTATTCAGCAGGGATAAGTACTCCTGTGCTGAACATGAGCTCAGATCTGAAAAGAATTTCAATGGCCTTATGCTTGATATGTGTATTTTGTTAGGAACTGGGATCCGTTTTTCTCAACGGGAAAGAGCTCAGAGAAAAACCTCTGCCTGGGTTTTTCAGTCAATTAGCATATTCTTTAATTAATGAATTAAATTAGAGAATTAAACTTGGGCAATTGGTGTGGATATATAGCAGTGTTGTAAATTTTACACTTTGGGGATCCTTTTGCTCTGGCCTTTTCCTTCCTAAATGATTGGTTAATAAATCTGACTAATGAAGCATGCAGATAAAAGGTAAAATTTTCAAATGCATCTAATTGACTTAGAATCCAAAGCCAATGGGATTTATTGTCCTTAAGTCATTTAGATGCCTCTGGAAGTTTTACTCATCTATTCCATTGTTAACATTGATAAAATAATGAACACTTACAGTCCATAAGGGGGAAAAAAAAGAGAAAGTACAAATAAGATTACTTATAGACTTCAGGAACTGAACTGACCACAGTAATAACTCTACGTATCTTGTGGCTGAAGCTTGCTGGAGAGCTCTTGGCAGTTTACTCCAAATATGCATCAAATAAAAAACAACTAAAGTGGTGTTGCACTACTACATGATGCTCTGTAACATCTCCTCATCTCACACTAAATTATGGCATCATTTCCTCCAAGCCATTGCTGATGGATATACAGTTCCTAAGTCAATGGTGTATATTATTCTCAGTTCTCAATATTAGGTTTGAATTGTCTACACCTTTGAAATGTTAATTTTCTTTCAAAAATACATTTTAAGGCTGTCTTAATGACATACTTTTTTTTCCTTGCAGAAAACTTTGTTGCATTTTCTGATGAAAAATCTTATGTTTTGTACCTCTTTAATATCTGGAAACTCATTTATTACTACACCATGGCAGGGCTGAAACATCTGATTCACTTCCACATGTTGTATAGCAGAGCCCCTCTCATGCCAAGTGATCTCCCATTACACCAGTCCCAAGTGACCACTCGGCTTTGTAGAAAAGCAAAAATGAAATTACTAAATGCAAAATGAGTAACTGTCAGTCCAAGCTGCATGAGCCATGGAGCAGGAGAATGTAAAACTGTAGGTCCCATGATAAGGAACATGAAATGAGGGAGCCTCCATGTGCAGGACTTTGGGGTTGGGTAGCAGACCAATTCTTTGGTTTACCATATGTAATCTCAGAAGTTATTAATAAATTGACTGGTATTTGCAATGTTTTCAGCCTTGTTTTTAAATTATAGGCTTTATTGTGACCACTGGTATTGTTCACTATGCTGCCAAAAAAGCCACGTACCAAGATGAGTTCCAATTTGGATTGTATGTGGCAGCTCATACTCCTGCGTAAATCCTCAGAAGTTACTGGCATTGGATGAATGTGCTTGCTTGTTTCAGGCAGCCTTGAAAGACTGCTTTTGACCTTAGATGTACGTTTGTCTCAAGGTAGCAACTTTGACAGAACAGAAGAAATGCATAAGCATTGTTCTGGTATTTAGTTTTAGAAAGGTTTTAAGCTACTGGCTGTTTTTTTTTTTTTTTTCATTTTCATCCTGTTACTTTCTTTAAGAGTAAAAGACCGAATTCAGAAGTCCAATACTCATTCAGTTGTCATTTCAAAATTTTCACCAGTTTACCAGCCTGAGTAAAGACTAGAAAATAAGAGCAAGAGATGAAGTCTTTGGTAAATAGAACCTTTCACATATGTGTTAAAATGTTGAATTTTTAAAATCTTCAGTGTTCAGTGCTGCTGAGAGCAGTCACTGTTTACATCATAGCACCATCTCAGAAATACAGTGTGATGATTCAGCTTCTGGGATGAGTCTTGGTTTCCACCCTCTTTTTCAGATGAAAACATTTTTGACATTTGAGGACAACAAGCATGAAAGGTTTTATCCTACAGAATGTTGAGATAAGCAGGGAAGAACTTCCTTGTGTGAACCATGGGAGTTCCTCGCATTAGTCACACTAATAAATAATAGACTGCACCTACTGAGCTTCCCTTTGAAACAGACCTCCCTGTGCTCAAGGAAAGGCTAGTACTGCATTCTTCCTTTTTAACTGCTCATTCAGTTTTGCATCTTGCTTTTCAGACAGTTGCTATTAGTTACTAGTGTTTGTAGGAACAGAAAAGCTGGGAAAATATGGCTTTTAAAGTGTTCTGTTTCTGGAATGTCCAGCAAATTCCCAGTTGAAGAAAGCCTTATTGCACTCTCCACCCCCTCACACACCTTTCTTCTATAACCTTTTTGTGAACTGTGCTTCTAATTCTCTAAATACCTGCCAACTCACTGTTTATCTTGGTCCACCATTGCCATACCACTGTATAGTTACCCTTTGCAGGACCTTTTACAAACAGACCTCAGTAATTGCTGTTGCTCTAACATTCCGTTGCCTCTGCTAAAAGCCCAGTGAAAATCAATGCCTTTTTAAAAAAAGTTTGTTACAAGTTATGGTCTCCATGCACATTTAGCTGCTGAGGACCATAACCCATCACAGCATACCTGAAGTGACCCTCCTTTGAGCTGTGCCACACAGCAGAACTGCCCTGCTTTACCTGGTCTCCCACAACAACAGACTTGATGGCAGCCAAGGAGATCGAGAGGCAGCTGAGCGTGACAGCCGACATCAAAGCGGGAACGCCACACCTTGATCCAGGCTTCACTCTACCTGCTGGGGCAAACTTATTAACGTGACCACCCTGAGAATTCAAAGCAGCAAATGCACACAAAACCCAACCACTCAAATTTGAAAACGAAAATAGAAGTCTAGACAGCTTTTGTTCAGAAATCATTGCTGCTGACCTAATTATTTGGATCCTGTGCTTTATCTTGCTCTTTTCAAAGAACAAGAAGAATAGTTAATTTCACTTAATAGAATAATTGAATGTCATAATTGTGGTGTGGGTTTTTTTTTTTTATTTTTTTTTACTTCAACAATAATGTTTTAGTTAAACTGACATCTCATTCTGTAGAGCTGCTAATGACCAGCAGGCTGCTCACACAATGAATTAGTTAATTCTTTGTTTCCTCACTGGACCATTTGGACTAACTTAAACTGATGAAGGTTTTGTGTACGTGCATATGCAGTAATGATTGTTTTTATCTATGGCGTCCTGAGCTGTAAATCAAATTTTTTCACTCATGATTTGACACATGCAAGATCTAGAGAGAAGTAAAGGGTAATTAAGACATGGATTTGTCTGAACAACCTGGGGTGGTTTTTTTAAGTTTCTTTGTTTTCAGGTTGGGTTTTGATTTTTTTATTTTTTTTTTAATGATGGTACATTTGTGTTTGACTGGGTTTAATCAACATTGCTTTCAGGGAGCATTCAAATTCTGTACAGTTTGAAATTTGCAGAGTGTAAGCAAAACTGGGGATAAACTGGTTGCAGGCATCAGTCATCCAAATTGAACAGAATTTTAGGATGGATAATGCCATTTAAATGAATCTGGTGAGCCCTCTTTCCTAGTTGAAAGAATGGATGACATTTTGATGACTTCAGTGGTAAAGTGGCTGTGAAAAGATTTGACTAATACAAAGTGGAAGTTTTGTAATAACTTTAACAAGCTCCACAATTTCTCACATTTATAGTGTCTTCCATCTTGTAAATCCCTAAGCACTTCACAACAATATAAAGCACCAGTGAAAAGCAGCTACCTCTAGGGCAGAAAGTGGTGACCAGCTGGCTCCCTGTAGAGGCAAGAAAGTACATAGCAGTGAAACGAGGAGGAAAAGTCATTTTTGCCAAGTAAACTGGATTATAAATTAAAAGTAAGTATTGTATTGTCTAAAGGAAATGCTTTGTCAGACACTGTGCCTCATTTTCATTCCCCTTTAAAGAAAGCCCTGTGAATTGAGAGCATGTTCTGGTTTTTAAATGATTTGTCTATCTCAGCCTTTCCCCAGCTGTGGTCTGGAGTACATTTATTAGTGGTTATTGTGGAGACTCTTTGGTCAGAGTGGTGAGACAACTCAGTTTTCAAATGATGCTTGTAGCTTCATGCAGCCTCACCCAGGATTTTTCTATTGCCTCAACTCCCACTGAGTATTCCTGTACCATATGGTGTAGGAAATATCAATACTGTGGCTTTGGGGTCCTTAGAAAACTCACTTTTTTTTTGGTGAAAACCAAATCTGGGACACTTCTGTGACTTGCATATCAAATTCTATGCAGCAGAGCAGGCAGGCTGAAATGATGGCCAATGTTCAAAAAGAGAAAAAGATGAAACTACATAACATCCTGGTGTGGTAAGAATAGTACTGATAAAATCAGATTGATCCCAAACTGTCTCCTAAATCTTTATTCAGTTTTATTTGGACCTGGTCTGAATGGGATTGGTCCCAAAACACAAAAAACAAAATAAGGGGGAAAAGGAGAACAAGATATGCTATAATTTATTAACTTCAACATATGTTCATTTTAAGCTTCTTTCTTCAATGTTGCTTTAAGAATATTTTTCCACAAGGCATTATAAATAAAGTCTATAATAGAGATTGTGAAATTGAGACATGATATTGTTAATGAGAAATTCCCTACTTAAAGCTGTGGAACAATGTAAATTTGTTTAGAACTGTCAAGCTGTCTAATAAATATTCTCTGGTCTAAAACTTGGCCCAAGCTAAGTCAGAAGTGAATATTCTGTTCTGGAAGTTGCACTTTGAAAGCTCCTAGGTAAGATGAGACAGGACAAGTTCCTGCAAAGAAAGATCACAAAATGTAACAAGGACAGATTCACCCAGAACAGGGGGTTAAATCTGCCTTCCTGACAGTGTCTGGGTATCCTGCTCCATTTCTTTCCTTGTCTTCTGGAAGAACCAAAACAAAAAAAACAAACAAAATGTGGTTACACTGAAAAGTAATTAGATTTCAATTTTGGTAAATTGGACTCAAAATTTCAAGGCAGTCCACAGATTTTTGCGTAGTTATCTCCAAACATCTTGCACTCCATCAGGTTCTAGTATGAACTTGGTAACATCAGTCGGTCTCTGTGGGATAGAAATTAGGAACCTTGTGTGTATGTAAGCCAATGAGTCTGGAATTTTGGTCTATGCCCTACAACAATAGTAACAACATCATTCCATTCTCCTACCCATGAAATAAATGCTATCAGTGAGGAAGTAAGATACTGATCTGGAATTTTCTGGCCTGGTTTGGTCACATGTCTGCATTTATTTGCTTGCCATTTAGCATCTATTGCATGTTAATTTTGCATTATGACTTCCAGGGCGATTAGCATGCCTTTTTAGCTGTGTATTCTCTCCAACTTTCATTGCACACTTCTAACATAGATAATATGTAAATATTTCCCTTCTGCAGTGCTTTCCACTGTGTGCTCTTTGGATTTAGCTACTCTGTGAAGTAAATAGTGGAGATGGTTGAACTCTTCATAACAAATATTGCATCCAGCAAATTCAGCTCTTCTGTAAATGTAATGCACACAAGCTGATTGTGATTTTCCCAAATTAGATCATTATTTGTAATTGTCTGATGAATTATTTTTGTGAGCAAACTGTACCCTCTGAATTATCTGCAATTTGAACACTATGATTATTTACTTTAAGTTATTCCTTGTGTGTGACTGTTCACCTGGTTTATTTCTGCTCCCTGATTGGATAGTGTGACTTTTAGAAGTACATGCTTTATTTGGAATTTTCAGTCAAGACTTTAGTGTGAAGAGGATTAAATATCTCTAGAAGAGTACTGAGAAGGAGGGGAGAGGAGGGGATGGGAGGGGAGGGGAGGGGAAGAATGAAGGAAGGAAGGAAGGAAGGAAGGAAGGAAGGAAGGAAGGAAGGAAGGAAGGAAGGAAGGAAGGAAGGAAGGAAGGAAGGAAGGAAGGAAGGAAGGAAGGAAGGAAGGAAGGAAGGAAGGAAGGAAGGAAGGAAGGAAGGAAGGAAGGAAGGGCGGGCATGTTTTCTCTCTTATTCTTAGAAGAATTTTGTATTGAGATAGATACATATCTGAAAACAAAAAATCTTCAATTAATGGTTTACTGTGCTCAATAGAACATAATATTATTGAAATTAAACTCTTTTGTGAGGTCTCATCTGATCTGATACTAAATCAATAATACCAGCTTTGCCAGGAGTGAGATTAATGGAGAGTAGTCTGTCATACCTGGATCTCCTTGTACTGCACAGATCACTAGATCATTAGAAACTGCTTCTTAATGGAACTAAATATCACCATAAAAATACTTTTTGTTTTTATAACTACAGTTTATTCTGAAGTGGAAAGAAAGCAGAATTATGGAGGGAACCTTTTAACTGAGGTGACAGAGATGATCACTGGCCATACTACAGATTGATCCCAACACCTCAGGTTCCTAAGCTGGTGCCATATCCATAAGCCACCACTGTCCCTTTTCAGTCAGTGCACGTTCTTAAGGCCAAATGAAAAGCTGGGAACCAGAGTCTGGCCCATTTAATTTTTGATTCCTCTCGACAGGAGTTACTGCTGCATTTTCCAAACCCTGCACATAATGAAATCTGCACACTTTAATGTATCTGCCAAGCACATGAGTTGGATCTGTTAATCTTTGTTTTATGCAGCTTCATCATTCACCTACAGCTCCTCACAGTCACCAGTCAGGTGTACATGTGTGGGGCTTTGCTACAAGTGCCTTTGCCAGCATACCTGCAGGAGGAAATTTAACTTCTGATCTAGATTTTACATCTGGCTGGGCTTTATGTGAGCACCTGTGGTAGAGACGGCATCAAGGGCACATTAATGAATCTTCTGTCTAACCTGGACAAACTCTTTTTTGTGTGTGCATGTCTCAGGCAGAACAAGGTAAAGATAACTTCTGGCGGTACAAGTTCTTTTGCTTTCCTTGAACCAAGTTTTTCCCCTTTCCTTGAACCAAGACACTCCCTAAATGAAAGAAAACTCAGAGACTAATTAAATATGTATGCACACATATCTACCTTATCCCAATAATATCCTAACTGTAGCCATGCTGGGGTCAGATTCACTTAGGGTGGGCACATATTTGCACCAGATTTAGACCTAAACCCATGTCCAATTCTGTGAAGTCACAGGCATATTCATTTCCTGGTTTTAACACGCTCATATGGCATGTAAAGTTTTGAAAGGTTAGGCAGGAAAGATCATAAGCCATGTTGTTAGCATGTGTGGGATTTTGTAGCTGTTTGAAAAGTGCTGAGATCCTCAGAAGGCAGGTGCTATATAAGTGCCATGTATTATTATTATTTGCAATATTATCATTAAATTATATATTAATCGCTTGCATGAAAGAAATAAGATTTTACAGTGTGGACTTCCTTTTCTGTGTTTTTGGTTAATCACTACAGGACATGATTTTATTTGCTTGAAGCAGATCTAAAATAATGAGTCTAAACACAGAACTTAGTTTTTAATCTCTTACTGATATGTTTTTTGTAAAGATAGCTCTTCAGACGTGAAACTGCTGCTGAAAGGCGGCTGCCAAATATGTTCAGAGCTGTTCTCTAACTCTTAAGAGTGTGCACACCCCCTTGAGACACTGGGGAAAAAGGAGTTAATCCTTAAGCTGGCTAGAAAAGGGACTACAGTTGTCTCTCCATCCTGTAGGAATTAGAACAGCTGTGGGGAGTTAATTGCTTCCTATACACACCACTCCTGCACAACATAAAGGGGTGTGTTGGAAGGGCCCTGGCTTGGCAGGGACAAGGGGAAAGGAAGGAAGCTGGGTCCAGTGTCAGACATCAGGTCTGAGCAAGACGATGTCCTGCTCTGGTGCTGGCCTGATGTGGGCAGTGCTTAGGCAGGGCACAAACAAGCTATCATTACACGATGGCTGCTGCTGAGAAGGGACTGTTTTGTTTGTTCTTGACCTTTGGAACAGGGAATTTTTCCTGGCTGATTGCACTTCCCAGAGTGATACTCCTTAGGAAATGCAGAAATTCTCTAGTCCCTCTTTTTGTTGGTGTATCAATACCTCACGTCATGCACGTACTTGCACTTCAGGGAACACAGGGGCGGGCAGGGCAGGAGGAATCCTAAATTATGGAAATAAAACAGGCAAATAATAGTGAATGCTGGTAGCATGTATGCAGAGAATTGCAAATGTACAGGGAGAATTGGGTTCTTCAGGCTGTCCATTGCTGTTAGAAAAATTGCAATGAAGAATACTCAGACTCTGGTTCTGAAAAAAACCAGTCTGGTTTCCTTAAAATAAAATACACCACACAGCTGTAAATCTTTATTCTGCTTTCACTTAAAAACCCCATCTCCCTTTAGTGCAAGAGAGTAGCATTTGAGTCCAGCACCTGATGCTTTCTGTTTATCCTCTCTACCCATGTTAATTGACCAATATTCTTTGAATTTAAGTTGCAAGGATGCTTCTAGGCTAAAGAATGATGTGTTTCAGGACCTGATTTACATGACCTAACTAGTGCTTGATCTGTTTGATGCAGGGCTGCTGTTTGCTGTGCTGCTCTGTGTGTGGCTATTGGGGCTCACCATGTTCGTACTCAGGGACCCTGGCACACCAGGTTTAGGATGGATACCGAGCATCCTCTGTGCTGCTGTGGAGGGCGTGTCTTGCTAATCTATCTCCTCAAAGAATAGGGTTTCTTTTACCTCTTGGGCCTTGACATGCCTGTTCAAGGGGTAGGATTTGGCCCTTAGTGAGCGGATTATCCATTCCCTTGACATAACATAAAGCTCTAGGATTTACGGCTATATAAGAAAGTAATAATCTTGCTGGGACATGTGGGGAGTTACATACAGTATGTAAATCCCATCTTGAGATAGGAATATATTCCTTTGAGAGTACAGTTGTAAGAGACCTGCATTATGAAACCTGAATCCATGCAAAATGTCCTGGTTTCATTAGAAACTTGAATCTCACTTTATATCAGTTGAAAGTTTTGCTATGGTCTGTGAACATTTCAAAGCAAACCTGGGCCAAGGTTCAAAAAATTCTTTTATTCCTCTCTATCATGCAAACTTCATAGCATCATGCAATTTCAACACAGGACAAGATGAAATGCAAAGTTTTTCACTGAGTGTTTTGATACCTTTTTTTTCCTTATTTTTTGTGGTGTTTGCCCATCTCAAAGTGCAATTCAGCAGCAGCAAGCCAAGTGAAATCTTTGTGAAAGTTTTTATAAAAGCACTGTGATCTGAAATAGCCAAGTTCTGCACAACTGCACTACAGAGTGCAGGGCAAGGCTTTAGCTGCTAAGTTTGATGCAGCCACAGTCGCTGTCAGAAACAGACTGAAGGAATGCAACTCCTCTGGTTTCCATTTCTGCCTGAAGGGGAGAGTAGCTCAGTGAACCCACAATGAAACTTGGTAAAGGGGGAAAGGAAAACTAAATTACATTTAAAGAAAGAAAAGAAGCTTTTTGCTTTTTTTTTCTTTTCTTTAATGATTGAGCGATGTTGATCTCTTCCACATAACATAGATAAGGTTACAACAATCCTTTCATTATAAGTCTAATATTGAAAGCGACCCCTACCAAACTTTGCCAAGCCAAAAATCAAGCTGTCTGAAATTTCATAGGCAGCATTTCAGACCAGAAACCTCCCTCTCCCTCCTGGCATATTTGCTAAGGTGTGTAAAGAGGAAAGGAGAAGGAAAACAGAGAAAGTATGCAGAGGGAAATAAGTTCCTGTAAAATAATAGTTTACCCTACTGCACATACCATGCTGTGCTGTTAGCACTATCTGATGTTCTTAAATATAGTCTTCCAAATTCATTTTCTTTACAGTGAAATAAAGGCTGAGCCTAATGAGATGTGGTGTGTTAGATTTGTTAAACAGGTCAGGCAGAGGAAACAATGTGAGAAGCAGGAGAATTTGCTCTCTGTGCTGTTCTTTGATTAGGGTCATTTCATAACACAGGTGACCCTTGTCAAAGCCTGGAGCCAGATCTGTGTTTTGATTCTGGAGAATTGGGGTGGTCTTGTGGGCTATTTGAAAAAGGAGATTCAAGGCTGATTTACATGTGCAAATTAAATCAAGTTGCTGCTCAGATTCAAGTGAGACTGTGCTTCCCTTTTCCACTGGAAGTATATGTGCAAGAGATCAAATATTTGTTAGCAGGAGCAGAGTAACTACACCAAAGAGGCTTTAGTGATAGAAGCAATGAGATATATCATCTCCTAGCAACACAGGTAATGCTGTCTTTATTGAGAATGAAAAGCTTCAGTTTTCAGTTTGTCCTGAATGTGAAAATGGCAAAGGTATCAATGAGAAGTGACTGCTGTTACCAGGTACTCTGACTAGCACAGACACAGGAAAGGAAGCATGACAGTGGATTGGGGAATTCCACAGGGCAAACTCAATTTTTTCCCACCCTCACAGAAGAAATTCTAGGAGATTCATAACCTCAGAAATAGAGGAAAAAATTAAAACCATGCCAAGTCATTTTAAATTGGACTTCAAGATAAACTGAGATTTGATATTCCTGGATAATTACTAATGAGAACACTTTCCCTTTAATTATCTTGTGGTCACCATTTCAAAGGTGATTAAAGCTATTCTTCACTAGATGTGGTTATAGATTTAATGCAAACCTGGTCTTTCTTGTGGTTTTATCACAGCAATTAAATCTGACTTGTGCACAGACTTTGTGTGGCATGAGGGATTTCACCAAGCAAAATGATTTTACCCTTCAGGCAATGTTAAATTTAGGAAAAATATAATTAATTATATCAGACAGGTATCTATTATACATCATGCACACATTCTTAGAGACCGGGGGCCCACTTCTACTCAAAACAGAAACAGTTGTTCCTTCCAGCTCTGGTCTTAAGAACAGTAGCAACTCTTGCCAGTTCAGACATGCCCATCATCATTTATATTATCTGTATCAAACAATCATCTATTCTTTGAGAAGAAACAACAGAAAATCCCAAGTTTTGAATGCAAGTTCTTCCTTGTCATTCCATTTTCTCTGAGTGTTTCACGGTTCTTCACTCTCTTCCTGATTGTGTTCAGTAGTTATGTCTTGGAAATAATGCAGTGTTAGCCTATTATAGTTCCAGGCTAGGTAATATGTTTCTATTTAGCTTTTATCTGCTGATTGTAAGATTACCTGATTGCATTTTATTTTTTTTCCCCTGGACTACTTGATGGGTTTGTTGCTAACTTATCTAATACTGCACAATCCCTCAGTCCACAAAAATCTTCTGATTTAATTAGGGTTTTAGGCCGCCTTCTAAAGACAAAAGGCTGCATTTTCAAAATGCAAGTAGGAACTCAAGATGCCTATGTCAATGATACTGCATGCTATTAAAATGCCTTTCATCAGTGGATCTCAAAGCCCTTTAAAAACATTTGCAAGGCATCAGGGAGACAGAAAAGTATATCTAGTTTACAGATGAAGGAACTGATAGGATGTGTAAGTTATAGATATGCCATGCTAAACATCAAACTACTTTGATTACTTTAAAAAGATAGTGTTTGAGATACATGGGTGAGATGGGCATTTTTATTGTTGCTGGGATTCCTCCCTAATTCTTAAGATAGGTTACCTGTAGGGGAATGAGCTGGATTTAAAATGCTATATCTATTAGCAAGCATAACATGAAAATGAGAAGATAGAGCTAACTTTTCTTGTTTTGCGGTCCTCTAATGTTCCATAGAAGTTTATTCATCTGTCTGATTAAAATAAAATAAAATAGAAGATTTAAAGATGGTCCTAAGGAAAAAAACGTCAGTAGAGAACTTGTTTTACAGTTGAATTATTGAAATAGAATGCTGTTTGGGAAAATAAGCTGTGAAATCTTACAGAGCTGTTACCAGATTTCATCTCTATCTTCTTTTATTGTTTCTTTTCAAATTCAAAAGCCTTAGTTCTTGAAAGAGTCTTGGAAGTGTTACAGCATTCAAAGCAGTGACATTGTAAAATATAGGCTACTAATCACAGAGTAGCTGTGCAACATACAGCTTTTTCTATCTGTCATATTTAATAACTAGACTATCATATCATTTGATTCTCATGTGCCAGAATCAGAGTCCTACCTCTCAACAGTTTGGAACCATGACAAAAATAATATCACTCAGCCAATCTCATGACTCAAGTGACCTTGGCCTTTGATCCAGTCAGATCTTATCAGATCTTCAGAGGGTCAAGGTACACCTGTTTTTAGTGTTTTAGCATTTAAGCCTTAAGCATTAAAGGGCTACAGGGGACATACAATACTCAGAGGAAAATGCAGTGCTCTGCTCTCTGAGGGTGTGTATACCTATGTGTATGTACACAGCCATGTGCCTCTGCCTCAGGAAGGGGGAGGTCTGATAATGCAGTTTGTTATTTAAAACTGAGCTTAATCCAAAGCAAAATTATTTGCTTTCTTCTTATGGATAGCATGCATGTATGGAAATGTTGTTAATGGCAAATACCTCATTAAAAGTGTTCTTGCAGCATGCATAGAGAAAGAGAGGCAGCTTGGCAGAGCAAGTATCATATACATGAAATGCATTACGCGTAACAGCACACAAACATGCCTTGCTGTATGGGAAACAGCATGATCAGGTGCACGTCTGCCATATTAAAGGATTATGAGAAATAGGGAGAAAATAATACTTAATTTTGAATGTAAATATATTCTGTTTTTAAAGAGGCATCTCTTGAAGCAACCATATTATGAGACATACTACTGCAAAATCTTCTTCATTTAGCACAATAGAGAGTATTAATGCTTATCTCTGTTTAATTTCTCTTTCTGAAGCATACAAGAAAGCCATATGTTGGAATGTAGGAGGTTTGTAGCATGTCCATTTAGTCAAGAATAATGTGCAGCCAGAGGCACTGAAAATGAGTTTTGTTGATAAAAACATGCCAAGCATTTTATTCCCAGCTATGAAGTATGGAATAAAGTTTTGATGATCAATGTGGACTTCTCTATGGAAAGTTGTGCTGTGTATACACCAGGCTAATGTGTATGCATTGTAAGCTATAGAGATATTATTATCATATAGATCATTGTTTGCAAACAGAGGCTTAGAAGGCTGTGAAGATAATTTCTCATGACAGTTATTATGTACAGTAGGTGTAGAAATTGTTTGCCTATGACCCTCAGTAATTGTTAGTGAGGCATGCCTGCACATCTAGCAGGAGAAAATGAGGACCCTTCATTTACAGAAACAGGGCAGTGTTACTGAAATGTACACTCTGTACAAGAGTTCCTGAAGCTCCCTGTCCCAGCCATGCAGAAGATTGGGTTGCATGTTATGGAAAACGGTGATTGTCTACTGTAAATAAGGATCGAGGCATAATGTTTTTAATCTATTAAATTTAAAGCAAAGAGAATATGATGCAGAGCTTCTAACCTACAACACTGTTGTGGGTTCCAATTAATCATATCTTAATTTCATGGGTGACTTTCAGTAACAAGGAAAATGATACAAAAACTTTCCTCCAGAGGTACGAGGCCAATATCTATCACCGGTGGCTTCCACCTGGGTCCTTTTTAAAAATCCCATTATATAGCAGCACTAATTTCACTAAACTCATGGGATATTTCTGCTTGCAAAAGGTCTGCTTGTGTGAGCCAGGGTTATGGAATTAAACCTTTAATATTACTCTAACAAAGCAGAATGATCAAAAGAAAGCTCACTGTAAAGAGAGAAAGGGCAGTGATTACTTGTACTTTTGTCCTAATTTGGCTGCAGCTTTCCTTCCAGTGCTTGCTGTTACTTACTTACCTTGCCTTTATTTTCCTACTTGAGAGATAGAGAGAAATGATCAAGCCCATCATGCATAAATGTACTTATGGGGATGCTGAACTTGACCCAACATAGCTTGTATCACAGGGCTGTTAAGGAGGTAAATGTTCACATTTGCAAAATGGTATCATGTATGAATTATCAGTTATGTTAACCGTGATATTTTTATAAGTCAAAGCAGAGGGGGCTGTATTCCCTGAGGCATCTGGGTAATTTTTTTTCCCTACCTTCCTTTCCACAAATATGAAATTGTGTCTTAAAATACTTGTGCAGTTGGGTTATTTGGGTTTGTAGATAGGATGAAACATTTCAGCACAATGTATTCTGGCAGTCACTTTCTTCACAGCTGGCATAATGTTTTTACATCCATCACAGACAATTAAAAGGGAATGCAATGCTATAAAATGATTCTGCAACCTTTTCCTTCAAATATGGCAGTGTATCAGGTGAACTGATCCCTCTTTAAACTGTAGAGTTTTTCTGTGTTCCTCTATCCATTTTAACTAATGACTCATCATGGGAGGAATCCCTTCCTTGGGAAGGAATCTTGGATTTCTTCCATTTCCTGACCAGCCCTAAACACCAGCTCTGTCCTCCCTACTGCATTCATTTGATCCCAATACTATTTCCCCTTTCTTTGCAGCTCCTGATACTTCCAGCTTTTCTTTAAAGAAAAATATTATTTCCTAAAGGACAGAGCAAGTAAGACACCAGGTTCCTGTGGCCATTCCTTTCATCTTTCCTCCCTTCTTCCCTTTCCCACTGGTCTTGGATGTGCTGTGACCTTCCTGTGCATGGCATAGAAACTTCAGTTAAGCAAAACAATGCTCCTTTCTACAGAACCTGAACAACAGATTCCTGCCTTGAAAGACAGACCTACACAATTCCTCCCAGGCAATTGTCAGATGCCCAAGAAATAGATTAAGGTGAAATGACTTTGATGGAGCGGGAAACCTACATACTTTTATATTATTCAAGAGTATAAAATGGCTGAAGTTTTTTGTATTAAGTAATAATTTAATATATTGTATCAATCAGGGAAGAGACACTGTTAAACATGTAGGAACATAGCCTCCATGTAGGTGAAATACAAGGAATGATTGCCCAGCTTTTATACTTTGTAGGTATGCATTAGCTGCAAAGTCAAAAGTAAACTTTGTAAACAATCATTTTCTTATCTTTAACCTTGAAAATGCCATTTCCTTAATGGAAATGTCATATGATTAAAATTAAAATTGTGGACAAGACTGGAGACTTGGACTGCAAAAAAATTTTGCTGTTGAGGGAATGGATCAGTAAACTATAGTTTTGCAGGTGATAGGGAATAGACGCTTGGAATTCACTGTGCTAAGCAGCATAGAGAATCTAATATTGTAAAGTCAAGGATGTGAGTGACTGCCTAGTAGATTAAATACTGGAATAGAAACTTGAAAATCTGTGTTATTATGGTTTAAGATCACTGCTGTCGTCCAGTGTGGCTTTCAACAGTGAATTTGGTGACTTGACTACAGCCTCTTTATGGCATATTATCAGTATAAGTGACCTGATCAATACTTAAATTAGATGTTCTGCAATCACAGTACAACTTTTTCAGTAAGCTAAGTTACCTGAGCGGGACTCTAGACTGTTTACATTCCTCTGGCTCTACTTCTTAATGTATACTGAAGGAAAGTTTTGATGCTTATCCTGCTAATATCATGGCCTTGGTGCCATGACACCCTTGGTGCAAGTACAGATAATCCTAACTTTGAATGTCACCGCATACAATCTGTGATATTTAAACCATTTGGGACCTTGAGAATGGTATCCCCCAAAGCTTGTTTCATGTCAGGTCAGGAAATACGAAATTGACTTAATTGTTCTTGGTACATATGTAGGATTTGGATTTGGATCTGGGGAACAGGTCATCTTCAAAGATAGGCAAGTAAGAACAGAATGAACAGTCCAGGCTGGAGAAAATCTTATGGTTCTTGGGAGGCAAACAGCGGAGTCAAACCAGAAAGGAAATGGACATATATTTGTATTCCTCTTTCTTCCCTCTGAAAATGAAATCCAGACATTGGCAACCCCATTTATTGGACTACGTAACAGATGGGTTCATATGTTCCTGCCAAAGGGTATTTAGTGGGTGATACAGGTAGGTTCAGTGTTGTCTCCATCCACTCTTGTGCAGCACACGGCTGTCAGATGCTATTTCCAGATCTATATATAGTCTTGCATATATCATAGTCGAAGCCGATACAGGAACTCATTAAGGCTGAGTCTGTCTGTCCTTATATATGTGTGACTTCACTGAAGTGAGGGCTTTGAGCTGAGATCAATAGAAGGATGAGGCCATAAGAAAAGAGCTGAAAAGCCCTATTGATTGTTTATTACATTAGGAATGCAAAAAAATGTAGATTTTGAATGATGCCTGTAATTCTTAAAAAAGCCCATAATGATAAAACAGTTTTCTCATGCCTTCAAAAAGTGTTTTCGCTGGTAGTTTAAACATTTACCTAAGACTTCTAAATTTATTTCCTAGGCTGACTAGCCAAATGACCTTTCTGAAGTTATTTATATTGTCTTTATATTTGTATTCAATTACTCAGCATAAATCAGAATGAGAATTCAAGGCCCCCTTCTGCTCGATCTTTATCAGTATGCAATGAGCCTGATCCAAAGTCTGCTGAAGGCAGCAGATGGGGCCCCATTGACATTAGTTGACTTTGACTCAGAGCATCATACACCCCACACCAAATTCTGGCCCTCTGCAAAATGCATCCCGGTTCAGCCAAGTGACAAGCCGTACAGTTTTCATGTCTTTGTATACATGGAGCAAAAGTTTTGGAGGTCTTTGCACACCCTTACATAGGTACATAAAGGATCACTCATAGTATCTAATACCAGAAAGTATTTTGGTTTCCCACAGGTGTATATGCTGTGCCATCTGCTTTACCCATATAAAAACTTTATATTCTTTTTGGACCTTCTATAATACGTCCTGCAGCAGTACCATTGGATCTCAAAAGATTCCTATCCCATTTCTTTGGTTTCAACTGATCTGTTTTTGACCTAGTACTAAACTGCAGGAGGAATTTTCTCCATGGAGAATTGATGTGGCATTTCTCCACTGTTCAGGTGTTGATTTTCAAAGTACTTATGAAATCTTGTGACTTTTTTTGTGACTTCTTAATTGAACTGGGATGCAACAAGTATGTGAAAATGGGGAAAAAATAATCTCTGAAGTCCCAAAGCCAGTGGGGGATAGGGACAAAGAAACTGGTGAATAGATTCAAAGTCATTATGAGGAGGAGAAGTAGATGTTATTGCATGATTGCATAAGCCTGATTTCTGCTAAATATTTTAATTCTCTGTGCCAATTCTGGGCCAGATAATTATTAGCCTTTTCATGATAGAATGACTACAAACCAACTTACTATTATTATTATTGTTATTATTATTATTATTATTATTATTATTGTATTTCATTAATCCACTTGAACACAATTGGAAACAATTTGTTGTCCTACTGTGTTGTCCTGCTTCATGAAAGGTTGCGCAAAGTTGATGTCTTTATATTTTCTTTATCCTTTCACAAAATGTCCTCAGAGAGTTAGATATAATCATCTTTTGGTGCTCTTTTGGCAGATACCACCCACCATTTGGCAGAAGGGACAGGAAGATTTCTTTTTTGAAATACATGGATAATTTTTCCAGTGGAGTCTGTAACTTAACATCATAGGCTGATCCTTTTTTGTGATGTCCATGTTAACAGACATCCATATTAAACTTTGATGTTTTAAGTGGGAAAATGCACCAAGAATATTTCACATTATTATTGACAGCTGTTGGGATTAATGAAGACTTGCTCCAGCAATGATGTCACAGGAGTTTTCTTACTGATTCTTTTAAGCTCAGTGGACCTCGTAACAAAAACCTGAATTCAGCTCTTCTCCTCGTGTCTATCAAAGATTCAAAGCAACATGTATTTTTGCCCTGCAGTATATGAATCCTGATGAATGCAGTTTAAGATGCTCAGTTTTTTAAACTGTGCTTTTATGACATTTAATGAATTCCTGTCTTTTTTTTTCTGGACACACAACCTAAGGAGGAAATATGTCATCAGCCAGGCTAAAACCATTGAAATATCTGGGAAAGAAATCGTCCTCAAGTCTCAACAAATCATCTTTTTACAGCATTGCATGTTAAGAATTAATTTAAGAAATGATCCCCAAGAGGCCACATGTGAACGCTGTGCCATCCTAATCTATCTTTTCCTGACTATTAGGTTGACAATGGGGATTCCTTTGCACAGTCATTATGCATTGTTGTCAGTCTTGAGCCAATTTTATGACCTGTGTCCAAGATGTACCCTCATTCTCATTAAAGGCTTAAAATGATCTATTAAAATCTTGTGTTGCTTCTTCAATTTTTCTGTCTCCTTACAGAACTTTAAATGTTGGGGTTTTTGAGACAGTAGGGAGCCAACAGAGTTAGAACTATGATCCATTCTTGGTTCAATACCCAGAGATTGCTATCTGTTTTTATTGTGAGCACCAACTTTCAACAAGCAAATTCAACACAGTTTAACATCCAAATGATGGTTTTGAATCCCAGAAACAGCATTGATAGACTGTAACCATGAAACTTTTCCTGAGTTATATTGGCGTTGTAGGTATGTAGGATGCACCCATGAAGCTTAGTTATTGTTGGTATCTGCTAACATAAAATTTAAAAAACATAGTCAATCTCTATTAAGGGTCTGACACCAGTACACTGTATCTGAGGAGAAACCCTAATTTTTGTGAACTTGATAATTAATAGACTATTCAAGACATCACAATCACTGTAAGAATACAGTGAAGGAAAAAAGGCCAGGGAAATAACTTCTGTTACTAGTTCATATTCCCCTGTCCTGTGAGTCTAACTGTCTGGGTAAATGCAGGTAGACTCTCAACCCTTGTCCTTTCCTGCCTGATTGGTAGCCATAACCTGCTGGTATTGGAATTAGAAACTGTCTGCCCACTCTGCTCTCCATTTGGCTGACAAAATACTAACAGAGTAAATTGTAGGTTATTTCACTTTTCAACATGGGCTGTCACCCCCTAAGTTTACTGATATGGTAGCACTGATCTGTACTGTCTCTGTTAGAGTTTTTAAAATAAATAGGGTGAAAGTGGATGGGTAAGCTCTTTGCAACTCTTGTGTCAGCTGTGTACTGATAGTTCTCCACTTACCTACATTGCCTGATCATTAGTTTGATCACTACCTAATGCCTGATCATTCTTCCTGCAGAGCTTGCTGTTTTATTAAACTGCTTCACTAGTATTGCGAGTCTCTAAAGCAGGGTTATTTTCTCTTGAGAAAAGAAAAAAATAAATACCAGTGATACACCTACCCTGTCAGAAATTGCACTCTCCTTGGAAAACTTCTGTCCTTGTGTACATACTAAATTAATAAAGTTGCGACACCTGATTAAATGACTGACACACAGTTACTTTTGTTTATATATTTTGCCATCAGTTTACATGGCAATAGACAAGATGAATATCTGCGGCAGTCACATTTAATCCTACTCTCAATGGATCAGATGTGAACTGTGGGAGGTTGACCCACTCTTGGTGTTTCTGCTTTTCACTAATGTTTGGAAATACACCGACTTTCCAGTATAAAAAAGCCTTACAATATATTGCATGCTTCCAGGTACCAGCTGTCACCCAAAACACATCACCTGTGGATTGATGCCATGTGACCTTGTTACTTTTCTATAAGACTATTTTCTCTCCCTGTCTCAGGTATTTTTTATGTGTCCATCACCATGATTTCTCATACTGCTTAGTAGATCATAGAATAATGACATGATTTGGGTTGAAAGGGATTTTAAAGACCACCTAGTTCAAAACCCCCTGTCATGGGCAGGGATGCCATTCCCTAGATCAGGTTGCTCAGGCCCCATCCAGCCTGGCCTTGAACACTTTCAGGTATGGTTTATCCAGAATTTCTCTGAACAACCTGTTCCAGTGCCTCACCACCCTTAAAGAATTTTTTGCTAATATCTAATCTAAACCTGCCCTCTTTCAGTTCAAAACTATTTCCCTTTGTCCTGTCACTGTCTGCCTTATAAAAAGTCTCTCTGTCTCCTTTTAGTAAGTCTTTTCAGGGTTCTGAAAGGCCACGTGAGATCTGCCCAAAGCCTTCTCCTGTCCACACTGACCAACCACAGCTCTGTCTCTGTAGGAGAGGTTCTCCATCCTGATCCTTTTCATTTTCCTCCTCTGGACCCACAGTAACAGGTCCTTGGCTTTGCTGTTTTGAGGAGCCCAGAGCTGGGTGCCATGCTCCAGGTGGGGTCTCACAGGTTTTAAATACTTTGGAATGTATTTAAGAGGTCTCAATAGCAGAATTGCCTGTTATAAATGATGTCCCAACTTTTTTGAAAGGAAGACTCTTTTTTCTATCAACTTTGCAGCAGAAAAAACACTGCTTATTTCAACCTTTCTTCACCTGGTTTATCACTCATGCCCATGATGATTTGCAATGCTGATTCCCTTTTCATTCCATATTTGTTAGCATTGTTGTCCATCTTTGATTCTGTAACAGAAGTTTGATATTTACTGAATATTCCAAATGTGTGGGATTATTGATGGCAGGGTTTCCATACACAGATTGGAGGTACTATATTTGTGCAGATCCTAGTCTGTTTGAGAACTTAGCATGGCTGGAACTTTAGGTGCTATTGGATTAATAAATAACACCCACTTCCAGCTTTGTTGGTAATGAAAACCATGTACCTCTGTTATGAAATGCACCTGTGTTGTGACACTATTATGATGACTGTAGACTCTATGCTTTTAAAACTAAAAAGAGTATAATTTATAACTGTAACAATAGAAAGAAACAATTTATATCCGGTTTAGTTTACAAATACAGAAGGTCCACTATTGGCTCAACACCTTTAAGAAATTGGATCTGTTTCGATTTGAGAAGCAGATGGGAAGAGCTGGCATTTATCATACTTAATTTTTTTTATTACAAACAATGCTATATACATGTACCATGACATTCTTGAGAACACTGAGGTGCCACTGACTGTCATAGGCCCCATTCATATGGCTTCTTGAGAGTGAAATGTTGTGAAATTTTGCACTTCACTGGACTATTCTCATTTCTGTGGCAAGTTAATAGTGACATTACTATCCCCAAAAGATCCTGCCTCATAGAACTCTCTTATAGTCAACAAGATGTACTAGAAAACTATTTTGTGTTCTTCTAATGGAGTTTTAGCCCGGAGAGTGCATTTAGAACATATAGTCAGAGTTTTGTCACCAATGATATGGCTAGAATTGCCATTAAACAAACAAAAGAAGCACATTTAAATAAAGATTAGTGGGATTTTTATGTTAGATTTCTCTTGAATCTGTCATCCACAACTGAAGACACTGATAATGCAAAACTTGAATAAGATCAGGAGAACTAGCACTGATGAGTTCAGCATTAGTAATGGACCATGAAACGTCACCTTGCCTCCATAAATCTATAGTCATATCTTGCATGATCACGAAAAAGTTCATATTAAATCTTGGCAGGTTCCCTGATTCCTGGAGCTGCAGGTCTTGGTGCCACTGTGAAATGTTCCTTGAATCTGCAAAGATAATACTGAACCCTGTGACAAGCTGTTGACAACCTTCACATGGTCCGGTGTGTGCCAAAGTTAGTGGTGCCTTCTGCCAGGGATGTTTGGCCAGTACTGTGGGTCCATCCACGTGCTCAGTTGGGTGACACATACCAGTGCAAAGCAACCTCTTCATTTTTGAGTGGAACATGCACATTGGATTTTCTTTTCTTCTTTCCTGTAAGTTTTCATAAGCTATGATGTTTATGCATGACAGAATATAGCACAGGATGAAAGTCATTACATCAGATAGTCCTTTCACAGTCCTGCTGATGAATCCTTAGAGACGTAGACTGTGCTAATTTGCATGGGTAGCACTAGGAATATATTTAACAGAGCTGTCCATAGCTGTGGTTTGCATGCTTCCACTGCAGAGCTTCATTCTGTCCTTTATCTCATGTACCTGTTACATCTTAGTTTACTGTTAAATCTCTAATCATTTAAACTTTCCAGTTGAGTGGACTGCTGTTCTAAAGGCCCCCAAATACTCAAGGTCACTAGCACAAAGTCTAATCTAGCCCATCAGTATCTTATTGTCTGCACAAAGGTTTAGATTCATCCTATTAAAAAAAAATATCATACTGTGTATGGACTGTTGGCCTTCATCTTTATGATAAAACAAGAGCAAAGTATTTACTCTTCAAGCTTGCTGGAATATCGAGGCTCTTTGCACTGTCTTGGCCTTAATTTTTCTTAGAAATATCATTCAAATTTTGAATGTAAGAAAGTTGCAGAGAAATAAAGTCTACCCAATCTGATTTTTGATCCTGTGCATATCATTGCAATGTATTAAAATGTATTGCACTAAATGCTGGATATTCTCACATGGGGAATCAAGACCTTATATAGATTGATAGATGTTGCATCTTTATGCCTTGAATGCTTGTAAGATGCATAAAATGAATTAAAAAAAAGTTTTCTTTAAAAATATTTTATTGAATAATTGTTCATCTGCAGGACCACTGAGATGTTAAGGTGAGTAAATTGAGTTATCATTTTGGCCATCAGCAGTTAGTAGGTTTCTAAATACTTATCTACTAAGGTATTCCTCAGTATGGCTATTCCATTACTTGCCTTAGGTACTGACATATGAGTTCAAGTATTTATTACACTGTTGTAAAAGCTGCATGCAGTGATCCTTCATTGATTTTTTTTCTTTGGAATACTTTCAAAATTAACCTTTATGAACATATAAATTAACAAAAAATCATGAGTGACCCTTGTTTTTGGAAAAAGATATTGTTCCTTCAAGCATATTCTGTGCATATAATATTTTTTTTCACTTTCCCTTTAGTTACACACTGCAGGGGAAACAAAACAGAATGTAAAGTAAAAAAGAACAAAAAACAACGCAACAGGGGTCATTATTTTTTTGTTGCCTCTCCTGGAATCTTTCTCCTTTCGATAGCATATGATGTAGATACATTAATGAAGAGTTAAGAAATAGAAAAATTTATTATATAATAACAGAAATTAATCTGATTTTCTTTCATAAACCTGTAACAAAGAACAGATTTTCTGAATCTTTTTAGTAGGACTTTCCTTGACATTCACAGAAAGAAATACAATTTTTTCTTTATACATTTTATTGCCAAAAATTCAGTTAGAGATTGGGCTATTTCCTTAAGAGCAGATTCCAGACCAAAACCCCTTAATTTCAGATGTAAAGTGTCTTGGCTGCATTCATAAACAGAGCTGTGAATTCTTTTCCATCTGAACTTATGTTCTTTGATTTTCACTGACTGACTGACCATTTCAGCACGCTCTCCTGATCGTATATAATTCAGTCCTCGACCATGACAAACCAATCATTCACAACTGACCCTTGAAATTAATTAATGCCAATCACTGCTATCAGTCAAAAGACATTCTGAGAGATTTCAAAAGAAGAGATTGATGTTACATGGTGCTAAAGGTAGATGTAGAAAATGCAGTCAGTCAGTGAATTTCTGAAGAACTTAAATTGCATTTATAGATTGCTAACATCCCTTCTAGTACATGTAGCTACAAGATGGTAGTCGTCAATGTATAATAAAGCTGGAACAAGTGCTCAGTGTGAAAATGCTAATTTTCAGATACTTATATCTTGAAAACCATAGGTGGTCTTGGCATGGAAAATAACATACTACCTCCAAATTTGAATCTCTAAAGCATAGCAGGAGGCAGATCTAACCAGCACTGTGACCATATGTGTTTGGGATTTCATACACAATAATTAATTTCCATTCTGTAAAAATGAATAATTTAATATAACATCCCACATCAAGAGATTCAACACAAACTGATACTTTAAAAAAAATGCCAGTGAACAAACTTTTTCCTAATTAAAACCAACTTAAATTGTTATGAATAAAAATAAAATGAAAAGGAAGCTATTTAACTGCTTTTATTTCTCAACATAAGAATTTTATGAAGACTGTCTCTTGGCAATTGAAAGGTGTTTAATTGAATAAAGGGCTTAGAAGAAATACCTAATCTACAAATGGATGGTCTCTGCATACGTACCAAACATCCCTGTTCTTTTCTAACTGTATTTCTAGTTATGACCATGCTTTTTCTTTCCAGTATGATTTGCATGTGAAGATGAACCATCATCAAAGCACTCAATATTTTTACCCAAACTCAATAATCCTGAGACACCCGTGTCAGGTTAAGTCTCTTCATTGAAACAGTGATAACCAATTGGCTTTAATGTCATCCTATGACACAGGTCAGCTCAATAAAAGCCTCTGTAAATTATCTTTTGGGTGTCAGATCATCAACAACATCAGTGCTGTCATCTGGAGGGCTATCTTCCCAGGGAAATTGGAGGTAAAGCATGTATTGTCATTCTCTATGTCTGCTGAGAACATAATCACACCAACTATCCAACACGTGGTACTTGTATAAAAACATGTTGTGCCAAATCTTCTCTCAAGTGATACTTGAAGTTTCTAAAAAAAGCCCTGTAGCTGATGCATTTGTCTCCTGTTTACCACATTCAGCTGCCACTCCTAGCTCTTTCCAAGAGCAAAACAGCCTTTTTCTTTTTTTTCCAAATAAAAAAACAAATCAAGGAGAGAGAGAAACAAGAACTGAAACTTCAGATTTGAATTGCTCTGCTAGCAGAAGACTGACTACAAATCAAAACCACGTGCCAGGCTGGAAGATTTTAGCCACCAAAAAACTATTATCAGTGCTAAAAGGAGGTTTCCAAAATCCAGTTAGGCTCCTAGGCACATTTCAAAATCCCACTAGATGCCAGTCTGACTACATACCTCAGAAAAAAAATGTGGTCCTTGTGAATGGCCTCTCATCTCTAATACCTGTTGGACTGTGATCCAAACCATGGAATTAGGCCTGGATCCAGGTCCTGCTGTGCAGCTAAAGCTCCCCATGGCTGCTAATGACAGAGTAATCTTTGTTGCAGAGTGGTGAAGGCTTCTGGGAGTTGAGTGTGCCTTTTGGTGTGCCTTGCACACTCTATATCACAGAACTGATGGCTAAGTCAAGAAGAAGATATTCCTCCACCCTCATCTGCTTTGGCTGTCAAGGTTGCATTATACTAAATTATAATATATATTATTATACATATGTTATCGTTTATATTAATCAAGTTATAAATTATATTATATATTAAAGAGGGCCCATCAGCAAGCAAAGAACAGCACTCATTACTTTATGAGTCAAACAAGCAATTGGGGACCAGACTTCCAAAGTCCAAAGCCAGAGAAGGGGCTAGCTGTGGTGTGCCAGTCCTGATGTCTTGATAAATCATACTAGTTTGCATTACGTGCACAGACTGTCAGGTGGAAGGATATAATAAAGGTTTATAATAAAGACATCACTCCCATTATACATCTTTTGCTCTTCTTAAGCAATACTTAAAAACTTGCCTTCCATACTCTGCTACTTGTATCATCACTGACATCTGTTCTTTTAGGTTCTTTTTAGGATCTTGCCAGATCTGCAGTCCACCAGAAACACTACTAAGAATTTATTTGCATATATATATATTCCCTAAATACAGTGCTTCAGCAAAAGAATTAGCAATGTAGTGATTTTTGGCAAAATTTTTAATATTACATGCCAAATTTAGTTTCTGGGTTGAAGAACCCACTGGAGATGATTATGTGAGAATGACAGCGAATTCCTCCCAAGTATTCCTGTTCATCTCTCAGAGTATATCTACATTCCAGGAGGCAGTGTAATGTAGTGGTTTTGCTACTTATAAGCTAACTTAGGTATGAGACATTCTAGCTCACTAGAGAGCTGCCTAGCCACAGCAGTATCTTTCCCAGTGGCTGGTTCTGTTTCTTCCTCACTGAGCTCCCTAATGCCCTGGCTACCGTGCCAAGAGGACCTGAAGAGGTTTGTGTGTCCTTTCATTGCAATAAACATGTTACTGTGTGTGACTTCAGTGAAGATGAGCCTCTAGCCAGCGATGGCTAGTGCTACCTTTGTGAGTTGAAATGGATCTGAGAGAGCAAAGAGGGAAGGATTTAACTCATGGATTTCACTAATGACTTTCAGAGCAGCGTATCTCCCCACAAGGTCTGCTGTCCTTCTGCAAGTACTGCTTTTTGCTGCACTGACAAATTCTGTTGCTAATGAAGCTGCAGCTCACTTCTGTCTACCCCTGGTTTCCGGTGTCTGGATTGGTTTGAGGTTGAGAGTGGTTTCCTGTTTCTGTGCAGCTCTTGGGTAGTCTAATTGAAACGACATGTCAGCAAATATGTGTCCAGTGTGGCTGGGGAAAGAGCCAAGGTCCGGTTTTCTGCAGCAACGTGACTGAATAGAGAAAACTCCACAGAAAGAGAAGAAAAATCAATATGCTGATGTTTGATGTGAACAGCAAAGTTTGTCTCCTACTGGGAAGACTGGGCAAGATCATGAATTGGAGCACTGGCCTTCTGCAAGCAGGACAGCACAAGGAAAAGATCAAGAGGAAATATTAGTAACAGAGGAAAATATGTTTAGTAACTCTCCACTTGGTTTCTTTCAACTTGTCTCTGTGTGAATGAATAAATAGAATTGAATGAGGAAAAATACAAAATCTATATATCAAGTTCTCAAGAATTAATCCATCAGAAACAGCTTCAAGTTCCTGTGTTAAACAAAGGAATTCTTGTGAAAAGAAGGATGATTCCAAGTATTGCTCTGTGTTATGAAGTGTTGGTTTTGGATAGTTAAGGAAACCATGACCATTATGTGAGGAGTGTATCCATTCATATTATTTGATTGAATTTCCACCACTATTACATAGCAGCTACCACAGACAGTAGGAATCTATTGTTTCATGCAAAATGCGTGTATAAAACAAATGAAAGACTTGGTCCAAAAGGGATGAAAGTCTAAGGTGCAAGAGCCTCAATCAGTTGCAAACATGCCTACTCACACTTTCTCCTACCCAGAATACATCCATCCAAGGAACTTTGTGTCTGCATGCAGAAGTAAAACACCATCTAAATCTTGGCTGATCATGCATCTAAATACACAAGCTATACAGTGGCAACATTACTGCAGACTTACTCTTCAGTTTCTAGTGATGGAAAAGCAAAGCACACAGCCTCACTGCTGTATCTCTTCATTAAAATTCCAGTTTCCACATTGCCTAGTGTGATCAAGGGTGCTAAGTAGTACCTTCTTCCTTGGAGGTAGAAATATGGGAGAGCATACTGGTGCACTGGAGAGGGACTGAGATGTGTCTGGGACTGACATGATATCATAGAACCATAGAATGATAGAATTGTTTGGCTTTGAAGGGACCTTAAAGATCATCTAGCTCCAAAGCTTTCATTTGACCAAGTTGTTCAGAGCCTCACCCAGCCAGTTCTTAAATGCTTCCAGGATAAGGCATCCACAACTTCCCTGGGAAACTTATTCTAGTGCCTCATCAACCCTACAGTGAATAATTTTTTTCTAATCTAGACCTACTCATGTTCAGTTTGAAGCCATTCCCCTTTGTCCTGTCACTACACATTCTGGTAAATAGTCTCTCCATTTTCCTTCAACTGCTTAGGTACTGAAAGGCCACAGTTAGGATATCCTGAAGCCTACTCTTTTCCAGGCTGTACAATCCCAGTTCTATTAGAGTTGTGCCTCCCTCAGAATCATCTCCTCCAACAGATCCAAGGCCTTCGTGTGCTGAGGACCCCAGGGCTGGATGCAGCACTCCCATTGGGGTCTCACAGAGCAGAGGGGCAGAATCACCCTCCTCATCTGCTGGTCACTCCTCTCTTGATGCAGCCCAGGATACAACTGGCTTACTGGACTGCTGGCTCATGTCCAGGCTCTGTGACTGGGCAACTTTATGAAAGAGAAATCCTTTGAAAATCATAAATACATAGAATTCAGGTCTGGAGTCCCAATACTGAAAACAGTTGGTGTCTGTATTAATTGGAAGTACCTTGGATGCCTGTTTACCCTACTCTTCATCCTTGTCTACTTGGTAATGATTGGGGCTTTTTTTGGTTTTTTTTTTGGTTTTTTTTTTTAAGTTGAGGTTATGGGTGGTTCAGACACCATTCCCTTTTGGTAGCATTCTTTCTCTGTCATAAACCAGATGTTTTTGATGCTATTCTAGACTCCTTTTTCACACCAGAGGACAGCATCACATTCTGCCACAGATTTGAGATTCAATGGTGCTGGAAAAGGCCCAACCTCTGCTGTAGAACTTGACCTGTGTCTTACAAAGAAAGTCCTTTGTTCAGTGCCATCAGGCTTTTTTTTTTTTGTTTGTTTTTCTTTCTTTCTTTCCCTCTTCTTGTCTGGTGGGGTCTATAGCTTCTACATTTCAGATATTTTTAACACCAGGTTCTGTGCCACGTTGTTCTGTTATCCTTCCTATTAATTCAGAGCTGGGCATTGGGGAGGAGGGCCTTGAGGATTTGAACCCTGCTTGTTTCTGCTTAAATGGTCAACTCCTCTGTGGGCTGCACTGCCTGATAGGACTTTGTTCCTACCCAGCATGGTTGCTCCCTTCCTGCTTTGTTATCCCTGGCTCAGTCTGTTTATAGTTTTATCAGAAGTTCATATTGTGCTTTCCATCTTTTCTGTCTGGAGCATACGTGGCAGTGTAAGTGGTATGGGCTATCAGAAACAATAGTGTCATTTATGTGAACATAAAAGAAGGCAAAGTATTTCGTGGTTCTGTTCAGCCTGTATTATCATATGCCAAGACTGAAAGAGCTGAATTCCACCTTGTTAAATTCAAATGAACTTTCAGTTGATAAATACAGCACCTAAAAATGCTGCTATTAGAAAAATTAAATAGATCAGTGTTGCAAACCTCTCCATGCCACTGTCAGATGTTATTTTCATCTGTTTGATAAATACACTAAAAGAAGAGTCTGCTGTCTATTTTTTCCTTTAGGGCCATATCACTTTTGTTCCTTGTTGGGAATCTCTAAGAGCAAGATGTTTGATCAGTGTGGAGTTAAGATAGAGGACACAGTATCTGGGAAATTAACCTCAGTTTTAGAACGCTATCTAGTCAACCTGATCAAACCCTGGACGCTGAGTGTTTGTTAACTTTTTCCCTTTTCCACCCGATAATATTTTTCTTTGATTTCTGGTCATAAACATTGTCCCAGGATTTATATCTAAACTTGACTGAATCAGGTTTTCTCTGCATCCTTTCACCAGCATACTTTACCAATACATTACCAATGTTTTGGCTCGTTTCATAGCTGGTAATGAGGTAGACAGGTTGGTTTTGAAAAAAAACTAAAAGTAACCAACAGAATGGGCATCAAAGAAATGAAAAGAAAGAACTTCTTGTTGTGGCAGAAGCATGATGGGAAGGAGTGGGAGACTCTTAGTAGCTCTTAGTGATAAAGTTGTGGAAATGTACTTTAATTGCCAACCCACTCCTACTTTTTTTTAAAACACGGATTTTCTCTTTGTTCTAGCATATGGAATTTTGATCACTCCATTCAGCCAATCCTCACTTGTTTTCTAATGGGCTTGGGATTTATTTTTTTTTAAATGTCTGGGAGATCCATCACCCTAAATAAGTGGACTTTAAAGGTCAAGAGAGCTCTTATCCTTTTAGTTCATTTCATGAGAGCTCTGAGCAGCAGGCACAGCAATCTCAGCATGGACTCAACGATATTTCCTCACAATGTAGCCAGAAACTGCATGCCTGCAGGGTAAAACAAAATTACCAGTGTTCCCCCATGAATGTCCTACACCTTGAGAGGCCACAGCCACAGAGCAGTTAGCTGCATGGCTGAGCACTAGCAGTAAATGCTTACTTCAATTGTGGCAACTGCCACTCAGAAGGGATGCATTTAATCTTGAAGGATAGATGTCTCAAGACATCTCCCCTAAGTGACACAAAGTCTGTGGATGTAGAGAGGAGTGCTGAAGGATCCTGTATCTAGACAGTTTCTCTCTGACTGTGGGGTAAGTGGAGAAAAATTGATATAGCTGCTAATAAATTAGCTTTAATAATAATCCCCATGTTTGATGAAAATTGCTAATGAATGCAGATGGAAAAAAGGTGCAACCAAACAACACAGAAGAATATCAATAACACAATAACACTTATCTCATATTGCCTATTATTATTGATGGCAATGAATAAATGTTTGCAGGTATTTCTCAAAACTATTTTGCTGAAACCATGAAATACAGACGACGAGAATTCAAAATTCAAAACCTGTGGAGATTTCCTTTGGGACTAACACTCCTAAGACACATTGCCTAGGGAAAGGGAGAGTGAGTGAATTGCTGCTGCCTATGCCTCCAGTGAAGAATTCTGGACACAGTCTCTCTCCCTGCCCGATCCAAGCAGAACCTGTTGCCATTTGTTATTAAGCATCCTGTAAAAAACTGGCAAAAGCACTTGGATTTCTGGAGAATAAGCAGCATTTAAGGCCAAGTAAGAGCAAGTTTTTCAGTAGTACCAAAGGATCTGGGTGTCACTGTAAGGGTTTAGGCTGCAAATTCACCCAGGCAATTTTGAAAACTGTGTGAGAATTCTTACAGCATTTGATAAAATAGATTTTAAAGGCCTCTGCTACTGTCAGTTACTCTGTGAATTTTAAAAGTATAACCTGAAGGTGCAATAAATACTGTGCAATCTGATCTGAAGGGAACTTTAGGTAACTTACTGTAAATGCACGCACACACACGATTCTTTCTAAATATATTGGCCTATTTACTATGGTAGTTACCTGTTTAAGACTTGCAGTTATATTAAGTAAAATAGTGTGCCTGGGCTAATACATTTTCAGAGAGCCTATTTGTTTTACTGAGGAATTTATTGCAGCAGTAATAACTGTCAGAGTGAAAGCGTGGTTAAAGTGCTGGAGACAGGACCAACTGCAAAGGGTATCTATCAAACTATCGACTTCCTGCCAGCGGTGTTGTGAACTCTTTTGTCATAAACTCAAGCACCCAGAGTTGAAACCTCGATCAATGAAAGGGGAATCTGGTATCCAGCTCTTTTAGAGAGGGCACCTCTTCTGTTTGACCCATTAGGACACAAATAACAGTTTTTATACAGTGCGGGTTTGATTTACAGCAAGCCTTCAGGTTACCTACTGACATTTATATTTTAAACGAAGTGAACAGCACTCACCATCTGAAAGAGTTAAATTCAAAGCTCCCAGATGCATTCTAGTAAAAAGTTTTAGCCTCATAACTGGCAAATAGAAATTTCATTACACTGTGCAGTTTTTTACCATGCAAAATTTTATTTATTTTTCTTTCAATTTTAATTTTTTAAAAAAATTTCATTGTAGAAGAAAACATTTTTTTTGTTTGTTGATAACTATGGCTTCACAGGTTTTGCTTTCTTAAAAATATGGACTGAAATTCAGCCCTAATTCAGTTTAAATATGTGCTTGCCAGCTGGAGGCAGCTGGGTCAAACTGGGTCACACTTGGTTTGCCTCTGAAGAGTTCCACTGGGGATTTAATTTTCAGATCAGTGCATTTGGTTGTTGGACATGCATGTCTCCTGACTTTTGATGAGCTCTGACCTGATGGGGTTGTTCAAGTTGTGGACATACTCTTTATCCAGGGAGTGTTCTGCTCAGTGCCTTATGTGGCTGTCCCGTGGCTGGGACAACAGGTGATGCTTCCAGGGTGTTATTGCACTGTTGTGCAGGGCTAGACTGTGTCTCTCAGTGTGGCAGTGTGGGCTCTGAAGCCAGTGCTTCCCTGATGGTTTCTGTACATTAGTAACTTTTAGCATGACTTTGATTCATGTGATGAAGTTTGGATATAAATGTTCTTCACATTTTTGAGCCCCAGTAGAAGTGAGGGACAAACATCAGCTTGGTTTGTTGGTGTTTGCTGCAGTCTCTTTACTTTCTGGAGGCTTGGGGGAGGTGCTCAGTTATATTACACCTTTCATGTATGTTTCCTATTTTTACAAGGGGAATCTTTCATTTAAATCTCCAGTGCCATTAGCTTGATCATTACAGTATTATTTCAATGTTTTGCTTCAGTGCAAAATTTAACAAATATGTTCCATTCTTTCACCAACAAGAGAAGTGGCCTTGGTAAATTGTTGCCCTCTGTGTGGTAGAACACCCTTCTACCTCAGAGAAGGAACTTGCCTTGTGCCTTAGAAACATTTTTTTCCTGGTAGGTGGCATTTTTTGTGCCATGTATCTAAAACAAGGTCCTATATTGTGATGCAGGAATTAAAAGTTTCATGCATTCTCGACGCCATCCAAAATACCAAAATATCCAGTTTTCATCTTTGCACAAGACCATTTTCTTGCACACCATAACTTTTTTTTTAATTAAAAAAGAGTTCCTTCAGACACTGATGTTACTTTTGAAACTGAGATGCACGTTTCACTTATGTGCTGTGTAACATTCTGACATGAAGTGGTTGATAACACCATTATGTGTCTGTTTTAGAAGAATAAAAGTTTCTGTGTGTGGCGTGGAAAGTGGTTCCTACTTTCATTTTAGTGGTTTTGAACAGAATAACACATGCAATTTTTTCGATAGATCTTGAGTAGTCCTGCTGTGAGGTAGGCCAATTTATCTTGTGCAGTCTGAATCTGATTTGCTTATCCTCAGTTATGGTTGTCATGTCTGGGTACTCCATATGATGCAACCCAGTGCTGCTTGGATTACAAAAAATGACATGTTCCTCCAAAATTAAACTCTACAATAACTATTGTCATAATAAGCATCAGAAAAGTTGTCTCCCTTTTGTGTTAAAGTGTTCTGTCTGGCACACAAGCCAAAAATGTTGTTTGCATAAATATTAACCTTTAGGAGAATTGTTGCCTTGAAATATGTTGCAAAATTTGAGTCAGGTTTTCTCACTGAAAAGCAGACAGTATGAACTCCTGCTCTGGGATGAAACACAAAGGAGTACATTGTGGGAAATCTTTCCTTCATACTTTAGTTATCATGGTTCAGATCCTTATTGAGACACAATTGGATGCTCTTTCCAGCAAATCCAGATCTCTTAACAGTTGCTGATGTGGTTCAGTTGTGTTATTCAGTCAAAAGCAAACATCTCACCATCTCTGAACAACACCTTTTAAGTCCCCCATGCCATTAGTACAGTATTTTTGTTTTAATTAGAATGAGTGATACGCTGCTAGTAAGCATACATATCATGTTTCCTTCTGTAGACTTGAGGCTTTTATGGTTTGGCTTTTAAATTTACTCTGTTTACAATCAATAAAGTGTGCTACGGGCTCAATAAGACCAAAATTAACTTAACACAATTAGCTATAATTCAAACTTTCTGGATAGCTGGTCCTTTATTTGTTGTTTGCACTAAATCACTGGAAAGTGACTACAAGGCAGGGCAAAATCGGATCAGACCACTTAAACATAACTGTTTTTTTTTTTTTTTTCCTTCCCTCAAACAATTTCTGTTTATCTTATAAATTGAAAAATAGGAGAAAAAAGGTTTGTCTTCTCAGTTTATGCTCTGTGAGGATCTTTATGAGGGGCTTGAGGAGCTGAGGAGCAGGCTGATGTGAGCCTGCTGGCTGCACACCTGAGGGAGCTGGGTCACCCCTGTGCCTCCTCACCCAGGAAGCTCGGGGACTAGCTCTGAAATGTGCACGGCTGGTTTAGGGTAATGCAGGGAAAAGCACACAGCGAATTTCCAGACATTTTTTTCATTTTTTTCTTCTTAGGCCGTGTGGGCACTATCCTTTCCCCACTGGAGAGCTGGGCTGCCACGTGAGGTGACACCAAGGCTGGAACCCCTGCCCCAGGATGATGCACCCCAAAAGTTCAGGAATGTGTGCATTTGTCCAGCTGTGATTGGAAACTGGACTAGCATCTGTACTGTTCGCTTGCATGAACAAAGCTTCAAAAATTGTCATTCTCTTTCTTTAACTAAATGTTTTCATTGCCTTGGTCAGCACTGACAAACTGTGCTGAGAATTGAGTGATAAAGTAAACAGCGTGTGTGATGTTTATTGCTGTACTCAAATAATGATAGCAATTTTTAAAATGATTTTTCACCTAAATGGTGTTTCTCTAAAATCATGTAGGAGTTCAAGCTAATATTAGGATCTAAATTGATGTCAGAGGAGTTGTGATTTGGAAAAGAGATCATATATTTTATTTCTAAACCCACATTTTTCAGGAACTCAGTGAGTACGGAGATTGTCATTGTTAGTATTCACCCACATTCAATTGTGCAGATGCTTAACAAGTCTTTTTTAACTAATGACTTCCCAATTGAAAGGAAAGATGTAAATAAAACAGGGTTACAGTCAACATTACAGATTAATGTTAATTAATCTACATTTATCCATGTGTATTCTTAAAAAAAAACCCGAAAACCTAACTGTTCGATTTTATAGATAGAAGGCAAAGTTAACTAAGCAGTTAAAGAATCATACTTCCTTCTGGTATTTCGGGTCACTGCACCCAGAATTTTTTATAGCCCTTGTTACAGAGCTTCATCTGACAGAAATTGAGAAAATATGCATAGATAGAGTGTTTTGGATGCTAAATTAAATGGTGACATGTTAGAAAGCAGTGTATATATTTCCAGCCCGGAGCTCCACGAATTATTGAACAAAATTCCACATTAATACCTTACTCAGTTTCTGTGATTATATCCTTTATATCAGTGGATGTCACGGCTGCCAGGTAAAATAAAACCATCCTGTGTCCCCTTATGCCAAACCTAACACGGTGTGAGAGCCGGCCGGCGTTCCGCGGCGATGCCGGCCGGCCCTGGCAGACCGATGTGTTCTCAGTGCGGCTGTCCGGCTGTCCCGCCTGTCCCGTCTGTCCCTCTGTCCCGCCTGTCCCGCCTGTCCCCTCTATCCTGCTTGTCCCGCCTGTCCCGCCTATCCCGTCCGTCCCGCCTGTCCCCTCTGTCCCTCCTGTCCCCTCTGTCCCGTCTCTCCCCTCTGTCCCGGCTGTCCCCTGTCCCGTCTGTCCCCTCTGTCCCGCCTGTCCCTCTGTCCCGCCTGTCCCGTCTGTCCCTCTGTCCCGTCTGTCCCGTCTGTCCCTCTGTCCCGTCTGTCCCGGCTGTCCCTCTGTCCAGCCTGTCCCGGCTGTCCCGTCTGTCCCGCCTGTCCCCTCTGTCCCTCTGTCCCTCTGTCCCGCCTGTCCCCAGCCCCTGCTCTCCATAAATCCCGGCCGGTCCGGCTCTCCCGGCGCGGCTGCTCCGCCGGCCCCGCCCGCGCCCCGCGGGTCGCGCAGGGTCGAGTTCGTGCCCAGCGGGGCTCTGGCCTCTCAAACGCTGTTTGCTGTCCCTGACACTGGCCATTAATTCTCCTCCGCCGCCGCGTTTAACCCTTCCCTGTCTGCGCTGCACAGCCTCAGCCGCGGTCCGGCCCGCCGGGGAAGGATGGCTTCGCACGCATCCGTCCTGCCTTGGCATCGCTGCTCTGCGCCAGATTTCAGCTTTTTCTCAGTCAAGAAAAAAAATGGGACACAATTGGCATCGATTTCTAAAGTCTACTGTGAAAATTAAACTCGAGGTGTTTGTTCTGACACCCGGAATGGCCCAAGTCTTCAAACTGAATTTGTTCCCAGGCTGAACCTTCTCACCTGTAAGAGTAATTGATGTCGTCAGATAACTTCTGCAAAAGAAATTGCTGTCGTTTTCTCACCTTTTGTAAACGTGGCTAATGTCATCAGATAACTTCTACGGTAGAAGTTGCATAATAAATGAAAGAACTTCGTGGCACACGAGTATATTTGCATTAAGTAGGTGGATAATATGTATTAGATAGGCGGGTTCATGTCAAAATGTTCACTGCATAAAAGATGAAACTTTTTACCCCATGTTGTTCTCGATCTGTGGAACCTCCACCTTGCACTTTGTGCAGAATAAATGATGTCTCCCTTCTAAGCTAAGTTCTGTCTGTGTTTAGGGAACTCCTAAAATTGGCAACAAGCTCTCCCCCACAGGGTGTCAGGAGTGATGTTTGCCTACAAGTATGATATGCCTTTACAGATACAGGCTTGGAAAATGAAAAGCAATATCGTTTTTTTGGTCTTACTCTCCAATAAATAAATAAAAATAAGTATAGCACCTCAGAATCTCAAGAATTCACCTAAAACTCATCAAGAACTAAATATAGCATCATGAAGCATTCTTCCACTACCCTTATCATCCTCAAGTGAGCAGGAATTACTTATCAAAATCACTGGTAAGCCTTGCTCTCGTGAGATTTGTGAAATTTTAAACCTCATTTGTGGACCATAAAGTTCTGTTCAGATATGTAATATATATTTGACCTGCTGAGTACACTGCCACAGGAGGTAACCAACTAAAATGATTTGACTTGAGTAAAAAGGGGCAGATACTTTTATGATCACTAATAACATTTTTATAGCTATGAAAGCCAAGATAATAAGGATAATCAAATCCTACATTTCAGGACATAAGCTGATTATGGTACCAGTAATGGTCAGGGAAGAATTTTACCTTTTGTCACCAGTTAAAAAAAAAGAAAAAGAAAAAGAAAAAATGCACAGTGACTGAAATTATATTTTAAAAGAAATTAATCTTATTAAAGTTGGGCACTGACAACTGTAGCACAAAAGACTAGGCAGGGCTGAAGGCTACTCTGATATGAAGCAATACTTTGATTAGCTTCTGCATTCTGGTATCCAAAATCACCCTTTTGGCTTAGACTCATCAATCATCACATCTCTCTGCCTGCCCTCTCCCAGTAATATAAGGCCTGACACCTAATTCACTTTTATTCTCTCCAATTGTGTCTGAGCCTCATAACTCCCAATCTGACATTACAGGATTTTTATTCTCATTAACCAAGGTTGCACTCTTACAGCTTCTTTTCTAAAACTAAAAAACGTTCACATTGGAAACCTTCGAGTGCTCAGTTACCTGCACTTTTCATATCCTGCACATGATCCTGTCCTGTTTTCAGTAGACAGGAATGTCACCAGAGGCTCTGCAGAGCTGACAGGGCCCAGGCAGGAGATGGACCTTCAGCATCAGGCCATTTAGGTGATGTGTTCCTGCTTTTCCCTTGGAAACTCACTGACCTGTCCAGGGAGAGGCATGGCTTTGCAGTACCCCTGGCTCAGCCCATTACTGGGCAGAACAACAGAGAACCACATCAATGAAGACTTAACAAGTGTGGTTAAGGAAAGCACTAACCTTCAGCACTATCTTTCGACAAGAATAAATGTGTAAGTGTTCAAGTCTTGAAAGAAATATTTGCACTGTAAATTCATATATGTAAATGGCTTTTGAGAGACATGATGCTGCTAGCAGCCAGATTGTTTGTTCTTTTCCCTATTATTTCTAACTAGAATCTGTTTGCAGAAAAATTTCTAGGAAACTGTGTGTGGATAGACAGAATGAGGTTTCGGGACAAATGTGTGGTTACAGCAAGTTCTAGAAGAGACATGTCTGTGCAAGCTGAGGAGCAAAATTAAAATTTAAAAGAACAAAAATTAATTACTTTAGTGGTGAAAAGTGATGTCAGTGATGAGCCTGTGTAAGCTCCAAACTGTTTTTTTAATCAATTTCTGCACATACCACCTTAGAATAGGACAAATTGCTCCTCTCTCTCAACAGTTTCAGAGAAGCCTGGACAACCTGATCATACTGAACTCTAGAACTGGAGAATTAAAGTTATGTGAGAGAAATATCAGCACATACACTTCTTTTCTGAAGTGCTGCTTCCTATCTATGCTTTAAAACAATTAGAATTACTTTACAAATCAAAAGCAGTTAAGGGGAATGCAAGAAGAAAGCATTCTCTAGAAGCTACCCTCACACTGAAGGTAGGTTGTTGCAAAAAAAGCCCACAAACAAACAAATAACAGCCAACAAGAATATACATTGAAGACTAAATCATGCTAAAACATTCAAGAAATGACAGAAAGTCTGTTGATGAGATAAAAGTTTCATCAGCAGGAATGGAGTTGGCTGGGCTGACAAATTAAGATGAATGAAAGTGATGTGTAATCTTCATCTTTCCCGTGCATTTGAATTTATTTGTGGGAAGGTAATATTAAGTTACATAGGACAGCATATTTTTTTTTCCTGTGAATCCTAATTGTAGGGTGAGAACAGTTTATTTCCAGTCTGTTTTCCCTCCTTCCACTGCCCTCCTTAACAGAAATTATTAGAAAAGTAGAGTTGAAGTCAAATCTAATCTTTAAAGGGTTTTGTGAATCTATGTCCAACTGAACAACACCCACTGTTATATTGAACTAATTTCTTATGCTCAGATGGTGTAGCTGAAACAGTGTTTATAAAAAGCAGAAGTATAAATTTGTACATTGGGTATCTGCAAGCAGAATTATTCACAAATGCTTGGCACTAGTGCCAGTGATGGCTTTTGTCAGGCAATGGAAAAGAGCTGTATGCAAGTGTGCATACAGAAAGAAGGGATGGCTTTTGATCCTTTCAGAAAAAAAGTCTATTGAGGCATATTTGTCACTGATTTGAAAATAGCAATGGAGTGACTGAACATACAGAGGAACAGAAATAGCAGGTCCCATTTGTCTTCAGTGCTCTGGTATGACCTAACACCCATTGCTTGAAATAAACTAAGCTGCTCAGCAGCAACTGGACACATCTGATCATACAATTTGCTCATCACCTCTTGTTACTTGAAATAATGTTATATTTTGTCTGGATTTCCTGTATATTTCTTGACACTTACAAAACCTAAGTCCTTAGAATGATATATGGTCATTGCCTTGTTCTTTTTTTTTCTGTCAAGATAAATCTCATTAATAATGTCATAAAAAATGTTGCATTAAAACTCAGAAATTGCTAAGATTTCTATAATATAGAAAGTTCTGATGTTTTAAGGTTAATTTATGTTAGCATGATTGCAGAGATGCTAATGAATTAATCTGAAATGTATGAAATTTGTTGGTGGATTTGAGAGAGTGGATTAAAATTACAAGGAAAATTGGTATAAGAAGAAAAGATGCATGAAAGAAAAAAATGCAGTGGGAAAAATTAGGATAGGAACAAAGAAAGCAAAAAAAGCAAAGTTTATCTTACGCTTGGGTTCACCACTGTGGAAGCGGGAGAAGTTCTAGAGAGAAGGTGCATGCAAGAAGCTCCTAAAGCTATGTTAGAAGTCTGCTTGCCTGTAGGGCTAAGATAAAATAGTGTACAAAGGCTTGCATGGAAATTGCTTTTTTTTCCCCATTTTTTTTCTTTTTCTTTTTTTTTCTTTTCTTTTTCTTTTCTTCTTTTATTTTTTTCTTTTTATTTTTACCTCCTCCCCAAAGAAAGATGGGGACACAGAAAAACGTATGCCTGGAAGGTCTGGAACTAATGTAGAGAGGACACCTGGCATAGCAGGAGCTGAGATAAAGAAGAGCCACATAAACTGAAAAAAGAGAGACAGAGAAGTAGTGTAGAAAAGCACAGCTAGAAGTTAAGTTGTAATATGTGCTACAGACAGCTGTTTGAAAGTGTGACCTGATAAAAAACTGTAATAAGGGGCGCTAAAATGGACTTGAAACTTGTTTGTGATGACATTAGTGGCTGGAAAAATATCTAGTGCAGCAAACACAGAAGTTTCTAGTGTAATTTTGAGGAAATAAATTAATGGAATAGATCTTGAAAGAAGGATATTCTTGGTCAACACAGAGAAGTTGGAAGTGGCAGAACATTGCAATGCCATGGACCCCCAGTTACTCAGGACAGCTTTGTTAAAATCACCCCACAACAAAGTCAGCTTGTATCTCAGAAAATAGAGATAGAGCACCATGCAAAATAGTTATATTGCAGTGGAAGAGAGCTGTATTCATAGCAGAGGTTGTGGTGGCAATGCAAGTAAACAGCGTAAGTAATATAGCAAACACAACATTTGAGGCTGGTTTCCTCCTATGGAAAAATGAGTGTTTAGTCTGTTTATTGGAACTTGAAAAAGACTTGTGGACCAAATGTTTAAAGGTTGAAAAAGTAGGCTGGAGGCATTCTATTAGTGAAGGAATAAATGGTCTAAATAGAGCATGAATAAAGACACCAAGAAGATACTTTCATAACAGTTGATATAAAAAAATATATACCTCACAAAATTCCTGAGTTCAAAGCACAACAGATTCTAGTTGATCAAATGAGGCATATAAGGTGCTAATAGTTCTGTGTGCTGCAAATTGACAACTCACTCCAGATAACCAAAAAGACTGATTGAATTCTAAAATTATATGTCCAGATATTGTCAGAAGCAACTCCATGAGGGAAGAACTGAGGAGAAGCAATACTATGGCAGTACTACCAGAAACCTTAACGTGTAAAGGTTGCTGCTTTCCATAATCCATTCAAATATATCTCTGCAAAGTAGAGAATGTTGGCAGAGAATCGCCTCCACGCCTAATCCTTCTCAGTCCTAAATTTTATTCATTCACACTCCCAGATGAGTAACATGTTGGTAGTGTCTTTTTCAACTTTGCAAATAATGAAACCAAACCCCACAACTCCTAAAGTTCTAAAACAAAACCTCACAAAGTCAACCAGAAGGGAACCCAGAGAGGGAATATTAAAAGCAGTATTTGGAGAAAAAAAACCCAAACCCAAACAAAACAGATGGAAATTTGTACATTAACTACAGCCCCCTGATATATAGAATTATACTAACTTTAATTTGTTATAGCAAATATCTTGCTGTACATTTCTTGTTCTCACCAAAGAGCGGTGAGTTATAAGCCCTGCTGCTCCTGAACTCTTCAACTGTGTGAGACAACTAGGTATAAGTGGCTTTTATAGCCTTCCATAAGGATTTTAGTGTGCTGTGATCTTTAAAAAAGCACAGAGTGGGTACAATGAAGTGAGTTAAATGAAAAGAAAAAACATTAACAATGGATTTCATCTTAGTATTTAATTAGCTAGAGGCCATGTAGGAATAGACTAAATATCAGCAGAGGGTCCTTGATTACAATCTCAGAACAGATGGGCATTTTTATCTTGAAAGGATGACCAGCTTATCTGTAGTTTTGCAGCTATCATGGCTGATCTATATCTTCTTTATCCAGGCTAATCAAGTACAGAAAGTTTATTAAGATGATAACACTGAAAGTTATCACCAGTTATGCTCTCTAATCTTGATACAGTTGTGCTGTGTACTATGTTTTGAGAGGTCCATCAGCCAACAAAGGCTAAAGTTTGAGGGGTATCATTTACCCATCTACAATGATGTTTTTGCTGAACAACAAGCAACTTAAAACCCAGTTTAAATTAATGGCAGAAGGTTATTGCCATGACAACTCCAACAGGTTAAACACAGGCTCTGAAACAAGGGTAAAAAGGTAGAAATCTTTCCCCAGGACAAGTAGGTTGATGTGCCTCCCTCTGACTCCAGTTTCCTGGCACTGCCCACTAAACTGCCTTCTACAAACATGGGATGGGAGAAGAGATTCAGCTGGTAAAAATCAGTGTAGTCACAGTGTTGGAATCTATGCCAGCTGATGTAGATGTAATGATACACATAGCCAGTGGATGTAAGCCTAGGCAAGCCGACTGTGGGGTATGTAAAATTAGCGTTTGCTTTTTTAATGCATGTACATTCTAAATATTGTCAAAATAGTCCTTCTGGGTTTTATTTTTAAGAAACCTAACTTTAAGATTTAAAAATATTCAATGAGAGATTTTAAATTTGTATTTATTTTTAAGCCCAAGTATGAGATGAGAGATTTCTTTCATCCTATTAGACTGTCTGCATTTTTGCATAATCATGAAGAATCAGTTGATTTTTGTCAAGTCTTGTATCTATACAACACTGAGCCAATTATCTTGTTACTTCATGGTAGTTCAGGTGGAGAGAAGACTGCGTACAACAAGTAGAGGGACAGGGTTTCAATAGGCTGAAAAAAATTTTGCTTTAAACATTTCATTCCTGATCACCAGCCCCCCCCCGCAAAAAAAAAAATCTGAGTACTGAACCCCATTTTGCCTGAAGAGATATCTTGATGTCTGCTTGATCATCCACATATGTGTAGAACAAAGCACAGTCTATATTAGTTTTAGTGCCTGGCCTTGACAAGTCAGAAATTCTCGAGGAGAGTTGCTATGGGGCTTTTGACTGAAAGATCAATGCTTAAATAAAATCTGTGTGCTGATTACACATCTCCACATTCAATCAATGAGTCACTGAAATTCCATAACAAGCTAAATATTGATGGTCAGAAAACAAATGTGTACAATAGCAATTTGCTGTTTTTTTTATCTTCCTCTTTCTAATTTCACCCAGCCTTAATAAATATGAGGTTGTTACTGCCAGTTATACTACATGTAACCAGTCATTCTGCTGCAAAGTGCTATCGTTTGCTGTTATTGATCTTACCTATCTTTTTAATTATTGAAGTGGCCTGAGGCTTGGTTTGGTCAGTCAAGCAGGTCATTCTTCCACCTTAATGATGTGAAATGTTATTGTCAGGGTGAGGGAATAAGAGTGCCCATAGTTTAATGCTCTTTTACATGCCAATTATTCTCCAGACTGTAGAACAGCTGCAGCCAAATATCAGATCTGGAGGTCATCTGTCTTTCTTGACCTCTTTGTGACTATAAAATAACAGTAGAAATCTTTGATAATCTTGCCTTTCTTTTGAAAGAAATAATGTTTTAAAATTTATCAGTAGTGTTCCAGAAAGTCAGGTAATTTTCTGCTAGAGACAAACTTGGGGAAAATAGTCACATTGTTTAACATCAATTTAAATTTAAAATGGACTTGAGCAGAAATACTTAATCTGAGTCAGAGAGATTCACAGTTTTGTCATGTGCTATTTTTACAAGCAAATGGACCAGCTTTTCAATAAAAGGTTGTTAGAGACAGTAAAATTTTGGTCTAGATCAGAACATGTCCAGTGAAGACGTGTTGCTGATGGTGGAATGAAGGGTGATGTGTCAACCATTTACTGTGTTGGTACCATGGGTGAAATACTGCTACATATAAATTATGCACCTCTCAGAAATCCTCCACCTTTTGTATCATGCTGAATGGAGTAAAATCCAAATATAAACCACATGAAGAAGTTTTTAAAGGAATTTTTCAAGGACCTCAAAAACCTTTTCAGAACCCTGTAACTTACTATCCTAAAAATATTTTAGATTTGTAGTCCTTAAATTTTACTGCTAAACTATCAAATAAGTCCCAATTTTATTCCTCTGCCTATTCCTAGAACGCATAGCAAGTGTCTTCAGCCTATAATTTGTTGCAGTCTGATGTACATTTAGAGAAATACCTGGTCATTTGGTTTGTGATCATATGTAATTCTCACACACATGCATATATTTTTAAAATATTTATGATAGGTAGAGGCAAGAAATATTTTGAGAAGAGGTTTTAATCTGTGTCATGACAGAGTTGTTCACCTTTCCATTGGCATATCTGAGCATTGTTCTTTAAGAAGGCAGTACAGCCTAGCAAACAGCAATGCCTAAACCCTTACTCTGAGCCAACCTCCCTTTTAGTTTCTGATGCTTGTACCAGCCACTGTAACTCTTAATTCCTGTAAAAGAGAAAGTTATGTAGCCTTAGAGACCATTTGGAAATGGAAGCAAAAGTTCAGTGCAGAATTTGGTATCTACTTAAACATGTCTTTTCAGTGGATGTTTCCTGGCAGGCAGCAAATTTCTGGCTGGTGCACATTATTGGCATTAGTCCCTAGAGCTCTAGTGGCCTAGGATTTGCCTATTTGAGAGATTTTCTCTCTTCAGCTGACAGAGCAGTGGGCAACAAATCACTCTGGGTGTGCTCCAAAGCCCAGTAAAGTCAATGGAGACATTTATGGAAAGGGAGGTTAGCAGGACAATCTTTAGTAATGATTTCTCCAGAGCTCTCTCTTACAGTTGGTTTACCATTGATCTGATTTTTTAACCTTTGCATCAAGCTGAAAAACCCACTTCACTATTTCCACTCTACTGAGAAAGGCTGAGCTGAGAGCTGGAAGGATCTTTTGTTTGTTTTCTTGACATTAGGCTGGTGAGTATTCACCTATCATCAGAGGGATGTTTCTTTATAATTTATATTTTGGGAGGGATGCAGCATAAGGTAGATGGTTATTGAGGGTTTTTTTAAATATACATGAATAACCCCAATTATATACTTGGATATTACAATCCCCTCTCCTGTCTTCCCTGAGATGTTTCTTGTGCTTTCTACTGCAAGAATAAATACTTGAAGCAAATATGCTTTGTTATTTTGCACCAGGACACTATGGATTTTTAAAAAGTACCTTTTTAGCAATATGTTAAAAAAAAAAAATCTTGGCTGATTACAACTTGTTAGCTTTGCTGCTGCTCCAGTTCCGTTTAGGAAAAAAAATATGGCTTTATATTCCCTCCCACTGATTTTCAACTAAAACAGAACTTAGTTGCCTGCTGATCCTGCTGGCTTTTTTAAATGAAAAACTTATTCTTCTTAAACTACTGGAAAATTATGTTTAAAAATCAGCATAATTTCATTCCCTTTTATTTCTGTCTGTCAGGAAAACTGCTAGGCTGCTTTCTGGAACAGCCCAATGTAATTTAATGCACAAATTTAGTTATAGTTATGAATATACTGACTGAAAAATATTTAAATTATCTAGAGATATTAGTCACTCTACAGTAAAAATGGCTGTGTGCATACAATGGGGAAAAAAATCCATGTCTGTAGGTGCCTGTATATTCATAACAGATAATTGTATAAGATTGAGAGGTGGCAGGTTTGAGAAGGAGGGTCTCCACCTAACCAATGTACCAAAAGGGGTTCAGCCATTTAAGTTGCAGAGGACAAAGAAAATAATTCAGATTTGTGACATCATATGCCAGTTACTTTTAAGAACAGTAAAGACAGTCAAGAGAACAGGGAATAAAACACTTGAAGAATGAAAGAAATTGTAATTTTTCTGACTGTGGGAAGAAGGTTGTAAGCATAGTGCAGGAGGCAATCTTTCCCAATGAATTACAGTACTGATTACTGAGGAGTGTAAGCATCAGCGCCTACCCAATGAGGTTGGGTGCTATAAAAGAGTGAGCTAGCTGGCCACAAGTTGTAGTTGGGGCTTGAGATCTAGAGTCTGCTGTAGTTTGGGGTGGAGTCTGCTGTAGTTTGGGGTGGAGTCTGCTGTGAGGAGGAAGGGACATGTGGTTGTGTTAGGGACAGATGGCAAGAAGATGCGGTGTGAGGGACAGACAGGGTCAGGTGGGTGGGTAAGGGACAGCCTGGGGTTAGCCAGTCATGCAGAAGGAAACTTGCCAGAGAGGGGAGAAGGAGTCAGAGCTGTGTGGAGCTGCCTATGAGGGAAGGAGTCAGAGTTTCCTGAAAGAAGTTCACTGAGAGAAGACATGAAAAGTTTTAAATGAAGGACTGGTGATGGTGCCAGTTGTGTCTGTCTCGGTGACTACATAACTACTACAACATGGTGGCTTGGAATAATTTTCCATTTCTCTTCAACAGGGAGGATATACACTGGAAGAACCAACAGTGGTGACAAGGTCAAATCTTGCCAAGGTCAAAACTCAGATGCTGTTCTGAATCTCTGATTTATGAAAATTTGGAGTGCTTTGACACTAAACTTTTTTTGTGAATCTCACAGCACTTTATTTTCTTTTAGTCCTTCTGGACTGACTGAGTACCCTTTTCAATTCTAATACTTTCTAGCAAATAATTTTTCAGAAGACCGGAGATAAAGGTGCAAGCACCTCTACACATACAGAGTGGTCAAACTCAGTCCACCCTCTATCATAGTTCTGTGTGCAAGACATAGCATGGGTTGCAATAAAAGAATAACCATAAAGGGCTTACATAAGCCAGAGAATTTCACTTGAAGGATTATTCTGCATCAAATCCTTATTTTTTGACTGAGTAGGAGGCAGGGAAAACACTGACTACACTGATGGAAGAAGTTCATGTGATGGAAAATCTGCTCCATCTCCCAGTTTCCAATGGTTAGTTACATTCAGAGTTCAAACATTCAGTGCCTGGCTGTGGCTGAAAAGATCATAAATATTTGAAGTGTACAGCTCACATAGTTTAAATTCAGCCAACTGACCGTCAACTGATCCTCAATGGAAAGTTCAAAGAAAATTAGTACTCTGTATTGCAGGTTTCCAGTTCCATGAAAACTTTTGGCTTTTCTCCATCCCTGTCTATACTGTTATTGTAAGGAAGGTATCACACAGTTCCAAGTCTGGCACTCTTCAGCCAGTGTCTGAGCAAAAAATAGCTGAAGAAGCAAATGGTGGAAATATTTTTCTGTCTTTGAGATGTTTTTGTCACTAAATTAGGGTCTAGGGTGCGTGACCAACATTTCAGGACTTTGTCACAGGCTTAAAAATGAAACAGAAATTAAAAAGAAATTCAGCTTCCCAAGGTTTCTAGAAAAAAACCCATTTGCTGCTGGCTCACTCAGAACTTGAACATAATTGTTGCAGTGAGTGTATATTAATGTGTCTTCAAATCATTTGGAAGTAAGGTGACTGCTGTAATAAATCAGATTGGTGACCCAGCAGTCTTAGCATCCTGTCTTGAACATCTCCTGGGACTGGATGTTTCAGAAAGAAAGAATAAAGAGTATTCTTGAATTCCATCTGTTGGCTAATTTGCACAGTCATTTTCTACTAGTAACATGATATTCATGCTTAGAGTGGTGGGAAGTCTCTTCCACCAACCCAGACTTGATCTGTTTCTTTAGCAGTAGCCTCTGAGCATTTCAAGGAAGCAGACACAGTCTTGTGAAGTTCACCCTGATGCTGCCTGTTCTCCTCAGAGACTGTTTCTCACTCATTACTGCAAGTGGGCGAGTGCCTTTTTCAAGCCCTGTAAAACTGGAAAATCTAACAGATGGTAGATATGGCCTATATGCCTGAAGTCCCTTCCTATCACTCTGTCATGTTTCCAAAACTACTTTTCAATGTGCTTTCCTTGGAAGTCATTGGAATATTCCTGTTTGGTTGCATTATTATATTTTCCTTTCCTGTTTTTTTCCCAACTGTAATTCAGAAATACTAAGAGGCTTTTGTCATCCTGTAAACTCGTTTACAGTAGATTTTGAGGGAAGGATAACTGCTCAGACTAAGACATATCTCTTGCACCATACTTTAGGGAACTATAAATCACTTTCAGTGGGATCCATGTTTATATTAGATCTGTTACTTCCATTACTTCCCATGGACTCTCACTATGGCCTTTAGCTTGGTTTTTTCTACTCGTGCTATGTGTCCTGAAGCAGTGGTTTATTGATAACAATCCAGACCACTGACTAGTCTAACACAACCCCAACAAACATAAACTTTACCTACCAGGGATCATCAGATGGGGTTTCTTTGGCATGAGTTAAAAAATTATTGTAGGGACATTTGGCATATAGGTATAAGAGAACATCATGGAAAAGAGAACTACGCCTCTTTGCATGAGTTTGGGTTCCTCAGGTGTGAGTCCTGTCACGTCATTCTTATGCTAATGGTTGTTGTACAACACACACATTAAGCCTAAGGAGGATTTGTGATGAAGAAATTCACTCCTCTCTACTCTTCCTTTATCTTCTGGGTGATTTCTATGAATGTTCACCAAGCTTTATGTTGTCCTTGGTGAGATGAGTATTTTACTTGTCATAATGGGCCATAGTTGGTCCCTTTTGTACAAGTCAAATAGCACAAAGATGCTTCATCAAAGCAGGCTTTAAAATTTTTGGCACATTCCTTTCCCTAATTACCAAGGAAAATGTTGTCTTCATCATGGCTAGTAAGTCATAAAAACTAATGCTAGTAACGTCTACATGCTTCCCTGCCAATTTTACATATCCAAAATGCTCCATTGAGCAATAAATGTAGCATTCAAATATTTTAGAACTGATGTAGAGGGATCATACAGGAGAAGAGGGAAGCTCAGGCGGTAAATTTTAGCCCAGCTTCTGTAACAAGTGACAGCACTAACTAAACTGCAACATCAGACCACCTTCCATCATAGGTGTCTAGAGAACCCAGTCTCTAAACCACTGTTGACTTCAAAGGGGGTGGAATTAGGTCCAGCAGTGCTAGCAGTGCTTGCCTGCTGCTCGCAAATTGGCTGCAAATGTCAAGACTGGGACTTCAAGGACAGTACTGAAGGAGTGGTTGGCAAACTCTGCCTCCACTCCAAAAATAAGCAAGGTGACTGAAAAGGTGTGCCCAGTACAACAGAGCCTTTGAGTCAGGCATCTCAATTTAAAGCAGCAGAAAACACAAGCTGTAAATTTTGTCTTGGGGCAGAGCTGTAATCTGTCTGGGTGAGAGGTTTTTGATTATCTTCTTTGTGTATGATGAGACCTTTCAATACCTGTGTGTAAGTGTGCATGTATGTTTTGTGGGCACACAGTGTTCCTCTCCTCTTTTTGCTAAACTGGATTACTGAAATTTAGCTGAATTCCAGAGCTTGGAAGGTAGCTAGCAAATAGTGCTAGCAAAAAATTTTCAAAATTAAGTGATCCGAATTCACTTTTACAAGAAAAAAACATTAATTATTAAATTTTTATAATGCATGATACAGTAAGGTTAATTTTAACAATGATTTCTCATTTTAAAATAATAATAGCATATTAAATGTTGCTTATTGTCTAGCATGATACACAGATATTTATGCTAAACTTTGAAACAACAAGTTGAATGTTACCCCTCTGGATTGTATATGTGTGGACTTCTGATAGGAAAATTGCTTTGTTTCACACATGGAGTCTTGTTCTCGTCAGCTAAATGTGTCTGAAGTTCAAAGAAAAGTCTTACTGACCTGTATATGGTCAACCTGAAAACTTTTATAAGGTGTGTCTTGTTTCCTTTCTGTCAAGGTAGCTTTAGTTGAATCATGTATCAAAGTCCCTTATAACAGGTCAAGACCTTTTCCAAATTTTTCCACTGGAAATTGTGGAATAGTCAAACTAGGAAATATTTGTAGAACATGACAGCTTTTGTGAATTTCCTTTTCAAAAAGAAATTATTTTTTCCCTTCCCAGCTGTCAGTATTTGTTTACATGTGAAACCACCTTTCAGCTTCCAACGGACAGTTTGGAAGAAAGCAATTCAAAATAACTTGAGCAAATCCCTTCTTTCTCACTTATGCTTCACATTCCCCTAATTTTTCATCAGTTTACAATAATTTTCAAAATCTTAACCTCTTCTGATACAGGAGGAGGAAAAAAATCGGTTGCAAACCTGCTGTTGATCTACACTGTATTTTTCTCTTCATCATGCAAGGATGTCTCTTGTACTAGAGAATAAGGTATTAGCAGTCAGCTGAATACCAGTCCCACTTCTCAGGAGCTTAGGTGCTCATGTTCTGCTATGGAGTAAACATTTTTTTCAGTCTCAATGATGGATTTCTGCAAATTCATTCTCCTTCCTTGCAAGACAGTATTTTCTTACAGCTTCTTAGAACTGCATTCTGCTGGGGAGACGTTTGGATGGCTTATGTTGCAGCTATCAGGCCTGTGTATGTGTACTAGAAAAGTACATTATCTTTGCTTCAGGGATCACCACTGCCTGCCTATATTTATACTCCACTACTGTACCCTCCAGCCCTGTCATTCCAATAGTATTCTTGAAGAGAGCTTGATCCAAAGCACATTACAGAATTGCAAACTCTCTAAAGAGTTTTGTGGCAATGTGGCAAAAATGGTTATAACTTTTGAAATGCTGTGGAAATATTTTTGCTGGAAGCCAATGAATTTCCTTGTGAAAATGTCACATACAAGTGGAAGTGAATAGAAAACCTGGGAAATAATTCGGATTTTTACAAAGACAAAAAAAAAAAAAAAAGATGAAAAAGAAAGTTAAACACCCTAATTCCCTTAACCTGTTGGGTTTGTCCAGCTTTAATCAATTCTTTATGACATTGTCATTAGTTCAGACTTTAATGCCAGTGTATTGAGTCTTCTATCTGGAGAGGAGCTTTGAAAGGAAATATCATAATATGCAGTGCCTGTATGGATCAAATATGCATGTGTTAGTTTTACAGACTGGTGTCAGTGTTGCATTTATTTATTTGGGACAGTGGTGATAACGTGTAAGCCATTTCACTCCAAGAAAACAATGCATGGGATCTTTTTTTAAAATATTAAATTCTGGTTTACTTAGGGCTTTCTCCACCCACTTTAGAGGGAGGAAAAAATCTTGGCAAGCGGATGCTCTGAGGGGGCACATGGAGGCGTGTGTAATCATCTTGCCAGTTTAATTAACAGTGCTTTTGACTGATATGTGTTAATGAGGATAATGTACAGTATGGAGGGAAAGAACCCTGTGTGCTATATTAAAGGGACAGGTGCTGGGCGTATTTGAAAGTTCACTAAAAGGAAATAAAGTGTATGAAGTGACTTGGAAAGGGAGGGAGAGGAAACATTTCTGAGAGCACTTGTAAGGATGTAAATCTCTGCACCTAGTTCACATGCCTTCAAAGTGGCTCATCAAGGAAAATGAGGGAGTGGAGAAAATCCTTCTGTTGGCTGTGCAGCTCTGCCTAGGCCAGCCAAGGGAGAGTGGCTCCTGCCTCCCTGTGCCTGCCAGACCTCACCAAGTCCTCTCACCTGTGTACATGCTCCCCTGTGCATGAATGTTTGCAAGAGTGGGCCTGAAAACCCGTCACACATTTGACATTCTGCACTGCTTCTTCTGAAATGACACCATTTATAGTTAAGAGCAATCAATGAAAGATTTCCTTCTGCATAAGGGCCTGATCATCTGATGCTGAAAGAGCCTCCTGCAAGGTGCTGAGTGCCCTCAACTCTAAGTGAAATCAATACGATTGGGCACTAGCATTTTTAATTCTTCTTATTTATGGCTTATTTTTAAACCCTTTCCTATGCTTTGAAAGTAGAACTAACTTTACAAGATTTATTACCAACCTGAAAAGAAAGGGAAGAATTCAGTGTGGCAAGCACATTTATCTTGAAGATATCCTTGAAGATTGACAGTGTCCTATCAGGGCCTTTCAACATTTATAAAATTTATATGTTCCTATAGTCTTTACTTCAACAAAGCTGGATACAAGTATTTCCAATACAAAATCTTCACTTTCAGGAAAAAATTGTATTGGTGGTCCAAGAAGGCTAAGTTCTTAGTGAATGTTTCAAGCTGCCATGTGGTATTTTTTTTCATGACCTTATTTATTTTGGAAAAGGACTAGTGAAGTGCAGATATTCAAGAACAAAATAATTTTATGCCTTCAATATTCACAATTTTCAAGGCTTTATATTTGTTTTCAAATCTTCATCTTTCCACAAGATTTATATATTTGAAATAAAAACTTATAAATGGGATTTGGAATTAGAGGAATTATTTACAATAGTATTACTTTAAATACCTTGAAAATTCATTGTATGTGTTCACTGTCTTAAACAAAAATCTGATATTGCTGCATTCATGGTGCATTGAAAATTATTTATATCTGTTAGCATATTTATAGTATATATATAAAAGATATATGTCTATTTATATGCATATTTCTGTAATCAAAAGAGAGATGATTATCTGCAGGTAACCTGTTCATTCTCTTTAAAAAGAAGCAGAAGACACTTGGAAAATATTTCCTCCTCTACCCGGGGCTGTACCTATATTGTGTGAATCCTCTGCCAAGGCAATAAATGACAGAAGAGCTCCACAATCTGGGAATAGGACCAATGGATGATACAGTGCCTAACCCAAGCAGGAGAAGATGTTAGTGTTATTTTTCTTAAAACAAAAATGTACCCCCAAATCCCTGAAAAAAAAAACCCCAAGCCACCATTTTTGTTTGAAAACTGTTTCATTAAAATTCCTGTTTCAATGATAGGAAAAAAAAACAAAACAGTGTTTGCCCTCAGAACAATAGCTTTTGTGCAAATAGCCTTCAACTGGTACAATCCAGAAACCTTGAATGTTTTGGAAGCTAATTTCCTGAGTCTTCTGTCTGTGAGAAACAAAGGCTACCCCCAGAGAGTGGTGGTTTGACCAGTGTCTTTTCAAAGTAACTGCTAAGTAGGGCTAGAAAGATGATTGCACAGCTACCTCTTTATTTAGGAGTGATTAGTTATAGGGATAGATGTTGGGTTGTTTATTATTTATGAGTGTCCACACTTACGTATTTGTTTTTCAAGAGAAAAATCAAACCCTGTGTTAGATTTTGATCATTGCTTCTGAAAGTGAGTAAAAGTACCACAAAATCAGAATGTGAAAGTTTTTTCTATATTTTGAGTGTCAGCATTACAGATTGTTAACAATGTAATTCCCTTTTCCCCTTTAAAATTTTATTATGTTTTTTCAGCTAGAGAGGGGTTAAAAATCCAAGACAATGTTGGCATAAGATCAAATGGGTATAAATTGATTGTAAACACATCTAGGACAGAAAGAGAAGATTTATAACTAACAGAGGACTGAAGTTCTGGAACAGTTTTCAGATAGGAGTAATGAAGGGTAACAAAAATCTAGTGATTTTAAATAAAGAGATTAATAAATTTGTTATCAAAACTATATGACCTGGTTGCCTCCATTAGCCATAAACTGGACCTAATTACACAGGAATTCCTTTCTAGTTTTGTTTTCCCTAAGAAATTATGCAAGCACCAGTCTTTGTGCTGCAGAAATACAATGCACTGCAAAATACCCTAAGTAAATAAAAACCAAAGCAGTCTAGAATCAGCTCTTACCTGTATCTGACATCAATAACCTTTAGATAAGAGACAGAAACTGGTATTATATCCAAGTGCAGGCCCCCCCAGTTTTGACCTTTTTTTACTTCTCCTCTCAAATAAGGCAGATTTCGGACATTAATTTTATTCCATCTCTATTCAAAGCAGACATGAGCAAAAATATTGGCTGAATGTACTGTTATTCATTTTAGGGTCAGTATCTCATCCTCCCTGGACAGCTTTACACATAATAAAAGAACTAACATCCAGCAGAGTTGAAAGCCTTCAATAGATCAAGGATCAGGCTCACAGTTTTAGAATCTGTGCCTCAGCAAAGCATCTGTTTAACCCTACATATGCACTTCATTCCAGTTGAAGCATATGCCTAAATATTTATGTGATTGCAGACAGACTTCAGTGCATGCTCAAAGTTAAGATCACATCTAATTGCTTTATCAAATTGATACACTGCTTAACCTACAGGATGCACAGGCTGTTAATGGATCATGTTATTTGAATAATCATCAATACAATGCTGTCCATTATTTTGATTTATGTATTGAAGCTTCCATTATAAGCAAGCATCTCAGAAATACTATGCGAAGTTAACAGTACAATTGTTAAGCCAGCCACTTATAAATACAAAGAAAAGAAGAATAAACTAAGAGGAAAAGGAATAAAAGATAGAGGCTTTCAGATTAAACATCACTATTATGTTCACTGTAACACAGTAGATATTAAAATATATTAGGTGCCCTGTCTTTTTACCACTTAAATAATGAATGAAAAGTAAAGTACGATATTACACACATTGTTCTTACCCATTATTATCTAATGATGTTCCATTCTTCTTAATTCAAGCACTTCTGGTCTTGTGTGCTTAACCATCCTACTCAGTTGTATCCCTGTTAGTATTGTTTTCCTACAGACTGTTACGGGATTCAACCGAAATTATATCCTCTGTTAGTAGGATCGCTTTTTTTCTTCTTCTTCCCATTCCATTATAAATTTCATTACACTAATTTAAATGCACCTAACATGTCCTCTTCTTATTCTAGATAACTGTTTTGACTGATACTACTTACGGGCAAGAACAATTTTGACTTCTTTTTTTTTTTTTTTTAATCTTCCTTTTAAAAAAAATTATTGTAGTCTGAGTCCTTTTTTCTCTCATATGTACTATCTGATGTATATTCTGAAACATTTGCGATCCAGTTTTGAAACAGCAGGTGTCAAATTCTCAGACTGAGTATAATAATCACAATAATTTGAAGAAAAACATTGAGCCGCGTGGAACTGGTAATAAAGTCAGAGAACTAAATGTGTCATTTTTCAAGGGATGATGCCATTTACAAACAAATGCTTAATGAACCCAGATCTTGCATTTTTCTTTCACATGATATTATGCTTCATAGACAATCTGAATAATTTTATTTCTATTGTAACTTTTTCACTTTAACAGCATACAGTCCATCAGCAAATGAAAAAGGTATGCATTGCCATAGAGTTGTAGAAATAAGGTCTCTTAAACACCCATTGCAATAACTTTTACATTTGCCATGAACATTTTTAACAGACAGAAATAATTATCAATAAAAGTGCTGTGATGAGGGTTATGTATCAATTATTTGCATATATTTTAATTTTGAAAATGGATTTTGCAGTTGAAGATAACATTAGCACTTCTGTTAGGGAACAGTTTTATAATTAGGCGAATACTGTACCATAAAATACTCATCACCATAGCAATGGTTTTTCATGGGGCATAAGTAAGTTGATAACAGAGGCAATACATTTACTACAGAGACTATTGTGGTTGAATAATGTAAAGTTATAACTTCTAGTAAAGCACCTACTAACATAAGAAATCATGGCACAGTCACACTACATATTGACATTAAGAGTAATTTTAATGAAAGACATTAATATTTTATATAGCATCCTCCATACGAGGCATAATAACATCTCAGTCTCTTACAGCATAGTGTCTCATATACTGCATCTCATCTTGAAGGGTCATGTGTGTGCATGTGTATAGGAATCACTTCAACCACTCCTGAAACTCCTTCATTTATTTATATGTAGTGTTCTAATATTAACCATTTCAGTATCTGAATTACTATGAATCTCTGGAGAACAGAAATTTTTTTTTTTTAAAAGCAGATTGCATTCCTAAACAACTTTTGAATTCTGACAGCAAAAAAGTTAGTCTATCCAACTGAGTTCCAGAACAGAAATTCAGGTTGGTTAAATGCAATTATCTCAATTTGAAATCAGACATGGCACTGGGGATGGTACTGTGGAAATTACTAGAAGGCTTTTAATGGAGAAAAATAGACCAAACCTTTCTATTATTTCTCCTTTTGACATTTGCTATAGCACAGTCTATAGGAAACACAATTTTGTTTCTAACTTGACATAATAGTACCATGCTCTAAGTCTCAAACTGGCTCCTTTTCCCCAAATGGTTCTTCCATCTGAGAACATATGCCTGTTGAACTTGTGGTAACAGACCCCCTGTAAAGGGAAGGCAACAGAGAAATGTTTGCTTTGTACAAGTAGTTAGAGACTTACTGGCCTAGAGAGCAAGGAGAACAATGCAAATGATCATTTGGGGGATGGTAGAGGCTCTCCCACTGATCTCAAATAGACCGACATCATTAAATACTGGCAAGCAGAAATAACAGCAGCTCCAAACCAAGACTTTGTCTCAAGCTTTGTGCCTCTGAGTCCTATCACTGAAGTCAAGGGGACTTAACTGATCAGGGGAAATATTCATGAGCGTATATGCTTAAAAATGGTTTCAGGCATGGCCAGCAACAGATGCAGAATATTTCTGGAGCTGAGATGTTTCATCTCAATGGAACTCTGTGCTTCAATAAGTGTTTCATATAATCATAATAAGACCTGCAATAATTATTTTCTGCACAACAATCAGATAAAATCTCTTGCTGGTGACTAGACCCAATTTGTATGAAAGTTTTCTTCTCTTTTAATGAAGTGCATTCAATGGCATATTTTGGAGAGGGTAAAGACTGAGGCTTGCTGTATTGGTAAATTTGCAATGAGGTCCATTCAGTTGAATAATAGAGGGGTTTTTTTTCTAACGTAGCACTGGATTATATGGAGAAGTCTTGAAATAAAATTTGAAAATAAACAGTTCTGAAATTTGGCTGAAGAGCTCTGATAGCAGGAGCTATCATCTACTGTTCAAGGTGTTCCGTCCTTAGTTACCTGACCATATAATAGCATGATGTCTGAGACTCCAGCCACTGAGAACTGAAGTTACTTGGTAACAGGTCACTGTGAGCTTTCCACCTTTCAAGCTTTCTGACAGCATCTTTTCATCATGCCTTGTTTGAAAATTATATCTATTATTTCACAAAACCCCAGAGTATGTGGACACACTCTAATATCTTATTACCTTTCTTATACTATGGCACCCAGAACTGCCCCCAGCACTTGAGGTGAGGCTGCCCCAGCTCAGAGCAGAGCAGGACAATCCCTCCCTTGCCCTGCTGGCCATGCTGGGCCTGATGCACCCCAGGGCATCATTGGCCTTCCTGGCTTTCAGGGCACTGCTGACTCATATTCAACTTTCTGTCAACCAGGAACCCCAGATTTGTGTTTTAGGTGCAAAAAAACCTTTAAATTATGGAGCATCATTTCCCTTAAAATTATCCCTAAGGAGTTTGTAAGCTACTGTGTTTTAGTTTTGCTTAAGCAGATTTAAAATTTTTATAGGTGTGGGAAGATTTGAGGGATGTGTAGTACCTGTGTTAGTGACACACTTGCAAAATATAATCAAGAAAGGAGTGGACTTGTTATGAAAGTAAAGAACTAGTTGTGCATTGTATTTCTCTTCTGGTGCTTCTAAATCCCTTATATTGAAAATGAAGCAAATGATGGAGCCAATTTCTCCCATGTTGGGTTTTTTTGTATATTGCCAAAACAATATTGGATGTATAAGGGATTCTTGAAGCAAAATCCACAGGTCTACCATGACTAATGGATTTTTTTTTTAAACACTAATGTAAATTATCTCAGATAATTCTTTAAACATTCTATTTAGAAGGCAGGAAATCACACAAGAATTTTTACAGCATACCACATAAGCAGGTTGACATTCTAAAAAAGATATGGTTTTTTTCAGCCCTGTGCCTTTTATTATCACATCTTATTACATTATGGTTTGAGATAAAAATCACACCTTGGGCATTTGAATACACTCAGCTTCACCTCCTCCCTCACAGGTGTCCCTCGAGGTACATTGTTATGTTACAGTATCACACTCCTTGTCCTATCTTGTTGCTGAGTTGCAGATTGCAGTAATATTTTGAATACTGACAGAGTGGGCACAGCCTCTGAGCATCAGCACCAGTTTGCACTAATGCAATGTGCCACTGCACCAGTCCTAAAGACAACAAAAGCAAAAAAGATCTGCAAAAACGTACTGAAGACATGTAACCCACTCTGCAGTGTGTATCAATTTATCTATTTTTGGTATGACTGTGAGCAACGTCCCTGTCACCTTGGCGCTACTGCCAAGAAAACAATATGGATTGCACAAAAAAGTTTTGGATTCATCAGCTGTCAGGATTCAGTGCACCCACTGACAGACACTGAGCCTCAGCCACTCTGCTGTGGGGCTGCTGTGGCTGGAGAAGCAGTGATGCTATAGGAGGGAGAAGGTGTGCTCTACATCCATGAGTATTCCCTGAGCAGCACCAGGCAAACCAAAGCTTGAAACTGAGGTTTCTCTGCAGTGAGAGTGGGGGAAGCAGCAATTTCCACTTCTTGCTGGGAAGGCCAGACTGAAGTCGTGCCGTGATGAAGGTGGTGTTGGGGAATGTTGCCTCCTGTTGGTTAGTAGATTTGAAGAGGTGAGATTTCAGAAGGAAATCAGAGATTTGGGACGTGAAGGAAAGTATCAAAAAAGATGAGTTGTAACAATTTCAGGTAGTTTATGCTAAATGAAAGAACCTAATGATACATGCAAAAAGGTCAGAACAGTGTAAAGGAGAACTAAAACTAAGAATTTCCTACTGAAGAAATGACAGACACCAATCTTAAGGATTCCTCCTTGGATTTGGCTACAGCAGATGCTGCAACAGTTGAAAGGAGATGTAAGATGGCAAAAGGTAATGTGGCAAGACTGGCAGCAGCATCCTGGGGGAGGATATCTGGGATATGTCCTTTGTGTTGGTACTCTCCTGTGGACAAAGGCCTGATGACCAGGGTCTCAATGTCTCCAACCAGTAAAAGCCATCAGATCTGGGATAGCAAATGTAGGAGCATCCAGATTCGGGAGGTTTGTATCCCAGGTAAGCGTAACACAGCCTTAGTGACCTGTGTGACAGCCTGGACATGCAGTTGCAATTTAAAAGGTGATGAGGATTGCTTCAGTGATTTTAAGGGTCTTTTCAGAGCAGTCTAGGGGCAGGAAGATTGCAGAAGTGCTTAAAATGATATAGAGTCATAACCAAGATGGACTTCAAATGTGTAAGTGTTGGCAGCAGAAGGGGAAGTGTGATGGAAAAGATCACTTCAAATGAGCACTTTAGGGACATGAAAAAGCAGCTTCATGGGGCAGGAAAGAGGAAAGAAAGACTTTCAATTAGAAAAAAAAAAAAAGAGAAAAGTTGATTGTCAAATCATAAGTACATTAATGGGCTTTAGAAGTAGTAAAAAAAAAAATCAAGTTTTGAAAACGGGCCAAATTTGCACATATTTTTCATTCAAAAATTTCAAACTAGTCTAGTGAATAAGAATGAGACTGACAAAGTCAATAAAGCTGAGCTATTCAAACTCTAGCTGAAGTTTCTAATGCAGCTTATAAAAGGGTGATTGATTGAAGTGACCACATAGCTGGGGCGTGTGTGATTTTTTTTCTTTCAGTCTCTTTAGAAATTGATTTCTACTTTTGATTCTACAATTGCAGTTGTTAGAAGATCCATCAATGGGTGAGCTGTCACAGAGAAGTACATGGTCTGGTCCACAGAGTATAGTAGAGATTTAGCTATATAGCTTTCAATTAATGCTGTAGGAGTTGTTCAGTTGGTTCTTCTGGGATAGCAAGTATAACCACAAGAAAAATCTCGGTGTGAAAAACATGATTTGCTTTTGTCTGGCTTTAATACGTATCCACAGTCATTTTGAGTCAGATTTTGTAGTGCTTATCTTTGTTACATTGTGTTTGGTTTTTTTCATATTCAATAGAATTCAAGTATATACATTTCAAATATGTACATTTTTATCTCTCTGTGGTTTGATTTGTTTGAAAATAAACTTCAACCATCCTGGTAATAGTCAGGAGAGGAAGCAGTGGCAGTGGTGACTGTGTTCATGAAGAAACTTGAGGAGGTGATGGAGACCCTGTAGCCATTCCAGTCTCAGTTTTACTGAATACATTTTGTAGCAGTTGTGGGCATGTGTATTTTACTCTACTGAGTAAGAGACCTCCTGCTCCAGTTCATAATGACAAAATGGATTTCACATGACTGTACTGCTAGCTCCATACAAATTTAGGGCAACTCTAAGTCATTGAATAGTTTGTTAACTTCAGCCAGCTTTATCCATTCATCTTGCATGAAAGACACCCATACATGCCACAGTGGTATATTTTGGTTTGGATTTAAATGCTGTTAATGCCCATGAAAATAGCAAGCAGCTGAGGGGCCCTAATGATCAGAGAGCATGCTCTTGCCCAGACCTTGGGAGGCTTAGGTAGGTAGGAGGCTGAACAGATGTGAGATGTGGGACTTCACACAGCAGACACAGCTCTTCTACCATTAATCAGAAGGCAGAAATAAACAGGGCCCCACAAAGTTTAACCTGCTTGGCAACACTGCTTGAGGCAGGAACAAAGGTTCAGCTGTGCTGTTGGGATCTGTCTTGACACTGTTGTGTACCTCCAATTGTGGGAGGTCATTTGAGTCTATCTGAAAGGGCAGGAAGGAGGATCCGACCCTGCCCAGCAGAAAAAGGAAAGGTGTAGTCATTGCAAAAGCCCCTTCTTTCTTTATTTTCATTTTTTCTCTCTCAATCATACACTTTTTTTCCCCCCCCATTTTTGGGTCACACATGTCTGCAGGCCATAGAGAGTTGAGAAGCAGCCTGGGAGATGAAGAGCTTATGGAAATGAGCTCTCCTCCTCCTCCTCATGCAGACTGCTAATCCTGATTCAACAAGATTTTTAATTCCCCGTCCGTGGCTGTGCAAACAATTTGCTGATCCCCAAGAGTTTCTCCAATCCAAGGCTGGAGTAACTCTCAGGTGCAGCTGTGAACAGGATTTTGGTTAAAGTCAAGTTCATAAATATTTGCCTAATATACCAGACTCTTTAAGCACCAAATAAAACATGCCCAGGCTGGGAAGGGAGTGGGGAGAGGCAGAAGGAGGAAGAGAAAAACACCCCTAAGTTTTCAAGCACTCATTTAAATACTTTTCAGTACTGCTGATATTTTATGTAACACTGGCTTTATTTATGTATTTATGTATTTTGCTTTGATGGGGGATTATTTTTCTCACTGCAGTTTTCTTTTGATGGATGGAATGTGCCTGCTCACTTTCAGATATGGTTGGAGAAGAAGCAACATAAGTTGGGTGACTGTATTTAAAATGGGTAATACCAAATGGTTTTAAAATTTAATATTTCACATAGACATTTAGTTTTACAAGTAATTTATTTTCTGAGATGCAAGTTTCTGGCTGGACAATGTTGATTTTGAGTAACTTGATATTAATTTCCCACCTCTGCATATTAACATTATTTGGACAGTGAAGTTTCAAAATACCTTATTGCTGCTGGATTCTGTAATAGACATTAAGGAAATAAAGTGAACTCTTTTGTATCAAGATATTGTTTATTCCTTGTGATGCTTTTAACCAATATATTCTTCAACAAGAAAAACAGCAGCCTCTATTATATGTGACAACTCTGTTAATCATGAAAAACCTAAGATATAAAATAGAATAATTTGCAAAATTTTGAATGTTTCCCAGTTAAAATATATACAGCCTGTGTAAGAATGACAGTTGATGTAAATGAGTATTCCTCCATCAACTTTAAATCAACTTTACTAATTTACACCTATTGAGAATCCTTCCTTTCCTTGATGTAATTTTTTTTAATCTGGCAAACAAAAACTCTCATTTTAAATCAGATGCTTCTGAAAGTTACAATTTAGTAAAAAAACCCAAAAAACAAGCAAACAAAATTCCTCACTTCAAGTCCTTGAAGAGAGTTGACATCTCTCTTTGATTGCAGTACATTTAATTGAACTTCTGAGTGATTCTTCAGAGAAAAACAGACCAAGCATATTTAGATTTGTCGCTGAGTTACTTCTTTTTGAAAACAAATCTCAGCAGGTTTTGAACCAGGACAAAAAAAAAAAAAATTAAAAAAGATGTTGAATTTAATGATCCTTACTGTACTAATTTCTTTAAAGGGAGATGAGGAGTATTTAACTAAATATGTGACTGTAAATCAAATGTGTCCATAACTTATTAACATTATGCCACCAAACAGATATACCTAGAAAATATTTATTCAAGAATATTACAGAAGTTCTGGAAGAAGAAAAATGTGCTTCTGACAAGTACCTGTTACATTTAAACCTTGATTATGTGTGCTTAGTATTGCCAATTCTTTCAAGTTTAAATTTCAAATATATTTAGATATACAAATAATTGTGATGTCAGCTGTCTCAACATTGTGATTACATTTAGTATGCATAATATTGCTTAACAAAAATTATCATTATTTAATTAGATCTGGAGATATTGAATGGTCATAAATGCATATTAGTCAGCATCTCACTCTCTTACTTTTTTAACTAGAAGGAATATTGTGGTTTTTATTTAAAAAATAAAAATCATTACTGATGATTAAACATTTATTGAGATTTGACCTTGGTATCTTTGGAAAAAGAAGTGATTCTGGGACCTGGTCTAGTAATGAAAAGTGGTTTCCATGGAAATCTAAGTAAAGAGGAGTCAGGTTACATCTGTCTAATTCCTTCCATGGCTTCTTGGAATTGGTAAAACTCTAGGTTAATGTAAGGTTGAGTTCATATCTTTCAAAAGTATAAACTTGATCTGTAGTGTTTTAATGGTCATATGATTCTCTGAAAAACCCTTCACCACTACCATATTGGTGTTTCATGGAATAAAATTATATAATAGAAATAAAATACATACCATACTTATACAGATATAATATAGCTCATGGTTGTAAATGGTAAAATACATATAAAAAATCTTAGGACTCATATAATGAATTCATGTGTTCAGTTTTTTCCAAAGGAAAACACTTTATTTTTTTTCTTTTTGAAGGAATGTGACTGTGAAAGTCACCTCCCTTGTGACTAGTGACTCTCAGTTCTCAAGCTGGTGTACTCCTAGAGTGGGCTGCAGAAAGGAAAATGCAGACCTGTTGATTTCTTCTCTGGTAATTTATGAGACCAGACTTTTCATGCAGCAATAAATAGAACAGTTCCTCCTAAGTCACATGAGCAAAATGAATGAGACTTGGCCTTCCATTAATGAAAGATGTCACATTAAGTAGTGTAAAATATGTAGCAGGGAGTTTGAAATTCATGAGAGCATATGGAGCAATGAATACATTGGAAACATCTCTTCCCAGGTTCCTGCTTTGATTCTGATTCTGTGCCTTTTTTATAATCTGAATTGCCACATCCCTTCTGGATAAGAGAAGAGAGCCCCTCTGATCACCAGGCTTGCATTGCACTGATCTTCATCCAGAAGAACCCAGCAGCCTTGTTTCTCCTACAGGGAGGTTTGTGTTTCAGAGCTGGTGTTTCTCAGCTCAAATACCACTGAAGATTTCTGTGGAGAAGCACACTTAGCTTCCTTGAACTTCTGTGGAGAGCTACTTTCTACTGTCCTTACTGCTTTTCTTCTTTCAGGAGTTTTTTCAATCAGATTTCTGACCAGGGTAATCATTTCAGTAGTGAGGTTTTACCCTAAGGGCTCTGATACCAATAATACCTTTGAAGTTCATCTCATTGTGCCTTAGTGTGTTTTGCCCTGTACATTTGGTCTGGCTGAGATACAATTATTTTTCCCCATAGCAGCCCTCAAGTGCTGTGCTTTGAATTTGTAGCTAGAAAAGTGATCAACAGCAGTGTTTTGGCTACTGCTGAGGTGGGCTCCAGCAGCATCAAGGCTGCGTATCCAGCATTCCAACCCCCAGCTCTGCCTGGGAGTGGGAAATCTAAATACATGTGCTGCAGCCCTGCTGCCTGGGAAGTGGCCGGGCATCACTTGGTGAAGGGAAGTACAGAATAAAATCTTTGGGTTATTTTTGATTGCAGAAGCACAGCCATTGACTTTTACTTTACTAAACTGCCTTATCTTAATTTACTAGTTTTTTTCATAATATTTTCTATCCCTTTTCCAGATGAGAAGGGGAAATGGTAGAGCAGTTTGTAGGAAACCTGGAATCCAGCTAAGGTCAACCCACCTCACTCTGATAAATTTACTATGCCTCTTTCGACTGGAGTTCTGCTGTCTCTACAGTGCCTTGGAAGGCTATTCTAGACTTCTGTTCCTACCCAGCACCACCTATTAATGTTTTGACCTATTTAATTTTTTTTATTAATAATTATCTAGTGGGTTGGAGTGTCCTTTTTGTTGCTTCTCTTTGCCTTAAAAAATTAAAAGCCCCTTTGGGGTTTTCTAAATTTCTTGGTGTCTCAGGAGCTGTCCTTCAGCCAACACTTCTGACTTCCCCCAAATCATCTTCATAATCAAACTGCATATGATTTAACTTTCTGCATATGTTTCTGCGTATGATTCCGAGAATAATATTGGTTAGAAGGGATGTGTGGAGGTCATCTGGTCCAGTTTACTGGTCAAAGCTGAGCTAATGTTGATAGATTCTAATTCTCAGGGTTTTGTCCTATATTCTATGACCATAAACTTTGTACAACTAATAAAGTTAGGAGACATAATCAAGATGGAGTTAAAACAGTGAAGACTCTGCAAAGGTGCTTGAAAACATATAGACAATCCTTTTTCCACCTGTATATTATATCATTGCTGCCACATGAACTTAACTATTGTGTGGTGAATTTATCCCATTCACCTGCTTCTAATATTATCTCTAAACGTGGACCTGCAGTGATTGTTCTGGTCAAGAAAGTGGTGTTTGACATCCCTGATAATTCATTAATCTCCACAGGATTGAGTGACATCTTAAGCATTCAAAACAAAAAATGCAAACAAACAAAACACCAAAACCAAACAAACTAAAAAAAGAAAACAAAGAGGCATCCTTATGCTTTTTCTGTGGCTTTGGAAATCAGGGCACTTATTTAACTGCTAACTGTAAGCACCCACATTTGAAAATACAGGTCATAACTCGATAAGAAAAGTGATACAAATCTCTTTTGCTAGAGTTAAAATGTGCTAGGCAAACAGTACACCCCCAAAATGAAGCCATCTGCTTAAATAAGCCATCCGTGGATTGTGTCTCTCCACACGTATTTTTGTGATCCCACTGAGGGCAATGCATTTCCATAGCTGGCACAAATCAGTGTTTTTCTCTGTGAGCCACCCAAATTTGAAAGATCTCTGTCCCAACTCGCATTCTGATTTAAAACAATTATACAGTTTCCTGATGTTTTGAGACCTGTTAGATTTCATTATTATTTTTGTCCCCATTTTGTTGCTTTCACAGGTAATACATTATAAATAAAACTACAAATAATATTCAGGTTGTGTCACCTAGGAGAAAGCTTTCTCAAAACATCACAGAGGAAATAGGCACAGATAAAACCTGTGAAGAAAATACAGTAGGATGCACATACACTTCTCCCACTCATTGTTTGCAATTTGCACCATTTTTGCCAGTGTTTGTAGGCAGACCTAGAAAACAAGCCACTGCATAACTTCAAAACATAACCTTGGGACTGAAGCTATTGAAGTGCTCATGTTTCCATCTCCACTCCTCAGGTTTATTTGCTGATGAAGAGTGCAATTCTACCATCGTGCAGGATTTTTATGCAAACTTCCCTGACCATCCATGTAGAAAAGCTTCAAGCCTGCTCCAGGGAATGCTTTATCAGCTGACACAATTACAGTGGGTAGAAGGCTGGATGCTATTGGGGTGGCAATGGAGTTCAAATTACTTAACTCCAGTTCAGGCAAAATTGGGATGTAATGTGTAAAGATTCTACCTTACAAAGGAATGTCCCCTCTCCCTCTGCTCTTGACTAGACAATTGTGAAAAAAGTCCCATTCAGTACTCATGCTGAGAGTTCTTCAGTTATGCAGACCAGGTTATAATAAATTATTATGCTTAAACCCAAACATGCCTTTTCAAGGGTACACACGAGGAGGGAATAGTTGTATGTTTGTTGTTTTGACAAGGACAGTTATTACGATGTGCTGTAGTGAATTCTCCATCTAAGAAAGGTTTTTTGTTTTGGGTTTTTTTTAGTATTTAATTTGAGAAAGACCTCAGTCTTTTAATATAACTTAGATGATCATGATAACCCTTTGTGACCTTGGAATCCAAAGTCTTGACTGAAGACTACACAATGCTGCTCTGGAACAAGACCATTTCTATTATCTTCTCTAATCCATCTCTTGCTGGATGCACCATGCCCACATGCTAGAAAATATTTTCTTTCATTTGACACTTTTTCAAATTGTGGAATTACCACCTCAACTCACAGGTTCCTGACAGTAACTGCAGGAGGAAGAAAAAAATTGAGCTCAATTGTATATGGGATTTTTTTAATCAATCTATCCCTAGGTGTGCAGAGATCTTATGCTCGTCAAGTATATTCAAGTATGCATTTTAGAACTGGCACTTTACAGAGCTAATTTTCCTTGTCAAAGCCAGCAAAAGCAATTATATAATGTAAACATTTGATTCACTTTCATTGTACAGACTGTATTTTTCCTAACCCCAGATTCTTAAAAGCGCCTTAATTTCAATGGAAAGCAAATGCATTTGCGTAGACTGTGAGGTCAGTTCTCTCCGTTGGTGCAGTCTTGTTGCTCCCAGTGGCACTAATGGGAGTTAAGCATGTGCATCAAGGGGCCGGTATTCAATTGATGGGTTGAACTCACAAATTGTTTGCTAAATCCCCATCCCTGTACTCAGTTTCTTTGGTGTATCTGTGTAAGTGTGAAGAGGTTTTTAATTAAAAAAACATATTTCTACTATTCAGTATTCAATCCTACATTTCAATCTAATGTACTATGTAAAGAGATTTATTTATGGAGCAGATGCCCTCTGATGTAAGCTAAAAATTAATCTTAAACTGACCTTATCCTGGTTCATATTACAGAAACCATTAGCTTGCATTATCACTAGTTTGCTGTGAAAAGGCTCTGGGGCTTTAGAAGCATTCCCCATGCTCCTCCTGTCCCTCTGTGTCTCTTTGACATTGTGCCACCCCATTGTTTAGAAATTAAAATATTCAGTGTTCCTCACACTGCATGCAAACAAATGAGTGTTCATGCAACCCATACGAAATAATGGTGTTGACCTTGTTAATAGAAAGATATCCTCCATCTAAGACTAACTTCCTACTGCAGTAGAGAACCAGTAAATGCTTACAGATATAAATAAGAGAATAATTGAGGCAAAATTATTCTTTTGCAAAAACTATATTTTAACCTACTGAAGTGATAGCAGACACTTCTTATCTGTGGTAAATGCTGTATCGTGCTTGCTACCCTTGTGTTCCTCTTGTATTCATGCAGAAAGACATCCAGAAAAATACCTGTGTTTGTAAAACAGACCCTGGGATGTTGTTCTGAGCCACATCTCCACGACCAGCCCCGGGTACTCTGCAACATCCCAGCAGTGTAGAAGTAATTCCTGTATTCCCATTTAAAGAAAGATCAGATTCTAGGATTCTTCCTGGAAATATCCTGCTTTCTTGATTGCCTCTACTCTTCCACCTTGTAAGATTTATTCATGGATGGGCAAGAGTCTGCTTACATTGAATATTCTGCAGGGAATCATCTATGAAGGATTGTATAGAAGGGTTGTGCTTCTTCCATCCATATGCCAACACAGTCTCTCTTCCTCAGTAGAGCAGACTATAATTTGGGTAATAACATCTTTTCCTCAGTGAATAATTTTTCTTTTGGGTGGAATTCAGGCCAGTGCAAAGGCCTCAAGAACTTAATTGGTGTACAGGCTCTTTCCTATGGCTCTTCAAATAGTGCTGGATTTCACCCTTGATGAAGTATTGAGTGGGCTGCCTATGAGTCTCAGGGGAAAATGTATTGGTGTGCTCTGGCCCTGTTGCTCCCACTTTATGTGAACCCACTCCAGCTTGCTCCATGCTTCTGGCTTGGTGCCTAGCTTTGCAGACAAATGTCAACCTGCCAAATATCTTCCATTTCCATTCCAGCCCATTTCAGAGACCATCCAAACCAAACAAACAAAAAAAAAAAAAAAAAAAAACCCAAAAAAATAAAAAAAAGAAAATGAAAGGGGAGAGGCAGTGACTTGTCGAATTTCCTTCCTTGATCCCTTAGGGAAAGGGGTTATTACTGAATGTTGTTGCACAGGAACCACCGTGAAGAATACATGAATGGGAGGGTGGGAAAGAGACAGAAAAAAATACCTTTAAATCATAAAACTGTCAGTGAGCTTAAAAACATGGAGCAACATTTCAGTCTCAAAGACGATGTAGGAACTGTTGTACATGTTATGGTTTCTCAGGGATTTACTCAAGACTATACATTTTTCTTCCTGCATTCATCAGCTAGCAGGGACAGTTTTTGGTAGAAAAATTAATAGATTCAGAGGAAAGTTTATTTCTTAATATATGGACATATAGTAATGTGTCAAGTATTAATCTGTGACTATGAAAGGGTTTTCATGCAGAGTACTGTAAACTAGTAGCTGTACTGTTTCTGCTCAAGACAGGCTTTTTAAAGTGCAATTCTCAGGAGAAACTAATTCACATGTTCTGAATAGTCCTCTTGAGCAGCTCAGCTGACTAGATAAGGAATTGAGGAAGACCAGTTTCCTAACTGAGATAGCTAGGGTTTACCACTGGGGAAATGAGCCTAAGAGCCTTACTCAACTTTCCAGCAGAAGGAGGAATAAATGTTACTGCAGGCCTGTGGCTGCATACATTATGTCTTACAACCAAATGCAAACAAAAGACGTTTGTTAGGGTTTGGAGCTGGCACAGAGTACCATGCTGGGTATCTCTGAATCTGACAAACTAGAGAATTGGACAGCTGTGGGGGTGAACTACGGATATATGCTGTAGTTGCCTTCATGGCTGGGCATTTGATAAGAAACAAAGCTGCTAATTATTGAAATGACCTTTTACACCTGGCCTGCATGTACAGGGAACTGCTTGTGTGCAGGCAGCTGGAACTTATGCTGTTGTGTGAAGCTGTAGCAGGCAGCAAGATAACCTGCCTCTGCTCCCTGCAATATGTCCTGCTTTGCATTTTCTTCCTAAGCACCAGTTCTACCTAGATGCTTTCACGGTTGAGCTGATGGGATGGGGATCCAGTTCAAGTCCCTTTATGTTTCTGAAAACATAGTGATAACCAGGAAAGAAATTCCTGGGTAGATTTGGTGAGTTCTTGTTAGTAGCTTTTAGTACACCCTCTGTAAAGCCTCAAAGGATCCTCTTCTAAAGGGGAGCCTCACAACTTTGACTCACAGATAGAGAGCTGAGGGCCTGTGCAAATTTATCACTTAGCCTCCACCCACATGAAGTAGCTCTGTTAGTCACTGCCCTTTTTCAAACTTTACTCTGATAATTAAAATATTACCATCAGAAAAAGACTTCATCACCTCACATCACTGAAAGTAAAGATGATTATGTTATAAACTGACATCACAGATGCTGAACAAAAGCCACATGCCACCAACAACTAAACAAACTGACTTCCTGCTTAAAAGCATCATAACACATGCATAATTAGCTAATTAAGCTACAAAATAAATAATTATTCAGTGTGAGAGTAAGAGGAGGAAAGAGAAAAAGGGTTAAAAGGTTACAGACAGACATATTTTTTTCCTCTGGAAAGATAACTAAATCTTTCCACCAGGAACTCACTAGCTCTATTTGTGATATTCATTTAGGACTGCCTACTGAATGGTTGCTAATTACATGTATCCACTGGAAATGGCAGTAGCTGTGATCTTTCTGGGTGATGAACAGTCTGCCTCGTCCACCCTCGCTGCAGATTTTTTCTTCCTTGAGAAATTGCATAGGAGTGTATAAGAGCCAAGAGGTGCCCGGCTGTGCCTCAGGAGATGGCTGCTTGAGGCTCGCTCCTCCCCAGCTTCCCTGGGTGGTCTTTGGATGGTGACCCAGGGCTAGATTCAGGAAGATTTTGAGTCCTGTGAGTGCACCTCTCCAGCCCCCACTCAGCTGCCACCTCCCAGTGTTTCTCAGGTTGGGATGAGGAGATCCCCCAGTGCCTCTAGGTCTGGGCATGCCACCAAGTGTCTCAGTCACAGGTAGCTCAGTATGTAATTCCCTCCTGCCTGGCTGGGAATCTACAGATGAGGTATTATTTCGTGTGTGGTCCCCTTAAGGGCTCAATCTGCCAGGTGGCCTCAGAGTGTTCACAGCCACCAGAGGAGTGGTGCCACCAGTCCCACAGTGAACCCATAGCTGGGGACCAGGACTTTAGTGGGGTTTCCTGCTCTGCCTGAGAGCCTCTGAACCCTCCCCATTAAAAACAGGGGAAAGGGGGAGGTGCTCTTCCCACCTCTGCTGCGGAAGCTGTTCCACTTTGCATCAAATAATTGCAGATTCATTAAAAAGACATAGGGTGATGGCAAGACCGAGCATGACTCTGGCAGTTTGGGGCCCTCACCTGGAAGGGAAGGGCACAGACCCAGGATGCTATCCCTGTTCTAATAACTAAGTATTTTATCCAATGGCTGTTTAATATAAATCACATAAACACGTTGAAATAAGAGACTGGAGCCTAGGTATCCTTCCTCCCAGGCGAGTGCCCTGACTAGTAACGTAGAGACTCATGCTCAGTCTTGCTTTCCCTCTTTGGCCAAATGAATCTCTAGATGTTTCTTGCAAAGTGAAACTGATTTGGAAGGAAGGACTGAAGACTCTCACAAAGGTTTCCAAGTCAGGAGCAGTGGGCCTGCAGAGATCCTCCAAAGAGGGCAGCATCTCCCAGCTGAAGTGTGGGTGCTGTGACCCTGTCTTGCACAGGAATGGCCAGGAAAAGAAAACCATCTGGGGAATCCCTGCTCCCTCTGTCCTGCTATCAAAGGAAATGTGCCTAATCCCGGGGAAAAGTCGACATTGACCTAAATCAAGCCATGTAAAGCTCCAAAGAGGGTGAACCTGTGTTCCTAGCACTGCAGCTCCAGGTGGGGATGTCATATGAAGGCTGTATGACGGGATGAGCACCAAGAAACACATCCTTAAGCCACCAGATTATGCAGAGATGATTTTGCCTTGCACAAATGCCCCTTCATCTCCTTGTGTCTCAGTTTCTCATTAACATATTCCCCTCACTGTTCATACAGCCTGTTTACGTTGGTGTCTTCCTCTCTTACAGTGAAGATGTACATCTTCCAGTAGTGTAAAGTGTTCATTTCAGCCGAAGATTTCTATGTATTTTCAGACTTGATAACAATAATTAGTAACAAAGAATTGTCTCCTCAAACTAGAATTCCTAGAAATAGGTAATAGGCATTTTGTTTTAATACAGGGCAGTACTCAAGCTTGAGCTAGATTCAGTAAAAGATCTGACCCTAAAGGTTTCTTCACTGAGCCATAATCCAGCCTGAGGCTGCTAGCCTAAATTATTTTCTTCCAGTACTTATTTTGATTTGGCCAACATGAATTGACTCTATGGTAAATAGATGCATATGGAAACATAGGTTTCTCTTAATAAAATAGTGTACTAAAATATTACGGCAAAATGTTTGTCTGGGTAGTGAGATCATACACTTGCCTAGATTCATTCACTTGAGTACTGAATGTTTTCTCAAATATCCCCTAGTGCATATCTGGCAAGATCTCAAAACATTCTTAACGCAAATTGTCTTTGGTCAATAAATACCAGAACAGAAGTGTCCTAGAGAAGAAGATTTATGATATGAGCAATACAAACACACCCATAAATCAGAACAGGAACGCTTTCAGGTAGCACAGTCGGCATTTATGCAAATCACAGTAAAGGCAGAAATACATATATAGGACATTTAACCAATGACTTACCTTTCAGTATCTCACATTAACTAAATGAAAACCCAGAATTTTCTTAGGGAAAAAAACACATGATTACAACTACCTCAACTGTATTGTTTTATCTGTAGATAATAATTTGCTTCGCCCTTCCTTATTTTTCCTGAGTTCGTGAATTGGATGCTTCAGATTCGTAATTAGAATATCAATAAGATTTCAAGGCATTACAGTCTTAATTCATTGCAAGTCTGCATTTTCTGGAGAGAAAACAAAACTATCGGCATTGGCAGTAAATTGCCTGTTGCCCCCTTCCTTTTCCCCTTGGGCTGCCTTAGCTCTCCTGGTCTGGCAGGCAGATTTAGAGCAGGGCAGGCAGTGTGACCAGGAGGTGTGTGTGGGGGTAGGTGAGTAGCAGGCTCATAACCATCAAAGGGAATTGGTGCTGCAAGGGAAACAAGGCAGTGCACGAGGTGTGTAGTGACTGGGCTGACTGTGGTGAGAAGCAACGCACAAAAACTCCACACAGAGCCCAGCAACCCATCAGGACACAAGGGAGATTAAAGCAGGTGTGCATATTGATGTGTGAGACATAGGCAAAGGGACCAGATAACTGCCTTTGCAGTTCCAGCAGCTCTCACAATCCCCTAATTCTTGTGCTATCACCATGTGATGCATGGTTTTGAAGTAGAACATAGTCACATGGCAACCCTATATTTTACTGTTTGTGGGTAATTTTCTTGTCCTGTCAGAATCGAGTAACTTTGTCTTTGCTATCAATGTGTGGTCTAATGCATATATCATGTCAGTGCTGCACCAAGCTGACACACGCATTAGATGCACTGACAGTAAACAGGAAGTAATCCAAAGTTATTAGGCAGGAAAAATATAAAGAAGCCTGTAAGCTCTTACACTGCAAAGCTATCAGCAGCTCAAAGATTTTTCCTTGTTGCTTCTCAATATTGAAGACTCTAAATGTACATATTAAAAAGCTTTGTTTTCAAAATCTTTAAAAGTAGAAACAACTACAGATCCCAATGCTGAAAATGTAGGGCCTAAGTAAATTCTCACTTCACTGAAGCTGGTGTCAAAACACCCATTGGCTGTCCTAAATCTGTCCCTGACTAATGGCTTTACTTTAGAAAAGGATTAGAATCTCTTTTGCTATTTCACTACAAATTCACACTTGTCCTCTTTTGTAGGCCTCCGTATGCTCCCTGTCTGGTTAACTTCACAGCTGGAAACTGCGTTCTAACTCTAAAACTGGTTATAAAGTTACTACTGTTTTATCTGTAATCAACTATTTTTCTCTCAGACCACTATATAACTGTACAATTTTAAACAATTGTCGCTGGAAGGTGCTCCAGCCCTGTAAATATCAAATTACCTGAAAATTTGTCTCTGTACCTCCTCCAGAATTAAGTAAATAGTGTTTAATTTGCCAAGAGCCAGTCCTGGAAGGCATTTGTGAAAGCCATTCTGACAAGGTTAGGGTGGATAAGTCCTATGGCATTTGAAGAAAGAAAGATGAGACAAGGAAAAGCAGTAATCTTCAGGCAAATAAAAGGTAGGAGATTTGGCTGTCCCTGTAGGCACTTTGGTGTGGCCTGTCACCACCAGATCTTTCAAAGGTAGTTTAAACAAAAAGAATCAGAAATCTTTAGACTGCTATTCAGGAACACTAAAATTAAGAGAGATTATTGCCCTACAGTTCTTTGAGGACAGAAAGATATTTTTATGAGGAAAGACAGCTTTTAACGTTGACAATGCCATTATTCAATGGTGCCAAATCTTAGACAGGATAGGAAGTTTTCGTAAAATAAATTCACTTTCTTAGGATTTTGATACCTTGGTTATCAAGTCAATACAACAGTAAGACAGGAAAACATAAAGTGAATAAACAGTTTAGAAATTAGGAAACACAGACCATTTTTTCAAAGATCTAAATATCCATATTCCATTACATTACCTAGAATTCCTTCAAAAATTATTATTATTGAAACCAGACTTCCCTGGTCTGAAATCCTGAGTTTTAAGTCCATTGGATGCTTATTAAAGACACATTTTCACATTGAAAACTCTCCTTTTGTGTTTAAGAAGGTGTGGGAGTACATTTTGTGCTTGTGTAGTTGAGACCTGGACTGAAAAACAGTCATGTGCTGCCAGCAATCCATATGAGTTAGGTCAGATTTTAATCTCTTTGTACAGGGGCCATGTTTTTTATCTGGTAGTGCCTACTTCAGTTCACGTGGTGGGGTAGGGTAATCAGATAGGGTATCTTTAATCTGTGATCTAATACATCTGCATGTAGGACATTTTCCACATTAGCAGCCTTTGTAAAAGACCCTTTTCCTCTCTGGAACCTCTGAAGCCTGTGTTTTTTCATTCACACCATGTCTGCAAGAGAGGGTCAGGTATAGACTGTGGAAAGACCATCTGATAGTGGTGAATTTGAGGTTGCTTGGGCAGCAGTCCAGCCAAAAAACACAAGAAAATTAAATCAGAGTAAAAGTAGTTTCCATTCCAGACTTGGGCAAAGCACGTTGCCCATAGCTGAGACGAAGGATACTTGCATGCTGCAGGATGCCTGAAGCACTTGTGGAAACATATGGAACAGGGGCAAGTTTTAGTACCCTCCCTAATGCTGTGGTAGGATTCACAATTTACAGGTGAACTTGAGTGTTAATTTGAGGGTGGTGAAGTGGATGTCCTCTTTTCTGAAGTTCAGCCAAATCATCATGAGCTGGAAATTCCAGTGACTTTAAGCCCTCACAGCAACTGCTATTAGTGTTTTACCACAGTGGACTACTTCAAAAAACTTAAAAATATTCAAAACTCCCTTCAAATCCCACTGAACTCTGTAGGAGAAAAGGCCTGAGCGAATAACAATGCTTTGGGTTAATTTTGAGTTAAGACATAGTATGATTCTCATTACAGTTAGGTCTGGGCAAACTGGTTCAAGTAAATGATCTTGCGTTTCCAGCTCTGCAAGCTCTTGGAAATATTTTAGCCTTTTTTCCCCCCTTTCCCTAAATTTAGTCTAAAAAAAAAAAGAAAAAGGAGGAAAAAGCTGTACTCATGGCTGGAGACACTTTCATGCCAACTTTCACCCTGGAGCAAATTTTTCATGCCTGAGTTATAAAAACCTCAGAGAAATAAGTGCTGATATGTTAGGTAAACATGTGAAGACCTTGAACTACAATTTTGCAAGGAGTGTTGTGAACCTGACAGGACAAAAGATTAATCAGACAAAAGCCTCTCTTCATAGCAGTTCATCTTTACAGGGCTGTGGTGTCTTGGTGGGTAGGATACAGACACAAGAGACAGAACACCTCACTTCTGCTCATGTTTCAGCTTGCTGAGTGACCTTTAGCAAAATGCAGTATCTGTGATACCCATTTTTGCAAAGATCCTTGGATAAAAAATGCTGTGTAGTTTTTTAAATATTGGCGTGGATTAGCATGCAGATTTGCTCTCCAGGCCCATTCCCTTTTCAGAGTTTTATACTGTGGAATTAATTACTTGCAAAAGCATAAAATATTTTTGGTTTTTCTGTGTGTTCCTCCTCCTCTTGGCCTTTCTTAGCTCTTATAAACTTTCTAAAAATATACTGAGAGTGTTTCTCATCCTGGATATAATTCCAGAGATGAAGCTATTTAGGAAGCAATCTTGTAGAAACATAAGGTGAGTTCTGGATGTTCTGAGTGTGGTGATAGTAAGGGATTATTGGAGAGGATTTCTTTCTCACTTGGTTCCTATATTTTTCATTACTGATTCCTGAATCAGAGACACAGTGGCTAATGCAGATGGCGTCTGCTATATGTCCAGAACGTTAACTGCTATGGTTATGTTTAGAAAAACTTATCAGAAACACAGTGTTTTAATCACTAATAAAGCCTGTGGAAAATCAAGACCACAAAAGACCTTTGTAAATTGAAATTAATAATGTTTGTACAGCTAAAGTTCTTTTCCACAGGACTGGAATATGGCATAATAATACTATACAAAGAAGAAGTTGAATGAAAATGCATAACCTGTAAGGACCTTTTCTTTTTTTCTTCTCCTTTCCTTCTGTTTATAGACTGTCTCATCTGTTTGAATGTTGCAGGGAAACTGAACATCCATATTTTTTTTTCTGGTAAGAAAACAAACCTGAAGAATTAAAAGTCTCTTGGCCTTGTCTCTTATTTGGCTCTTATTTTATAAAACGGTCTTTTTATACACACATTTGAACAACTGATGTGCTCATTTCGAAGGGTGTATAGGAGAGATTCAGCCCAAGAGTAAAGAAAAGAAAAAGAGAGATGTATCCACATCTGCTTTGCCTCATTCACAACTATTGAGCAGCCTAATAGTGGCTGATTTATTGTAAACATCAGTTTTCAGTTTATTAATGCTAAATTAAATTACTTTTATTTCCTTTGCTTATTTTTCACTCCAAAGAGACAAATGAAGCTGGATGATTCATTGATTTGCAGTGATACTTTGTAAAGAAAATGAATAAAATTGTGTGGATTAAATAAAATACATTTAACGTCATTCAGAAGAAAAAGAATAAGACAAAAATAAAAGTACACTTGGTAAAATAAATTAATTAACTATTTCCTGGGTATACTTAAATAATGAGCCATCTTTCACATTAAAAATTTGTCTTTTCTCTAATTAAGCAGAGCACTCAGAATGTTCTTGGTGTAGGGGTTAACCACCATGTTTTCAATTCTTCACTCTCTGCACACCATTTCATTTTTTCTCACTGAGGCAATTTAAACAGATATATTTATATATTTTATGATTATTTTACTGTTTCTCTTGCTAAAACACAACCTCACTACACTACAAATATTTCCTGTTTTCAACAATGGATGCAGAAGTAAGAAACATTGGAATATTAATATAAATTCCAAATAAGTCCATCATGTTTTAGTAGCATGATGAAATGCATTAAGACTAAATAATTGAGAAAATTTAGGAGTATTTGAAGATTGATGCAACTTTGGTAACATTTAGAATTTGGCGGGGGTTTTTTGGGATAATTACTCTCTTATTTTATACTGTAGTTTTTCAAAGGAAATTAAATGTTCAAATACACATTCCCATTCCAGCATGTTCAAGTATGGTAATGTAACTTTTCCTGCAATCTAGATAAGTGGAGATTGATGAGGGCAAGGGAATAGTGCCAGCAACTTCGAACTTGAACAACATCAGAGCCAGGTGAAATCCTAACCTCACACTTTTCAAGTTTCTTTGTAAATCTGGAACCTCATGTTTGTGAGATGGAGAGGGGATAGGCAGAAGATGTTCCCATGCTCTGATCAGGTGTCTTAGTTCAGAAAATTATTTTATTGTACTTTCAAGTTGAAGCTTATTCAAACGTACTTCCTACTCTGTTATTTTTTGTCCCAGTCTAATTGTAATTTGGAATTGCTCAAGTCTAAATGAAATAAAATAAAATTCATAGTTATTTTCAGTCACTGACCTATCATGCATTTTTGAGTTCATGACAAGAACTTCTGTCATTAGCCATATAGGATTTTAGCTGATTAAGCCAGGACATTTCTCTAATCACAGATTTCTTTCATATTGCCTCTTGTTGGCTAGATTGAGGCTTGCAAATGTTGCTAATCCAATGAACACTGGCAAATCTCAATTTTTGACATTTCCAAAGCTCTTTCTCCAACTTCTGTGACATTTTGATATCTGAAATGCTATCCTGTCAACATTTTTAAATCAACACCTGATGTCAACATAATTCAAATTCACTGTCTTGACTGGGCTTCCATCAGGGTTGAAGTTGGCCCATGAACTTAAACAAAGGCTTGTATTAATATATTCCTAAGGAATAATTTCAATTACATGTTTCAGAACCATGCAGTATTATGCAGCTGCCATTGCATGAATACAAGGATGTCATGAAACCCATGGCTGTTCAACTTTTGTAGTTATTCTGAAATTCATGAAAAGTAGATAAATTGGAGAAATTATACAGAAACAAATATATTATTTAGAAACATTTTTGTTGGGTTCCATCTAATTCCACACTGTACTGTACTAGAACAAAAAATTCAATGGGTTTTAATGTACCCAATAAGTACAAAGACAAATTCTTCTCCATGAAGCTCCAAGTTCCAGTTTTGCACAAAACCATTGCTAAATTATAAGGTGCTCACCTTATGGTTCGTTCACTAATTGTTCTTTTGTATAAGACATCAGCTCCTTCCACCAGTCTGAGATGAAAGGTTCTGCTATGATGTCTAGCCATGATCAATAAAGTACACTTTATATTATCAATAAACACCTCTCATTCTTTTCTCCATTGTTCTGTTCTTTTATTGTTAACATAAATTTTGCTTGAACAAAAGCACAACATCAAAAGGTTTTCCTTTCAGGTATCTGACACAAGACATTCAAAATTTTCTCAACAAATGGAGTTTTGCAACACTCTTTCATGGATTCTGCTCTATAGGCCAAAACACCAACCAAGTCCTTTGTCCCAGGGTATGTTTCATAGGTGTAAATTGATGAAATATGTTGACACTACCTGTTGTTTCTGCCCATTTAGTTCAGTGATTCTATAAAAGCACTCACTTTGGGTCAGTCTAGGTGTTTATCCATCACAGTGTTCTTTCCCAAATGGTATCTGTAAATGCAAGTGCAAGGACATACCAGGAAAAGACATGGTAAACAAATATAATCTTCCCCTGTCATTCTCCTGCAGTATCCTTTTTGTGTTCTGTTAATGAGAATTCCTGAGCCTGATTTTGTTTCTCTGTTTAGAAATCTACAGTTCTACCTCTGGAACCCATGTGAATATTCCACATAATTTTTTTTTGGCAAGGAGTTCAACTGGGCTGCTATCTTCAGCATAAACACATCTTTTTGTATGTTTAGAGTCTGGTTTCTTTAAAGATCCTTAGTACTTGAACTGAAAGATAAACATAGGTATCTGGGCTTTACCCAAGCTCCTCAGGCCCACTTAGATAGAATGGTCCTCAGTCATTCCCGTACAGAAACTATTCCACGCTGAGATCCTTCAGACATATATCTGAAACTTTTCCCATTATAATTTGTACCAGATGGGATCTGAACCCTTTATAGTCATAGAATGGCTAATCGTATTTTTCTACTGTTGGTATGATGAGGTTTTCTGTCTTCCCCACTCTTTTCTTAAGGATTCTGAACACTTCATTTAATTTTGTGATGACTACTGACTTGATAGTTTTCATGGAAATGTCTTTAATATTTTAAAGATCAACTTTGTCCACTGAGTAGTAATGGTGTGAATGTAAAACAAGTTTTCCAAGTGTGCTTCCCTTTATATCTATCTACATTTGTCAAATTTTCTCACCCTAGAATTTACTCCATGTCAGCCATGAATGTTGAGCAGTACTGTTTTCTACAGAATTTCACAGGTGATCTTCATCCACTTCAAGAAAAGTAATTTATTCCTAACTTCTGCTTCAGATGTGTTTCAATATGTAGTCCAAAAGTTTTTGTTGGTCTATGGGCTCTTGAGGATTCTAAGGAAAAGAAGTTTCTTGTGCATAAACATAAATTTCCACTGTGAGTTTAATTTAGCTTGGAGGATTTGTCGTGGGTTTCTAAACTGAAGAAACACAAAGTCACTGATTCAAACCATTTTGATAGGGGGTCTCCTGAAAAATCTCAGTGAAGTTTTCAGCCTTTGCATCTGCTAAATGACCAAAATGGTTTTAGCAATCTCAACTCCTATGTAGACCCTTAAATAAAGAGCAGATTTACAAAGGTACTTAGTTCTTTGTAATTTCTGATGACGGCATTCTGATCAGTTTTTCAAATAAGTGTAACATCCTTTAACAATCATCTATTTTACAATAAAATAAAAATGGAATTATGTTTAAAGCCTGTTTTGCTTCATGGATGTTACCACATTGGAATATTGCTCTTAATATATGTTCAAGATATGCAAACTCTTGTGTTTTAATTGATTTCAGATAGAAAAAAGAATTAATACTCAAAATTGTTATTGGGAGGTTCTTATTTATTTCAGCAATTTTTAAATTAAAAAGCCTCATTTCACAGGGATGATTGTCTTTGGGTCAGTCGTGTCTCTTTGGATCTCTGTAAAATATTTAGCAGTATCCTGAGTGCTAAGATATTTGGGTTAATTATGGAGCATAAGTAAACAGATACTTTCTCAATCATTCTGCAGACTCGGGAAGGTATATTGAAAATAAAACAGTTCTTTCCTTTCTTCTCTCTTCTCCTCCTCCCTTAAGGGTAGTAAGGAGTTATGATATTACAGGTTATTAAAGTAATTATTTGGAAAGAAAAGTATTACTCTGGGCTGTAGAGGCCACATCCCAGGAACATTTTGTGAATTTTTCGTTGCCAGTTTGTGAGATTTACTCATTGTTTAAGAGCCCATCTCAACTTGTTCTATACTCTTTTAATATCTAAATAAGAAAGCATTGCCCATTAAAAATTTTGTCATCAGAATTTTTTTTATATTTTTGCTGAGGAGGCAGAACAAGGTCTAATTGATCTTATTGTTGTCTGGCTCCTTTTACTCAGTGACAGTGTTATAATTACACAAACTAGACGCACTTCCCAACAAAATGGCAAATTGAGCCATATAATCCAAATACTCAACAGACCCTGAAGTAATGGATGTCCCATGACTCACTTGGGTTCTAGGATCTTTTGTTGAATTTTCAGGTGTTCTTGAGGGCTAAAAGATGGCACAGACCAGTCAGTTGCATACATTTTCAAACTGATGCAGTAAAGTTAACGTGTTTATGGTGTGATATTCTGATGCTGGCAGAATTGTGGAAGAGAAATTCAGTATTTAGAATATAAGAATGTTCTTATTCCTTTTGCCTTTTTTGGGTAAAACTATTTTGAGTTCAACACCACGACTGCCAGACATGCTCACCTCTAGACATCCACAAAGATAACAATGTGTTCCCTCTTACTGTCCTTCTCTTTCCTGTAACTGTAGATATTTTCCTAGGCAGAATATCACATTCATATCTGTACTTATAGAGGCCATCCTTTCAGTGACATCAGTGGATTTGTGTCCACTAGACCAAGACCCTCAGTTGACCTGAAGGCTCCAAATTGCATAGCCCATACTCCATGCAAAGGAAATGCAGAAGATCCTGGAAAGCTATAAAAAAGTGTAAATTATGTATGTGTGATGCTAACATGACAGCCATCAAGGAAAACAACTGTCTTTATAATCTAGTTTGTGCTAGCACTATTTTAAGGTAAATGCACATAAAGAAGGGGTGCATTTCCAGAATGTGGAGGAATTCAACATTCTTCATTCAAGGTACATGAGATTTGCTTTGTCACGTACTTTAGAGAGTTGCTCAAATTGGATTCAACAGCAACCAGCTGTTGTAAACAGCAAAACCCTGCATACAGAAGTAGAGCTGGGGATGGGGGAGCAAGGGAGGAGCAGGTTGAGCCCTTATAGCTTTGCCTGTGCTAGCCACCTCAGAGATCCCTTCTGAATCCATAGCACCATTGCTGCTCCAGCACTCATTTTTCATCTCCTTCGAATCCACAGTTGTCAGTGCAGCCCTCAATATGTTCTGTTTAAATTCTCACCGAATCTCCATGGGTTCCTCTGTCTCTTCACACTGAGAGAGACAAGAGAGAGAGAGCAGCAAAGTGGTTAGAAATCTTCTGCCAAACACAGATGGCATCCTGATTGCTCTTTCAGCCTACCTGTGTCTGTCTGTGAAGCTGTGGATGTTGTGGACATGTGTGTGAAGAATTTCCAACACTCTCAGATCATTCACCCAAAGGAGAATTTCCATGTGAGTTTTAATATTCACCACATTAGTCAGCCTTGAGAAACAAATATGGCTATTTAGGGTTTATCTCTGTAAAATGTGTGTGTGTGAATGTGCTTATAAGAAGAGAGAAGTAGAGGAGAACAGGAAGACTCCAAAATTACACAGCAGTCTGCTTTTAAAAAGTACTGACAAACACGTTTGCTTGCACAGTGTAGGCAGTCTGTGAAAAATCCCAAAAGCCGTGGAAAAAAACCACACTGGCTTTACCTCATGGTATCTCAGCATGCTCAGCTATTTGTCCTTCTCCTCCTCAGGATACGGGCACAGTGTGGGACACAATTGCATTATGGCAGTTTAACAAGTTAGTGCTTATCAGCTGACTTGTAACCAACCGTGCAAGCTCTCTTCAGCTGCCCCATTCATGAGATAAAATGCATTAGCTTAAATTCACACACACTAGATTTCTCTTCCAAGACAGATCTTTAAATAGGTTTTGGCATACCTGGCAAAGCAAGCTGGTATCCTTTTCTCAGCACAGAACATATCCAGTGCAGCAGGGGAAAGGGAAAACTTCCTCCTTGCAAGAAAATAAATCAACCTATCAACAATGCACTTAGTATTTGGAGGAAAAATCTTTGTTCAACTCCTATAAATAATCATTTTGTAGAATGAAGCATGAGATTTGATTATCCTCATTATCTTAGTTCAGATAGCTCCAAAAGTTGCTAGTTGTCATGAAACATATAGCTCTTTAAAATATCCAGTTATGGTATTTGACTTACTGACCTATTCTGGCATTAAATTGCACAATATGCCAATTCACTGTGAAAATTCAAGTCCTTTTTTCCCTCCATGCATATTTCTTTTTTTTTTTTTTTACTTTTTGGTGAGGCACATCAAAGAGAAGGGTTGGTTTTCACTAATACCATTCACATGCCTTAATTTTTCAACCTTGCCCGTTCTACTTATTCTGTTTTCCAAGCAAAATTCTGAAGGGGTCATTGAAGGGTTTGGGATCTTGATAGCCATTTCTTAATAAACACCTTTAATAGGGATGTTGTGAGGGCTCCTTCTTAGACCTGACTGTAAAGTGAATGTGTTAGTAAAGAGAGGTACATCTCTGTGTAGCATGTAAAGGCATAGGGGCTCTTACAGTTTCTTTTCCTTTTAGTCACTGCAGATCAGACCAGAATAAAAAGATAAGAAACTACACTCTTTCTGGTCCTCTGCTCTAACTAGCAGACTAATTAATTTAGATGGTCTTTAGAATTCTGCCATGTAAACAAGTGGATAAAAGTTTTAGGTCACCAACTCATAGAGCATTTCAACTTCCTGCTCTTTTCTATTCCTATCTTCCCTTACTGTCGTGTGCTTTATGACAGAGGGGTTTTGTGTCCTCATGTGTCCATGCTTTCACACACCTTTTATTCATTGATTCATTCCTTTCTTTTTCTTTTTTTTTTTTTGACAATTGAGAACTTCATAGGATGGTTGTCACAGCTGCAATTCTTGCTTGGCAGCATTTAAATGCATGCTAAACAAAAGTCTTTGTCTTGCCCATCTTAAATATAGGCAAGTTAGTTGATAAATAGCCTTATGCCACCCCAGGGTGTGATTATACTTTGAGATAGCACCACCCGTAGGATGGGTGAAGGCCCTTTGATTCTGGCCCCGTGTCTAATCATGTGTTTTAACTCTTTCCAAGTGCTGGGTTTCTGTTGATCTCAGCAATTCTGTACAAGTTACAACTGATATGGTTAATGATATACCTGATAATGTAGCTGGCATCAGTGTAGGAAACCATTTGGTTGTCCTAGACAGAGCTGCACCAAGGCTGCAGCCATCATTTAGTTAATATGCCAGATTATTGGCAAACTTTTTTCCACTGCCTCCATCTTTTGTTTTATGTAAAGCATTATTGTGGCTGAGAGTCATGATAATCCAATTCATAGGTTTTGGTTCTTGCTAACCTTCATGCTCTTGGTTTCACCTGGGTATGTACTTACCAACTTTCTTGTCCCCTTTGTACCTCACAGAAAGAGACAGGTAGTGTCCCCTGTGTGCAAGTTCTGTTATGTTCCATTTTTCAGATGGAATTTTTATGGATTCCCAGTGTTGCTCTTCAGCACTTTGAGAGTTGCAGGCAATTTAGTAAGTGGGCAAGTCTCTATTCTACCCATAGCTTTTACTTGTTTCAGTTCAGGTATTGAAAAGTTCTTTTAATATTAGAATGAGAAAATTAACAAAATTCTACTATTGACTCCTGGCATAGTATGGTAAAGCTTGCACTTGCAGTTTTTGTGCTTCCCATCTATGCTAATATACATTTACACAAGACTGACAGAGGAAAGTTGCTTAATGTAAATTACATTTGCATTGGCTTTAAGTCAGCTTTATACTATCAGAAAAGAGAATAATAAATTCAAAAGCATTTAAAACCACAAATGCTCACAGAAAGTACTAGTCCTGATTTCCTTATATTTCCACTACTATAAATCAGGAATAAGTTTGTTAAAATAGTTGGGATTATTTTCATGTATACTGTAGCTTTGCTATAGAGCTCTGGAGCACTATATACTTATGCTACATCTGCAGTAAGAAAGGGGCCACGGTTTGAGGTTCATTGGCCCTACATGGGTGTAAGAGAGAGGAGGTTGATGCATGCTGGGACTATATCCAGCAGTTAGTGTCTGAAGGACTTGGTTCTTTGATTGTAAAATAAGAGAACATATTCTTCTGGAATTGTGCCTGGCTGTATCTTTATACAATATTCACTTCTCAATAAGCCGAATTAGTTAAAAAAAAAAAAAGTTTAAGTGAAATATAGACCAGTCACTTTTGCTGCTCACCCATTTCCTTACCCTATAAACTTTGGGCTCCCAAAATTGTAAGTGTTAGATGGTGAAATGCTAAAAAACATGTTAAAAATCCCCGACTTTCAGATGTATTCTGGTTGTAACTCATTTGGATTGCATAATATGAATGCCTAATAGTCTGGCTGCTTAAAAAGGACTAATTTTCTAGGTATGGGGGGGAAAGAGCTCTTAAAGATGTTCCCACAGATATCTAAATGGGAAGGAAGTTGAGATCCCTTTATCCCATTTGCTTTCATTGAATGCTCCAGAAAAGACATTTTCTAGCTGGGAGCAAGGTGTAGGTTTAGGATGTAAGGAAATCCTGGAGTGTATTCACAGAGAATGAAATATTATTTATAAAAGCATCATTATTACAGCTTAATTATTTATGTTTCAAAAATGAATAATATATATTCTGAGTGCTTGCTAATTATTAAATGACAGAAGTAACTCCACATTTCAACTAGCTTGCCTTTCTTGGCAGCAACTTCAAATGAAGAAACAAGCAAAGCTCCAGCACATTACCCAAGACTTCTGAGAGCTCTAGTTTTTCATAATGGCCTGGTGAAGAGAATGACTCTCAAACAGGAAAATGAAAATTCCACATTATTTTGGAGCACGAAGGCCTTCTAGGGCACTGGGTCATTTAGGGTGAACACCCTGCAAACCTCCCCTTTTACTTTCTCTTAGTGCTAATGTCAGTGACATTACATACAGGTGACATTAATGTTCTTCTTTATATCAGCACTCTTTCAGACACAGAAAAAGATGCAAAGATCTTGTTCTCAGAAATGTTTCTACTGTAACACCAAATTTATGAGCTTTGGCCAGCCAATACTTACTGCTGACATCTTCAATTTAATGGGAAATCCAAATATTGTACTTAGGAGAGAATGAAAAATATCAGAGCTAAACTTTACAATAAACCTACATTTTGCGCATTTGAACGGGAAAAAAGCAAAGCCTGCCAGCTAAGGTTCATGCTATACATTCCTCTTACTCAGCTCCTGTTCTCTGACAAAGGAGGTTTATTGAATTTTTGATCATATCTTCCAGTATCCCCCAGATAATCCTTCTTCAAGAATAATTTTCTGTGATTGGTGTAGTTCTGGGTAAAATTCCTCATGAAAATGATGTGGCAAATGGTGGCCTTTTTTTTCTTGGTTTTTTGGGTTTTTTGGGTTTTTTTTTTGTGACAACTTCTACAAAACAAAGGTCGTTGGTCTTCCAATGACAGAAATTTGTTTCTTTCCTCTCTAGGCAGAAATGTGAGGCTTACTGGCCATGGATACTAGCACCAAAAACCTTACCAAAGCTCCTGTTTTTCAGGCAGGAAAGGTGCAGATCTCAGGGAGACCTCCTAGTTCTGCTTCCAGCTGCAGGCATGATTAAAGCCTGGTGGTATTTGAGACTGGTGTAGATTGAGAGAACAGCCAAGCCAAGCCTAGAGGCTTCTTTCTCTGCCTGGAGTTTATCAATTAACTTTAAGCTTTTTATGTTTCAGCTCTAGCTGGAAGCTTCATTTGAACTTCCTCCGCAGACTTTAATTTCCATTTGATCTTAGAGAGACACCATCAAATAGTTTGGGTTCTATAAAGCTGAGAGATAACTTTATTGCTGTGTTTCATACCAAACCTGAAGAAAACATTCAGTGATTGCTGCAAAATGATATCCACGGAGCGCTTTAAAACCACAATAGAGCTACGATTATTTACGTACTTAAACGATGGCTTTTTTTAGTGGCAAGGTGGTGAACCTATTGAGAAAAACCCAAGTTAGATGCCAGGGAAGAGAGGGATTGCAAAGTTTCCCATTTCCGATAATTATTTTTTACTGCCTCTGCTATCTGTTTTATTACATGTGGACAAGAGAAACCATGCACAGTGAACAAAGCTAATTTTAATTTGTTTTTGAAGAAGAAAGCATGTGTGACTGTACTGAAATGGATTTTTTTCTCCACTCTGGATAGAATTCTAGGTCTTGCAACAATCCTCAACCAAATTCTGAAAGATACATAACTTTTGTACACCACATGTGGCAGTACTAGCAAAGTAAAGGCATATATTGAAAACTTGGGATGGAGTTGTAAACAATTAACAGGCTGGGTGCAAAGTCCAGCAGAGCCTTTCAGAAATTCTAGTCACACACATAAACTGAATTATGCAGGTCTTGTCAACAACTGCCTCAGAAGCATATAACTGGTAAGGAGGAATAAGGGAGGATAAAAGTATGTGTTCATCCTTTTAGAAAAAGGGAAAAGGAGTCTTTTATACAATGTTTGAGAACTGCTTGTAGGGGTCAGAACATTTGTAATCCCATGTCAAACCTAAGACAAAAGACATTTGACTGAGAGGATAAACAGATGTAAATACCTAAATGGCAGTTGTTGGCATCTGTCCAAAGGTTAGGGTTGTTCTCCCAAAGGTTGAGCTGGTTAGACAATTAAAACAATGTCTTTTTTTTTTTTTTTGTGTGTGTGTGTTTATTTCCAACCTCTCTCTCCTTCTTTTAAAGTATTTATATTTTGAAATACAATGTGTATGAAAAAGAAAAGTAAATAAAGACATCTTAATTTTCTAAAGATCAAAATGAGGAGATTAGACTACATTCCAGCATGTCTGAATCTATGTCCTCTCACAACCTTTTATGAAGGAGACCACAATGGCTGCCAGAAGAAAAAAGCAACAAAAATCCAAAACCAAAAGCAAAAGACAACCTGTGTGTCTTTGTGAAGTACTGAAATATGCTCAGAGATCTATAGCAGATTTCCAGATATATGTCTGACTCTGATCTCTCTACATACTAGCTTAAATCAGAGGAACTCCTGACTTGTGAAAAGTTAATATAAGATCAAAATCAGAACTATGTACTTCATTAAGGTCATGACCAAGATATTTATTGTGGTTTGAGAACAGACAAGATTAAACCGCTACAATGCCAATAGTTGTACATTGTGTGGGATTGTTGGGGAAGGAATTTTAAAGAAGTCATTGCAAACTGGCTCCTCCCTCCCATGTATTTTGTTTATATTTCAAGGCAAATGAACACACTGTATTTTGTAATGGAGTAAGTCTTGTGTTTAATATAGCTTACAGGCCTATAGCTGTAGCACCAGAGAGTTGATAGCAGAAGTTCTTGTAATTTTCCTTGCTGAGATGAGTGATTACACAGCTACTGGTCCATATCTGGTTGCCACTATGTTTATGTCTCCACATTTAAATACTAATTCCCTATCAAGATGACAACATGCATGCCGATTTACCTGCTGAAAATGAGGCAGTGTAAAAATAAATAAGCAAATTATAAATAGATAAGTAGAACCCATTGTAATTTCTCTGTACTTCCCTGCAAGGCCATTGGACCCAGCTAAGGGTGGGTTTTTAGGCAGTGGTGGGCTGGCAGAGAATAGCATCACTCTCTTATTTGGGGGCTAATCTGTGTTGCTGCCCCTTTCCCACGTGGTGGAAAGGCAGTTTCCAAGAACACATGGATACTTTTTGAATCTGACATTTAAAACTAGTCGTACATTAAATTACTAACTACTAGATAGACTTCCATATGGCTGCTTTGAATTAGATATTTGGTTTCCACATCGTTGTTAGGATTTCCTTTATGCTAAAAGCATTTGCAAAGCCTAAATATGAAAAGTAATAGAAAACAGAGTGGGATAAGTATTCCTACTTGAAATGAACTTTTTCTTGGTTTTGCTAATTTCTTTTCATTCTCCTTTGGAGAAAAAAATATACCTGTTTCCACTAAGCACACATAAAGAACAGGAGAATTTTAAAGGAAAGTACCTTACTTTAATTAAAACTGTCTTTGCAACGTCACTCTTTATCAGAGATTGAACAGGTTTTGGACAGAGATATACCCATTTTTAATTCAGATCTGATACTGTTTGCTGCATAAGGTACTGAGCAAGTAACGTTTGTTAATTAGGACTTTGGGGCCTGGTTTTTAAAGATGGCTGATAAAAAGCAATAAAGGTTTATCTTCAGCTAGATTCTGCAAAGCTTTGCCTCCAACGAAGAGGGCAGTTTTTGGTAAATTGCAAGTGCAAACTGCTTGTATTGGTAATCCTTTTCAGAGTAAATGAAGTAATGTACACTAGCTGTATGCTTTTGAATACATTCAGATATTTTTAGCAATTTTTTGGGGATTGCTACATTTGTTTTCTAGTGAAGAAGGAAGTGTGTCTTTTAATCTACCTATAAGACACTTGTGAAAATTGAAAATCGTGTTCTTCAAGAAGGTTTCTACCTACCCAAATTTGAACACAATTCGATAGGAACAATAGATAAAGTCACTCAGGCTTTAGTTTTCAACCTAGAAAAATTCTCCCTCAGTTTTCTTCTAGAAAGTTCCTTATATATAATTTCTTGTGAAATTTGTTGTTTTGAACACAGGGATTTGGAAATATCTCAAAGTACAAAGGGGAATGAATAGTTGCATATACTCCAAGCAGCAAAGGACTGCCATGCACTGCCTGACAGAGTATCTGATTTCACCAGTCTAGTTCTGCAACCCTGTGCAAGTCATGTTAAACTATTTGTAAACTACAGATAGTGATGCATACTTGCAAATGTTCTGTGGGAGGCTTGATCAGTTAATATTGTGAAGCATTTGTGATAGCTATGGAGAGATCATTGCTCTTTATCACACACTTACTACCATTGTAATCTTTTATTTGCTCACTTTGCATGGATGTAAATGAATGCTCAGCGTGTGAGCTTTAAGTATTTTCCATTCAGGTGTTTCTAATATCCTCTCATTACCTGTACCTAAAGGTCCTTCAGTACAGCTATTAGGAAAGTTTGCCCATTATCCTAACCTGTCTATTTAATGGTTGCTGTTCTCAAGTCCTGTGAATAACTGCTAGTGATATAGAGCTTCAGTCTTTTGCTAGCTTTCACCTACATAGTCCTGATGCTTCTGTTTTCCTGTATCTTTTAACAACTGTCATAAACTAAACCAGCCTTTAGCTGTTCCCTACTGTGTCAAGAGGCTCACCCTATGCTCAGGGCTTACAGAATCACAGAGAAAGAGATGGGGTGGTGGCTACTTACTGAATTTTTGCTACTTCCCCCAAAACCAGGCTGTATTCATGTCAGAGGAAACTGGGTTCTGGCTGATGGTGCATGGACATTGCTAATGGTGCAAACACTCCCATAATTCAACTATTACAAGTAGTAGTGGTAGTAAAATAATCTTATCTTCAACCCATCAGAGTTTTTTTAATTGAATTTTACTTAACATGAGTGTTGAAAGAGTCAGGCTCAACATGCAACCTTGACTTTGAAACCTCTGGCGTTTTGTGGGTGTTAGTCACATCCTTAAAATTACAGTAATACAGTTTTTGTGGCTTAATATTTACATATTTTTATTGCTGTCTGAAAGATAAATGGGAAGAGGATGATCAGAGGAGAAGCCTGGAGCAGGATTTTAATATGTTGAATTAAAAAAATAGATAGAGATATATTTTTATATATGGGAATGTGAACTTAAGGTTGCATAGGTAAATTAAAGACATTAAAAGACACAAAAGCAATGGCTGGCAAAGCAACATTTAGTTGGCACATAGAAATGCACTCTATTTTATGGAGAGTGTGTAGTGGGACATTTGAAACTGAGGCAAAAATATTCTGGAAGTTCAGGCAGCTGAATTAACATTGCCAAAGGAGTCAAAAAGGAATCAGTCTTTACATCTTTATTGCAACTTTGTTGCAGTAACATTTAAAACAAAAGGCCAAATTAGAAACTTTTACTTCCCAGAGTTCCTCTGATGTTTACTGGAATTTACCTGAATACTTCTAAACAAGGAACTGCAGATTTAAGTGTAATTTTCCCACCTATTTTTTGACTGAGTTGCATAACCCATCTCATTTTAAATCACCTAGATTCACATTGTTAATGTCTCCAATATGTGCATTGCACATCCTGAAAAATGAGGTGTTGGTTCACAAACTCTCTTCTCTGCTAGACTGTGAGCTTGGAAGAAAGCTTCAACTAAAGCAAATGAGAACTCTTGCCAAATTCCTCCCCCCCTCTCTCCCCAACACCTAGGTTCTGACCCCTTATACCTAAGGATGGAGGACTGCCCTTTGTGACACCATCAATGTCATGGGAGACTCCGAGGAGAATGGCAAATGGTGACTTCTGCAGGGAAGTAAGCATGTGTCCTTGCAGGGACATTCAGGTGCTTTTTCAACTCTTTTCTCCTGTCTTACATATAAGAACAGGCACCATACATGGTGAACATCACAGTGCATGTCATGCAGGTATTTTCATGTTTTGAAATTCGCAGAATGAAGAGCAGGACAAGAATAACCCAGGCAAACATTCAGAGAATTTCGTCCCAAGACTATAAGAACTCCCCCACCTCAACAGATAAAAAAAAGCAAGAGTTTCATTGGTAAAGACTGAATAAAAAAAGCAAGAAGAACATGTTCTTCTAGGAAATGGGAAATTACACATTCTTACTGCCTTATCCTGGGGTAATTTTTAGACTTTATTAAGAGATGCAGTAGAATGGTCTAAATCTGAATTTGTCTGCAGTGAATGCAAAGGACATTTTGTTTTTCAGAAGAAACAGAAGTGTTGATGTATATGTCCCCAAAGGGACTTGAAGATAGCTGAAGGCACAGGACTTCATCATATCTGTAGTCTTTAAATGTGTTTTAATGAAGAAGAAAAAGGTTTTATAGCTTAGAGTGAGGAAGTGGAGAGCACGTGCTTTCTCTGACATCAATGCCCCTGTGAAGTTTATGAGGCTCAAGCTGAACAGTGAGTTCAAGTGCAACCAAGGAGGGCTCAGAAAGAGGAGATCTGTCTCAGTAAGATTGGCACCTCAGATATATGCAGCTATCGGCTTTTTGCTCATCTCACGGGAGAGGCCACTAATGCTACTAGGCCAGCAGACTTATTTAGAGGAGCAAAATAATTCTGAAATTGTTTTCAAAATTATGGGAACACATGCATGTTTTTTTCCCTCTACTTTGATATGTTTTGAAATGACAAAATGATCTGACTCAAGCTCTCAAGGAGGTGGGGAGAAACAAACCCAACACATTTACATGTTTTTTGGGCCCAGTCCAAACAGAGTACTGACTAGTGAGAGCGTGTGAAAATGGGTTATTATATTGGAAATCAGATTAGTGCTTTAGCTCTCATGTTTTCTTAGGGAAAACAGTGATGTGATACAAGAACATAGATGCTGACTGCATTCATTACAGTAAGTATTGTAAGTGTTCTGTGGAAGATCATTCTAAGCCAAAAATCAATTGGTTTAGTCCAAAAGGGGGAAAAAAAGAAGTGTTCTTATCTCTCTTTTAAGAGAGGGCACTTCAGGTATTTCAGAAAGAAGGCTGTTATTAATTTGGGTTGTTTCCCATAGGAGTGCTAGGTTGTTGTGGAGCCAAAATTCATGTTAGGACACATGCTTTAAGTTAATTGTTTGTATGAGAGTAGATGGCTGCAGGTCAGGGTTGCCTGTTTAGTCTGGGAAAAGTACATAGGAGCACTTAACAGGGAAAATAAGAAAAAAGAAAGGCTTTATCCTCCAGTGCTGAGTTTGGAATAACCAGTTCTAGATGAAGCTGTAGGCTGAATCCAGGGAGTAACTGGGTGGAGAGTTTGACTCCTTGAAAACCAACCTCAGCATTCCAGTGAAAAAAAGTCCCATTTGTGTGAGGTGATGATTATCTTCTTCCTGATTCTGAGCACCTCCTGAAAGCAGTGGGAGCTGACAGTGCACACAGCTCAGGCACAGATATGCTCCTTTCCCTGTTTCAGGATTTGGAATTATTTTGGGACTTCCTTAATGAACTCTAGTAAATTTTTCTTGCTAACAGAGACCTCAAGAAACCAAATATTGTAAGGAAGCAAATGAAAAAAGCTTTACTTGCAAGGTACAGCACTCTATTTAATTTGCGTTTTCAGCCTTCAACACACTATTTGCTACAAGTGAGATCAAGCTGACTGGTTGTTTTCTCAGCCTACAAATCCTTTCTTTGGTTCTTTTTTTAGAACTTTGTAGGCTCATTCTTAAGGCTCCTTGTACCATATCTGTGCAGATATGCATCTTGCCAGTCCTCAGAAAATGGTTAACACTGAATGTAAAGCACAAATTTAGGACTAAGTTGCAATAAGTGCAACCTTGATTCATACAAGGCATATTCAGCAGTCTACTGAATTTAACTGGAGGATTTGTGCAGTAAGACAGCAGGCTCCAAAGTGAGAGAAGCATCACAATTTGGTTCTTAATACTGTATAAAGCAATTTTAGTATAAATTGTGAAAAAACATTATCCTTTAATATCTTATTGTTACGTGTTTCATGAAGAACATGAATCCTCTGACATAATTGTGTCTTTATAAGAGAACTTTCATCTTGACCAGAAAAAAACTGTTACATCTTGGACCTGCTTTTCAACCAAGTGGGAACTTATGGAATTAACCATTTGTAGCTAAATAGCAAGCTTTTTTTTTGCCACATAACACACTGATACACACAGTGCTGAAAAAGATACCCCCATGAATCACTTGGATTTATTTACAAGCAAATATCTCCTTTCTACTAGTTCTATGATATCCAAGTGTCATTTTGAGATTCAGCATCCATTATAAGCTAGAAGGGCTGAATGCTGAAAGTCTGTAACAATTTTTTTCCCTAAATTGAAAATGTCTATGACCATGTGGAAATTATGTTGCTCATGTGGATGAATATGGGCTCTCACCAGAGGCACTGTTCACATTAAGTCTCAGTATTACACTGACATATTTCTGCAGTTCATTGTGAGAGAACATTATTCTTCAGCCAGCCTGGTCAAGGTTGAGAATACAGAGGTAGAAACTTTAAATCTGTTGGCAGATCTGCTGCAGCCTATTGTATATCTCTGAGCACACTACAGTGCTTCTGTTCCATCTTCATCCTTTGTCTGCATAGCCTATATAGGCTGAAAAATCTTTGAGGCAAGAACTTTCCCACTGTGTTTGCAAAGGGGATCTGATCTCACTTAGGTCCCTAAGGCATTGTAAAGTAAAAATAATAAGAATAATTACATTTATAATTGGCAAAGAATATTTCTTTATTTTCAGAGATTTAATAAGTTGCTATATTACATCCATAACATCTCTTTTTATTTTTTTTTTATTTTAGGGTATCCCTTTTTCTCTTAATCAAGACTTTACATATTGCTTCCCTTACTCAGTGAATAAGGGATTGAATGCTTACTGTGATGACACATAATTAGCTGAAATCCACAACATGTGCAAAACAGAAGCTCAGGGATTTTATATGGTTTAGAAGTTTTATTAGGAAATTCAGAAGTTTACATTTTTAACCTTAGAAATTGACCACTATGTGATTATTTTATAATTATGTCATTTTAACTTTTGTGGCTTTCATGGTTTTATTGATTGACTCAAAAATTCCCATCATGAGAGTATTTTCAGTTAAAAATTGAGCCATCTTTTTCTGTTTGTTTCAGATCTTCTGTGCCTTTTAGATGCAATGCTGTAAGAGCAAGAAGTAATTTTTAAGAGAAAAAAATCTCTATGTCCTAAACAGTGCATGGATTGGAAGAATAAAGCTAAAGGATAGTTCTTTCACAACAAAACAAGGGAAAGGAGGATTTTCACTGATTGAATCTGTTGGTCTGGAAAATAAGTTGCATATTCCAACAACGAAAAACAAATTAGCTAAGTGTCAACACAATCTAAAATGAAGTAGTATGAAAAAATGCTGAATCTCCTTATCAGGAGCTGACCATGAAAGCAGGATAAGATTTGTAAGTGTCCTGCTTTCTGAAGTTGTCTCTGGCAACTTCTGAATGGCCAGGCAGAATCTGAGCTTATACAGAACTGTTCACAAGGACAGTTTCTTCTCTGAAAAAGAAAGGACAGGTAAAACTGGAATTTACTTCAATGATGCAGTACCTATTTAGCAATATATAGAAAACAGAGAACTTTGAAGCAGACATATAGGACATATAAAGAACCTAAAAACATATATGTTGAGTCTTTTAAGAGAACAAATCTATCTGTTGACCTTTGCAAATTAAATAAGGATTGCACAGACACTGAACCACATGCAGTGTGTGCATGCTGCTGCTCTGGAAGCTTTCCAAATATACACCACTTTGCTGCTAAATGGCTTGAAACATTTTTGAAAGGGTTTCTAATTTTCCTCAAAATACAACCTTTTTTAGCCTACTATATAGCTGAACACTAATTTCTTAATTTTTTCAGTGTGCATTATGCACATTGAGGTGGATATATTATAAGTCAATACAGTTTAGGGACTATGCTGACAAATGTTTACAGAAAACACTGACAGTTCCTATTGAACTGTCACATACAGAAGTTTGCTGTTCTACATCAGTCTTCAGATGAAAATTTTCTTAAGTTTGAAATCACAGCAGACACTCACACTACTGGTTTTCCAAAGTATACATTAATTCCTGAGAAGCTGTAACTCTTTCCTTGGATTCTCAGTAGTATTGTGTTTTAACTGCTGGATTTGCAGATCACTCAGAAAGGGCTCAGTTTAGTTCCTTCTCCAAACTCTCTGCAGTGCACAAAAGGGCTGATGCAGAGAAAAGCGAACACAACCTCCTTAGCTGTATGTTTCAGATCTTGCAAACACTTGTTGCATAATGTCCTCAGATTATACCTCTCCTTGCTCTTCTCACTGTGAAACTCATTCCTGTTCCTATTGTTTTGCATTCCTGTGTCTGGACACTTATGTCTCTGGCTTTGACAGATTAAATCTTGTAAGAATAATATCTACCTAAAATGCTCCTTAGAGATTATCTTTGAGACTAATGAATTGATTCCACTTCCTTTGCATTCAGTGTTTCTTATTACCCTCAAAGATGCTCACAGTTTCCTCTACTTCCTGGGTTTTTCTTTTGGGGTATTATCCCTGGCCTAGAATGTCACCTCCATCAGTCATTATTTTAACTTGAACACAAAATCTTTCTGCCTGGTTGATGTGTTTCTTGTGTTCACATTGTCCTCTTTCAAATTCTTTTTTGAAAAGCATTTTCTATGATGATTACCAAAAAGATGGAGCCAAGGAAGCTGCTAATGGGTTCTGACCATCTCTTGTCCTGCTGACCAGTACTGCCTCCTCATTTTGTCCTGTTGTTGTTGACTCTGAGATTGTCTTTTGATTATCTGCTCTTGTACTGTAAAGAAAAAAGAGACTTTCCCTGTGGTATACAAATGGTATTTAACAATATCTGTGTGTTTTCAGGTGGCATCTTGGGTAAAATAGTAAAGAAATCAGCATAAATTAAAGAATATACTTTATAGAAATTAAATTTTAAAATACATAAATTTGCAGCATATGCTGAGTAAGATACAACAATAATCAGAAAGATGAAAAGGAGCTTTATAGGCATAAGGGTCCACTTAAGGACTAATGAAAAAATCCTTCCCTATATCTCTCCAGCTGAGAAATGGCAGGGACTCTGTTGTCAAACATCATGAAGGCTTGCCTTATGTAGCTGCTGTAGAAATTCCTGCACCTCCCCAGTCTTTCATTTGATATATATTCAAATCCTAGTAATCCTGGCTCTCAGCTGAGTATCAGTCCCAAAGAGATTTAGGATAGGGTAAGCCAAGGGTTGAGAGTCCATAGCTATGCAAATTCCAGAATCGCTGGGGAAATGCAGCAAGGACTCCTGGAGCTTATGAGATGGAACAGAGTTCAGAGCTTCTGGTTTCAAGGCAGATCATCAGTCTAAAATGCAAATTTCTGTATTTGGTTTTCTTTTTTAGTCATTCATCTTTTCAGAGTCTGCTCTGAAAGGAAACTCTAATAGTAGTAAAACAATCATGTTGACATGCACAGACATGGACACCTGGACAGGACTGCAAATAATTTCCATAAAAATAATTAGGAAGTAATTTTTTTTTTGCCTGTGAAGAGTGTTATACTGGGCAAATTTCCACTGACACCACCAGATGAAATATGTTTGGCCACCACAGTTTCTCCAAACTAAATGCAAAGTGAAACTGTCTGACTCAAAGTCATGTAAAGTGTTTCCAAATACTAGATTCTGCATTTAAAATGTGTTGTGGGTTGTTGATTTTTATTTTCTCTCTCCAAAGACCAGCAATTAGTTGGTGTATCATTATAGAGAGGATGGCAAAAAGGAGCAAAAAGGATGACAACTTTTTGTGGTGGAGACTCACATGCCATGGTGATGACCAAACTTATAACATTCTAGATAGTCACAACAGGCCACAAAGGAGTCACAAAATCATTATAACCAGTGTATTAATAATCCTCCAACTGTAATAAGGAGTGTCCAAATAGCCTATGACATCAGAGGACTTTATAGCTCCAGAGGAACGATTAGATTTTATCTTCTCAAGAATCCTTAGATTAAAGAGTCCTCAATGAGACCCTGACACAATAAAGCATAACGATTTCAAAAGAGTTGTTATGCTCTTTTGTGTCAATAATTTGCATACTAAGGACCCCCTATGGTACCATAGTCCTTGACATTACAGAACATGGACTTAGTACATACTGAGTGGCATTTACATTACCAGACAGTCCATACACAGGAATTGTTGCATATTACATCTTAAAAAGGAAACGTGCTTCACTTGAGTTTTAATTAAGAAAGTTTACACAAAATATCCTCTCTTATTTCTTAAACCCATAAAAACATGAAATATGAGGACAAAATAACTTCTTATGCAACCCTGAAGGCTGGATTTTCAGATAGTTGCATGAGAGTAATTCCTTTAGCCTCATTTATGAGGATACTATCCTTAGTCTTTGTACTCACACCATCACAAATGTCTTGGTGTTATATGTTAGCTTATGTAACCCACAGACCAATATGTTTTCCTGCAAAAGCATGAATTAAGGAACAAGCAGGTGCTTTAACACTGAATATTTCTCTTTTTTTTGTGTGTGTGTGTCTGGATAAGTGACATCCTTAACCCGACTTTAACAGTGTGTATGCGAATATTCTTCTGTAGGTGAAGAGTTCTCTCTATGTGAATAGTTTTATGTGTGGTGGAGAAGAATTAATGCCTCTGTATAAGATAAGAGAATCAAGCATGACTGTTGGAGAGAGCTTCACTCCAGATAGTGGAAAGACTTTTTTTTACTCTGCTGAGCTCAAGTCCTGCTGTTAATAATTGAAGGTTGCTTTGTGGAATAGGACTGTCCATAGCCATCATTTTGAAGACAAAATTTTTCAGGTTCTCTGTGTTTTATGCCATATCAAACAATCCTACAGCACGCAATTCACAAGTCTCATGATCAGCTTCAAGTTTCTGGCCTTTGAAAAGTTTGCTATTTTGACTTAAGTATTGAGATACTTCTTTTCTATTACAAAGAAGATGCATTTTTTGAGGATTCAAAGAAGCAAAAAAGAATATTCTCATTTTCCTTGACAGAATGCTTGCTGTGTTCCCCATGTTGAAGGCTGGCAAATATGAACAGACAGGTTTACCCTTTTATCCCTTCTAGTTACCCAATGTGGCTTTTAGGTCTTTCTCCAAACGAAGCACTCTGCAAGACATCCAAAGATAAAAAAGAAGGAGAATGAACTCACCTACATAGAGCATATGAAGGCTTTAACATTTGATTGATAGTGTTTCTGTACCTGTGGCACATTTTTTAAAACTCTTCTTCAACCATGGGTACAAATACTTTTGTGAACACTCATAGTGCGTGCATGTGTGTGAATAAGTACTGCAAAACAGAACAAGATTTTAAAGTTAGAGAATAGGCATTTATTATATCTATTATTGATTATTGTTATGCAAGACTTATAAGTCTTCTATGATGGAATGGTGGTAGCAGGAAGCCTTAAAAAGCGATGTGGTCCTTGCATGAGTTTCGCCTAAATTTATCAGTTTGCTGGGGCTTTTATGCTTGCTATTCCAAGAAAGAAATTAACACCTTGTCAGCATGGCAGAGGAGAGAAACACAGTAAGTCTTCATAGATCATTGACAACTACTGATCTCTTGTGCACTGTAGGCAGATTGCTCTAAACAGGAGACCTAAATTTATCTCTAGCTAATAGATAAGCAAAGAAAAATCAAAGCCCTGAAAGCCCTGATATGCACTTACACTAGAGGGGAGAGATTCTGCATCCCTAATCCCATGGGATCCTCCGTCTGTATGAATAATCTTCTGCAAACCCTTTTTTTTAACAAAAATAGCAGTTTCTATTAAGAAAAAAATTTGACCATTTGCAAGAAGGATCATAGAGTTTGCTGCTATCCAAAGCATTTGACAGTAAGAGTGAAAATAAGTGCCACTGAAATTTAAGAAAGTATCTGTGTAGAGTGGGAAAACTGTGGTCAGTGGTTCTTTGAAAGACTGAGAAAAGTTTTGCAATATGTGCACATCTGCAGAGACTGAGTGGATGCACTTGTTTCATCATTTGAGATAATCTAGTTGATTTTTTGCATGTTTTGCACAGGGCTATTTCCAGAAGGGCTTGATCTTTTTTCCCTTTGCAAAGCATTGACTTTGCTATCACTGTTGTTATTGCTGTGCTAATGTTATCACACTCTGATTATTTTCACTGTGTATGTGTTTGTTGCTTCCTGTACAGAGCAGAACTTTTTTTGCAGGCAAAAGCCAGAGCAGCAGTCCCCTTTTAATACAATCCCCATTAAAAGCTGCCATTCTTAAATTAGCTCTGCAAAAAAAGTGCATTTTACAGTCAAGCAAGCAGTAATTGGACACTGTGGCTATGAGTGGCCCTTGTGGTGTTTGGACCAAGTCCAAATGTACCTTCTGTCTGTCTCTGACACAGGCAGACAATAGTAGTATTATTTACTGTGCTGGCTCTGTGTAATTCGACAGGCCAGCTGCAAGAACAAAGAACCACTAACATTTTGCCCAGCCCTATTCCCAATTGAAGGCCCATCTACATTTCATAAATAATTTCCTAAAATACTGGATTCTCTTTCTCTTCCATAGCCTTTACTGTGCTAATTTAGAGAATAAAAGTTAGCCTTTCAGACAGTATCCCCTTCCTGTGCTGTCATTCGTATATTTTCAAGTTTTGGACACCATCCCTATTTTGAACCCTGAGTCAATACTGTGTATGACTTGTCTCCTTAGCTGTGTTTAGGAGTAGGGATACTGACTTTCTCATGATTATAAACTTAACCAAGGGTTTGGGGGTGGGTCATTTTACTCTATCTATCTGACTATATCTATCCTCTGACTATATTAAAACACAAATGTTTAAAATATATAGAGGAAGAGCATCCCTCCTACAGAGCCATAAGCAACATATGAATGAACACAAGAGGGAGTATTAGGTAATAGTTAATATTAGGGGGATTGGGAGCAAAGGAATCCTGGACCTAGCATTATCTCTAGATTTGACTTTGTTTTTTGCATCCTTGGGTAGATTTTTGAAATGTAACCTATGGAGAACAATGAGACAGCATTTGACACTTTACATCCTTCATAGTACCTGCCTTTCTGACCAAGAAGAGGATGAAAAGAGCTATGCATTTTTTGCAATAACCTCAGGTTTCTTGGATGTCCAGGCAAGTGAACTGCATCTGTAAAACTGGTACAAAGACACTTCATTAGGGACATTCCTTTCCTTACATTAAAGGATGCCCCCTGTGAGTATTTTCTCTTGAGCTGGCATGAGCACTCAATGTTGATTTTCTAAATGCAAAATATGTTCTTTCCTGCCATTAATACCTCCCTTTTCTCATCTGATTCTACTGGAAGCCTCTTTGCCACCGTTTGCTGTTATTTTCCACAGGGGATGCAAGGAATGTATGTGAGAAATCCACGGGTGAGAAGCAGGCACTGGGAAGAGACTGGGAGCCCAGTCCTCTCATATCTGCACACTGGGCAGGCAAGCTGGCAGGAAGAGGGTGGAGGAGGCAAATTACTGCAATCAGTAAGGCACTGAAACAAATTACTCCCTTAGGAGACAGAGAGGAGATGGGAATTCTCTGACTCACTGTCCCATCACTGTTCTTCTGGGGCTTCTCCTAGAGTGCTGCTGCTACATGCCAGCCCTTACACAAGGCTGAAATAAAAAGCTTTCTCTCCTTCTCAGAATGCAATTTCAATGAGGCACGGGCATGCTGCACTCATTCACATACATATATGAATATGGCATATGTGCCCACACCACAGTGTTCTGTAAATAATAATCATAATACTTACAGAGTTGTATTAAATTCTGTCAGGAAAAGATAAAGAGATTCTCAAAGTTGCATTATTATGCCAATCTGCATCTGTCCATGTGAAACACATACAGTGACACTACTCTCTGAATTTTTAAACTTGATGCTAGGAATCCCTTAAATAATTTGCAAGGTGATTATCAGAAATCTCTTTGTCTACTATTTAGTTGGGATTTTTAGACAATTCTCTCCTCGCTATGCTCTCCAAGTGTCACAGTGTACAGGTAAATGCTGACCAGCACCCTAGAAAACACACTGAGATGAAATGGTAGAAGCACAAAAACAGACTGTGCTTGCTAATCAGCCAACTGGGGCATGCTGGCAGCAAGGCTTGGTTTCTTTTAACTGCTCTGCCCCTGGGAATACACTTCTGCCTGAAACCACTTTGACTGCCCTGTGTTGAGCATAGGCCTTCAAATAGATCAGCTTCAGTTTGTTTGGATGGACTTACAGGGAGCCTTGATTTATACCAGAAATTCTCCAGAACGAGCCTTAGTGGTATCTAAAATGTATGAGCTAATTTTCTCACAGGTAGAAATTGCCTTGATTTCTCAAAAATCTGGACCTCCAACACATTCACACACAGAGAAAGTTCATCTGATAAATTAAACAACACTAAGCCAGGATGACAAGATTCATTCATTTGTATATTTATTTATTTAGCAGTGTGTAATCACATAAATACGGATCAGACAAATTTAAGAGCTCAAACTAAGTTAAAACATCCAGCTAGATAAGAGCTACCACAGATAAAAAATTCCTGGAGAAAGTCTAATTTCATGTTCTGAGATGCAGACCTGATTCCTTCAACAGAGAGAAAACAAACTACTCTTCTTTATGTGGACAGACTCCTCAAAAGGACTAATTTAACCTTCATACAAATCTCTAGTGGGAGATATATGCCAAAGATAGAAGACTGGAATTTCAAGTTGGCAAAATTTAATTTGTTTTTCTACTTAATCAGAGAAAAATCTCAAAATATTTGAGGAGTTTTTCAGGAATAATAATTTCACATTCTATCTGCATCTATATAGCAGAGAATCACAGTGTAGGGCACACATTCAAGATGCAGAAGATCCTCAGCAGAAGAGTTTATGCTTTGCTTGATTTGGAATTCAAAACCATGTCTCCAATACATAAGGTGAAATATTTAATTTCTACATTTTTATGCAGGTTTTATAGTTTCATTTTTGATCCTGAAAAGCCTTTTTTTTTTTGGTGAAATGTCCACTAAACTTGACAAAATACTGAGAAGTTCAAAGTTTTGCAAATTGGCATTTTCCAGTATTTTGGCCAGAAGAAAATACAATATAAAATGTATAGGTTGGCTGGCCATTTTTATATTTTTAATTCATTCCTTTGCTGCAGGAACTGATAGTGTGCTAAGGAGTAATGGAGTTGGATCGCATTTTCATGTCTTTCATATTTCATTCAGATTGTTCCTATCTTCAAACAAGGATGGTGTTATTTTCACAAATATTTGGTTTAACCTTAGAAATAATTTGCTCTTTTAATAGCTGGTTTAACTGTTGTTTTTTGAGGAAATCTCACAGAAATTGCTTTTGAGTATGTAAATACATTCTGCTTGGTGCTTCAGCTGGCCCATCTGACCACAAACCATGATGATAAGGCTTTAGCCAGGCCTATCATAGAGTCCCTTTCAAAACCAGCCACAAATAATGGGGATAAGTATGGTCTTCTGGCCACAGGATAATAGCTCTTAACCATGATTAACCTTTCTATGTAACGCTGACTTATTGTCAAGGCTTTTAGAATTGTGATTCCTTAGCTTATCATATAGCTGCCCAGGAACACATATTTATTTCTGTTCTGTTATATGCAATAACATGGAACAGGACTTTTGTAATTGTAACAGGAGATGGTATATTGAGAAAAACTGTTCTAGAAGTGATAATCTTCTGAGGGTTTGTCAGGACTGGAAGTCCATCTGGTGAACAGTCTGTACCTTGCTATGGCAAAGGTGAATAAAATGGCAATTTTACCATTCCCCTGCTTAAGAAACCGAACTTATTGCTGTTAAATTGTTTCACATATTTTAATTTTAGACAGCATATTTTTTTTTTATTTTTCATTATTCCTTCTCAGTAAAAAATATATATTGCATATTAATAGAAGTATAATATTTTTATTCATTGGAGGCAGGTATCAGACACAACTCCAAGCCATTTTATTTTATCTTCTTATCATATTTTTCTTTTAAAACAGTATAAAAATTTATATTTTGACTCAAAGACAAAAATAAACAGACAAAGTTTCATAAAAACTTACTGCATAAAATTTTGAATTTAAAGTTTTATATGTGTCTTAGTCTTTGTAATGTCTCTTTCAGCATTGCCATGGATTTCCTTAGCCTCATGGTCTTTTATTAATGTTTTCTGTGTGGAAAAAGTTGATAATTATTAGCAAAGATTGTCTGCCCCACAGGCACCTTACAATTTATCAGCAGACTATTATACAATTTGACCTCGTCCATAAAAGAGCACATTAAACACTAAAAAAGTAAGAAAGCGTCCTGAGAGAGTAAAATTAGCAGTCAGTAAATCTACTCAGTGTCTACTCTTGTATCATTTATGCTGCTGATGTGTTTGTGTGTGCACAAATGTTTTCCGTGGTGCCCAGAGACAGGACGAGGAGCAATGGCCATAAGCTGGAACACAAGAAGTTCCAAATTAACGTGAGGAAGAATTTCTGTACGTTGAGAGTGGCAGAGCACTGGGACAGGTGGCCAGGGAGGTCATGGAGTCTCCCTGTCTGGAGACATTCAGCACCCACCTTGGATGTGTTCCTGTGTAACCTGCTCCAGGTGACCCTGCCTTGGCAGAGGGGTTGGGCTAGAGGATCTCTAGAGGTCCCTTCCAACTCTAAAGATTCTGTGTTTCTCTGTTTGTATGTATTTGTAAACAGAAATATAGACCATATTCATGTTTTTGTAACATATTTTCATGCTCATCTATATACTTTGAATGCTTCTGTATCTTAAAGTACATCATACTGCAGTGAAGAGTGACTATAAATATGCACCAAAGATCACTGGAGAATCAAATATGAATTTAATTAAAATGAATTAATACTAAGGCATTTCATCTGATAAGAAGCAGTATCAGTTAGGGACTTAGTAAGGTATATTTTGTAGTCACTGGGGCTTTGGCTTATCTTGCTTCTTCCTGTTTTTCTCAAACCACTGTGTGTGGGATATGTGTGCTGAAGATTGGAGCAGCTAAAAGCTACAGGCAACATTTCACTTTCTATTACCCCAGCACAACTTTCTCATTTCCAAGAGGGTGCAGCCAGGTAACTAAGCACAAAAATGCAAACAGCTGCTGAATCCTATCCCAGATGTGGGGCAACTTTCTTGGTGGTCAGAGCGATTTCTGCCTTTGGAAAAGTTTTGAGATAAAATATTAAAAGAAAGAATGTTTAAGGCTCAGATTTACCATCCTCCATATGTACAAACTGTAGCTACAAGAACTGATGAAAAGTATTCCAGGGCAGAATTTATTCCTTCATCTTCTGTATGTCAGAATTATTATTTTTGTAAACATGCTGAATCTGCCTCTGATAAAAGGATGAAAGCTACTTCTTTCAAGAGGGTGAAACTGGACCTTAACCGTTGTGATGTCTGATGAGAATCCAGACACAAATCAAATGCCAGGCATAATTAATACAGATGTTGCACTTTGCCTGGACTTAACATGTTCATGAAGACATTGTCAGCCAATGGCAAAAATGTTCTCAGCTGCTCACTGTTTGCTAATGACAAAACAACTATCTAAATTGAATGTTTGTTTCTATTTAAAGGTCAACATGACTGACTAATTCTAAATTATGTAATTATGCTATGAAAGCAGAGTTAAGAAGCTGCTAACCTGTATCATATGGAGCCAACTGTGAAAAAGCAACAGTGTTGTTTTGAAAGGTTTCTGCTAAATGAGCATCAAGTGACTGTTACCATTGTGGTAATGAGATTGAGCTATTAACAGGATGTGGCACAGACCAAATCTATAAGAAAGACCTTGCACTTTTGAGGGATGTTAAATAACAAAATGACTTCTTGAAAATTACTTTGTGTCACTCATTTTTAGGAGCACTCTTCTGCTCGGTCCAAAAAGATGCAACCACAGCCTTCTGAACCCTCTTGCCCCCAGTCCTTGGAAAAGCGTTTCCTCCTTAAGCTCCTGGCTCTGGCTTCTGGAGTAAATGAATTGCTTCCAGAGCATGCCCAAACATGCAGATAACTACAAAATTACAGGTATTTTATCAATATGTTTTTCCAGACTAGATCATCGTGGTTCATTTTTACCACAGGTATTCTGAAAAGAGCGTTTCATGGATTAGAACTGTGTTGGTGTTAGGTACTGGGGACACACGGAGCAGCAATACAGGCCTTGCCCTCCCTGGAAAGAGTGCTTGGTCAAATTGCCATCTCCCTGACATTTTGCTGTCATCTTTCCCTTGAGCTGTGTGATGTAAAGCTAATCCTTCATGTTCCTGCACCAGTGATCCTGCTTCCCCCAGATTTAGTGAGTCCAAACTGTTGTGAGAAAAGCCCAGTTCAGTTCGACTCTCTGACGAGCCTTTCCCAAGCAATTCCTCCCACTGCTGCTGCGCCAAACAGCCCTACCACAGCTCTGTGTTTAAGAGACTGGCATCTTGTGTGCTTCATTTATAAATCCTGTTGGTGGAAACATCTCTGTAGCTGGACCCAGTAGGAGCCTGACACTCTCATTGTGACTAGCTGTTTATTGTGCAAGCTGCTGACTAACTTGCAGTAACTAAAATATAATTTTCCAAAATAGACACAGATGACAAACAGATAATCACTGCGGAGAGCCAATATAACTAAGAAGTACACTCAAGGCTCTTTTAGGTGTACTTCACAGGATCATTATAATCAGCAAACGGATCTTAACTCAGGCTGTCACCTACTCAAAGCTATTCCTTATTTTCAAGGCTGTGTCTCATTGTGCCACTTCAGAAAAAGCAAAGGGGCTCTAGTCATGTGCTTTGGTACCACTCAGCTCTCAGATGGCATCCAAATACTGTTCTTTTTTAGCTCTCAAACCCCTGTGTCATGTCTATCCTTTCTTCCCAGCTTCCACTCCAACTGAGGAGCTGGATTCTTGGACCAGGGCAAGCAGACTCTCCTGCCCATCAAGACTTAAGGAGCTGCTTCAGTGCCTAAATCTGGGATGAGGAACTACTACTTCCCAATTCTCAGATTTTCCTGCAGCCAGATTTGCTCTTACATCAGTGTCCAGCACTTATGAGTCTCTAAAAATGGTTACCCTACATGGCCGTGTAGCCATTATTTCCTAACAGAGACAGCAGGAGGACGTCAGGACGATTTGGAAAAAAATACCTAAGATGATGGAGATTTAAGAGTATTCAACTGATATACAAGCAAGAAAAAGAAAGCAAACATCTTGACTTAGTTGAAGAGGCGGAGGGCATTACAGTATTCATTTATCCTCGACTAGAATAAATAAGTAAATCCCTTGAGAATGGGACCCTGGGCACTTAAGCAACAGTAAAATAGATTAAAATCCTATGTTTGATAATAAAATACAATGTAGTTTCAGTGTAGGATTTCTCAATATCCTGAGGAGAATGTTTCTACAGAGGCCTCTGGTGTTCACCTAGCTCATTAAATTAAACCCATAATAGAAAGAAACCTCCACACACACCTTAAAAAATATGTGTACATTTTAAAACATATCTATGTTGAAATTAGATTTAGGAGTCTAGGGCAGATGTCAAAATTCTGGGTGCAGAGGTGTCACAGCCCTTTGAACAATGACCTGAACGTGACAGTGCTCATGAAAGAGCTGCAGTGGTACCAGCCTGGACTGTGGGAGTCATGGGCACATAGCTGGCTCTGTGCCCTCACCTCCAAACCCAGCCTGGAATGTCATCATGGTGCTCTCAGTAAAGCCACTGCAGCCCCCAGAGTGGACCTCCAGCCCTGACAAGATTTCCATGGCAGATTTTTGAAGGGAACATGATTTTTTGCCGAGTGTGGAATGAAAATAAATCCTAATAGTTGGAGAAGAGAGATTATCTGCCTATCTATCTATCTATCTATCTATCTATCTATCTATCTATCTATCTATCTATCTATCTATCTGTTTATCTCTCCATGTATCAATAACTGTTATGTCTCCCATAAAGTGAACTGGTGCTTTTTGGCCTGCCATAATTAGAAGCTGTGTGGTAAATTCCGTCACACAAATCATGGCACCAATATTAATAATTTAAGAACAAAGTATAGCAAAAATCCTGACAACAGTGTTGCTTGCAGGTTTTCACATTTTGTGGTTTGTTTCTTTTTTAGCTTCAGTTTCATAGAGACTCCAATTATGAACTGCTTTCCACATGCAGTCTAAAAAAATGTTTGACATTAGGGCTGTCGGTGGCAGCTGAAGGTGGTGGCAGAGCACTGGGCGCGGAGTGCGGCAACACGAGAGCCCGTGTGACACATCTTTTCAGAAAGGCACAGGATCTTCTTCACTACAACGTTTCCCTCTCAGATTAGACTGACTTGTTAACTCATCCTCCCTTTTTTTAATGCCTCAGCTTTTTAAGCTGTTTCTCTCTTTCTCTCTCGGATCTGTCTGGAATCACATTTGTGGTTGGTACATGTAAAGGAGAGAAAAGACTGAGGAAATATTCAAGTTCAGGAGTATTTAGACATTCTATGCTCTCATAGAGCATGCAACATTTTCTGTTAGTGAAAGGAAGGAAGGAAGGAAGGAAGGAAGGAAGGAAGGAAGGAAGGAAGGAAGGAAGGAAGGAAGGAAGGAAGGAAGGAAGGAAGGAAGGAAGGAAGGAAGGAAGGAAGGAGAGGGAGAGTGGGAGAAAGAAAGTCTGAAAGAAAAAGAAAGAAAAAGAGAAAAAGAGAAAAAAGAGAAAGAGAAAAAAAGGAAGAAGATTCACCTTTTGTATTCAATGCAAGTTACGTAGAAGAAAATAAAAACTTTTTTGAATATACTGTATTTCACAAAATAGTACAAAAAGCTAATTTTCAATCTCTTTAAACAAACAAAAAGAGATGCTGCTACACAGACTGACCTTAACAGAATTGCTCAAATTTAGCAATGAAACTGATAGATTTACATGATGCATATGCAGCAAGGCTCTTCGTCTTCATGTCCTTGTGCTCATTATAAAGGCATGGAGGCAGAGCATGGTTTATAGAGTGATGATAAAATATACCATGGCACCTGGGCTCCCTGCAGAGCTCTGAAGATTTATCTGTCTTTAGATGAGGTACTGTACAGGCATGGCTCACTCCCATTGCTGCACCGGTGAACTTAAACCTAGACTTAAAAGGATCACTCATCTGGCAAGAAGAATAATTTAGTCTTTACCCATTCCAGAGTCCTCCCGTGTCTGTATTTTAATAAAGGACATCAGTTTACACAGTTGTGCTGAACTGTGTTTTTTGGTTGTGTGATTTAAACTAGGTGCATTAGGATGTCTAATGGTAGCTTTATCTCTGCAGAAGCCTTGCTGGAGTTGAACAGAGCATGTCTGCTCTTTGTACTAACACTCATGGAAGAAGACCTTGAGGAAGGGTACATGACTGAAGCCAAATTGTAAGCAGGGCAGTAAATCCATGACTGTTAAGCATTTTCTAAGCTTTACACTGATACCTTGCAGCCTTAGTTATATTTCTGAGAAAACTAGAAATATAGAATTCTTCCTTGTTCTGTATTTACTATTGGATAAAAATATATTTTAAATGAAAAATACTTTATCAAGAGTATGCTTTAAAAATTACTTTATTAATGCAATGAGAATCATTCTTGTAATCATCCAGAAACTCAGATGTCAGTTTTCTTTTAATAGGTGTAGAACTAATAAGAAATTAACCTATTCTCTTTTATACAATGTGACTTTCAGAAGCTAATGGGCAGATTATAGAAGGCCAGTTTCAATATATATACTAACTTTTACAAACAGTTGGTAGGATGGTCCGAAGGATGTTACCAGTATTAGAGTTCAAAATGTGAACACAGTGACATTTTGTTTTGTCAGAAATGTATCTTCATCTGGCTGGGTGTTTGAAACTTAATAATCTTTAAAGTCTCTTCAAACAGACCATTTGATAATTCCCTGATCTGCTCATCAGATGGTAAGGTAGGATTGTTTCAAATGAGATGCAGACTTTCTTGCTTTTGCAATACATATAACAGAAGAAAAATCTGGCCTCCAAAGGCCATGGATTGAAAGAGATGACACAACACACAGTTTACTACCAGGATCCATAGTGCATAATGCATACTTACTATTTGGGAAAACATATCAAACATTCCGGCATGATAATACATGTGCAACCAGAGCAGCTTTAGTAAGATTTCTTAGGGAGTGAAAAAAAAGCATGCATTGGAACCTCTTGGGGTCAGACCCTCCCAAGTCATGGGCTATAGAAGGATCTATAATGTGGTGTAGGGTTTAAATTAGGTCTCCTGAGATCTTCAGGGAGCATAAAACAGCAAAGAATGTATCTATACTTGTAACTTTAGGTTAAAAAGAAGAAAAACAAATGGAGAAATCTTTCTTCAGGGGCCTGCCAAGATACATGTTATTTATAGTTCTAAAACTAGTTTCAGTTCTATTTTGAAATATTTCCATAGGGACTCATTTCTAATTGCAAGGGTAAAAATTGTAGCGATGGCTTCTGTGTGTTAATGAGCACCTGTACCCTTTCTGGGTGTCTGGGATGCCACTCTCCCTCTGTGCTGTCTCATCACATTCCACAGCACTACAATATACACGAATATTTCTCCCTTGGACAGTCCTTCTTATCCTGGTAGTACAGGGAAGCTGGCATTTCCACCTGAACAACATTGTGGGAGTCTGAGAGCCACTTCCTCACAGCTGGACTTCCATACCTATAAAACACATTTCTTTGTGGTCTCTTGCTTATGAAACAGAATGAAAGCAGAGCAAGTCAGGGTGCTTTTTATTGAGAGAACCTGACATCTGGCAAGCATCTGGTTGGGGATTCTTTTCAGAAAGGGTGGTGGTTAGCACATTTTACAGGTATAGGACCTTTAATCTGCATGAGACCTGGGGTCAGAGAGTATTAGGCACTATAAAATGGGTTGGTTTTTACCAGGGAAATAGATGGCTTAAACAAGTAGAAGACAGCAAGTCTGCTTATTTTCTCATTAAAATCTTGTAGTTCTACATTATGATGTCCCAATACTCTGTTGACTGTGATAATGCAGTCACAACGGCTCAACAAAACAGTTCAATTCTCAGGTTTAGTATAATATTTCTGCATAACAGAGACACTGAAATGAGAGACATTTTGCATTCTGGATTTCAAATCTGAAAGAAAGCTGTTTTACAGGTTATGTTGGTTTCAGGACACAGGTTGTTTCCCTTAGTGGGGAAACAGGGAAGATTATGTTTGAAGAGAGATGGCAGAGTCAGAGAAGCCTGCCACACATGCACAAAGTGGGTCTTGCACAGCCTTTCTGTTGCTTTTGCTACAGTACAACTACAGAAGAGCAGAATTTCAGTGCAAATGGGACCTGCTGCTTCTGCTTATCTGGTGATGGCAGCTTCAGAGAAGTAAAAATAAACCATACTGTACAATGATTAATAACCTTTAGGGAAAAATTGTGTCCTGTTCCTAATCCTGCTTGTGGCAGGAGCAAAACTGCAATGCAGTTCTGCATCATCTCAGGGAATGCTGCTATATGCTAAAAGCATAAGGGATTGCAGGCCAAAATGTTTATACCTGAAGCAAAAGTGTTCTTGCAGATATACATCTCTGGCAGGTACGGTCAGGAGTGGTCATAAAAATGATACCTGATGATGGCAAAATAAATAAATGCTGTCTAAAAATTTAGGAACTGCCTCCTATAACTAGTATCTCACTCCACTAACAAGCTCATTTTGACTGGGAGAAGCCACTAGCAACATTAGCTATGACCTACTCCTTGCCCTTAAAGTCTACTACTTAGATTAATTTAGCTTCAGGAAGATAAGTAGGTGCTTCTGTTCTTTTTTATTTTCTTTCTGTGTTGGATCCATGCTTCGCCAAGCAGCATTTATTCCTAAATAATGGAATTTCTCAGGGGTTAGGATGAGAGGGAAACATTTTGTCTGGGAGGGGTAACTAATCAACTCAAGACCTTTTCAGAGGAGACCAGGTATGCAGGCAACAAACACATTAACTCCAGTTTTTATTTTGCCTCCTGAAGGTGAATTTCCAGAAGCAATAGCAGATGGCTGGGTTTTTTTGATTTTCTGACCTGGGGCTGTCTTTGCTTAAAAAAAACCCATTGAATGCATTATAAAGTGGACACACCTTTGGGGTTTTATGTCTCAGCCAACCAGTGTTTGTGAGATGGTTATACCTTTTGTTCATGAGGACAGGAAATTAAATTTCAGTAGCAGCAGTTCACCCACAAACCATGAAGTTCCTTGTCCATTGCAGTACTCTTCTGCTACTGCTAGGATGGAAGCTGAGAAAATGAGTGGGGGAAATCAATTCATGACTATCTATTGGGCAGAAGCAAGTAGAGGTAAAGCTTTTAGATGAACAGCCACGTATCTTTTGTAAGGAGTGGAGCTGAAATGAATGCAAAAATATTCCTGTAGACAGCTTGAAAAAATGACAATGCTAAATTTGAGACATACAATACTCCTGGGCTTGTTGATAAAGCGATGCTAAGCCTGTAGTGTTTTATTGCAGGAGTTTAGAGGTTCTGACTGTCAGGCAGTTCTGTTAATTTGGGTGCAGGTCAGAATCTGGTGTGTCAGTCTCAATTTTTGGTGAAGTGACTATCTCACAGAGTTTTAAAACCATGCTTTATGGCCTGAATAGTCTAACTATATAGATTAGCTTTTAGATAATTTTATATCTTCTGAATTTCTTTTTTAGATTAATTTGCTAATACTTTTTTCCCATTGTAAGGAGATGACTGGTTGTGAAGAAATGTCCCTTTACTCTTTTATAAATGGAACAGAATGAGCTTCTCGAACCTTTCACTGTAAGACCTATTCTTTAAATACTTTAACCATTACTTCAGCTTTTCACAGAATGCCTCCAACTTATCTAAAATGAACCTAATTAGTCACCTAGCCCTGTCAATGGCTATTTCAAGAAACTATGTAAGATAACTAAATATAAGTCCAACAAGCTGTAGAGCTTAAGAGAGGTTACAAGTTTCTAATGTACTTTGTGTGATTTGTACAGATCTGAGCTCCAAAACAAAGAGTTGAGTGAGGAAAAGATTTTCTGTAAATGTGGTAGTAGATTTTGTTTTCCTCATCCTGATGTCCACAATGACAAATGATTTCTGAGACACAGCACTTATTAATTTGGCTTTGCAATTTCCTTATAAATGCTATTCAAGCATCACACTCAAAGTCAAGAAAAAGAAAAGTCTCAGAAATGACAGAAACTCAGATTTGGCGTTTCAAGTTTGCAAATTGGCCTTGTCCTCAGAGAAGCCCAAATGAAAACCTAAATGCTGGTGTAAAATAAAATCCAATTCCTATCAGCATAGAAGAATATTCAGGTGCACTGCTAGGAACACAGAAGACTGACTTTGTGAGCAGCAGAACTACTAAAGTCTGTTTTCCTATGAATTCATGTCTACTGCACTCAGAAAATGTTTCTAGCACTAGCTGCAATAAATACATCTGTGTACTGCTGTAACCATGAAATAAATGCAATAGCATGAGCATGCATGTCCCCATGGACTCTGTTTTTTTTGTTTTCTTTGACTCTGCGATTGTTGCTCACAAAAGGTGTGGTAAGCTGAGTTCTGCCCATCTCTTCTTCAGTGGAGGCACTTTTTATGTGTTTCCCCTAGCTATTCATCAACTTTCACAAAAGTTATAGAGATTTAAATATCCTTCAAATTTTACCTCTCCTATCACATTGTATAGTGTTTTTTATGAACTAAGAAAACATTATTGTGCAAGAAATGATAGAGAGGCTGGTAATCCTGGTCAGAAAGCAGGCCTAAAAGGAGAAATAAAGGAAGAATAATGCAAAGAAACTTAAAGCAAATGCCTTTAGTTTATCTCCTTCACTTTCTTTCATTTGTGATTTCACCTTTACTTGAGTTTGAGGCTCAATCTTTTAAGATAATTGCAATTTTTGAGATAAACATAAAATTAAAATTTTTGTATATGTTGACTGACAAATAGCACTTTTTAGGATTTTCATCACAAATCACATTATATCTCTGAGTTGTTTACAAGAAATAAATCTAGGATGGTGAAATCCTTCTCTTGTTTTCTTTTCTGGTCAGTAAATTACCAGACAACAGCACTCACCATCCGTTAAAAACCAAATATTCTGTATTTTTAAATGCTCCGTAGAATGGAATTTCTAAAATGAGCTACCAAAAAAAGTATCTAAGCACTGAAGAAGGTTAACAAAGTGCTGTTCAAAGTGGATTTGAGAAAAGAAAAATAAGTTCACTTGACCATTAATACAGACCTTTTTTTGAGGAGGATAGGCCTTATATAATGTATTTTCATTGTTGCATTCATCAGAATTATCAAGCTTTCAGCAAAGACCTAGCAAAATTGGATCTGACTGTCTTGTTGTTTGGAGCACGTTTAACTTACAACTTTAAAAAATGAATGGAGAATAAAAATCCTGATTGTGGGCAGATTCTTCCAAATTGTTTTAGTTACTCTTGATTACATCTCACTGCTCAGCCGCCTGAATCTGGATAGAAAGATCAAATACCCAGAGAATGGCATAGAAAGAGCCATCACAGGGAGAAGAGGACATCCATTTGGACTGATGTAATCACACAAATGCCTCTCCAGCTCAGCTCTAATTGAGGTTGTCATGACTTGGCAGAGCAAAAGCAAATTTTGTTGATGAAATTTTCATCACTATTAAATGAGAGGATCAGTGTTATGTAAGATCACCAAGTGGGTAGCAGAAATGAGGAGGTTATGCTGTTATCTAATCTCCTTATCTTGCATCTATAGAATTTAAAAATTCTGGCCCAGCTCCCTTCCTGGGGTCTTCTTTTACAGATCTCTTTCAAGACTGCACAGGAAACTGACTGGTTGAAGCAGATGTTCAGCTTAACTCGCAAAAAGGCAGCAGATCCTTCTCAGCCGCCCCTAGCTTTTTGGAGGAGGATGGGGACACACTGGGGAGTCCAAAAAACTCTACCCCTCACTGAGTAGCAGGGCTTCTGGTATCATTTACTACATATATCAGCTGCAACTGAGGGATACAAAAAGACAGCTCAGCTTTGTGGAAATGAACAGATTTTTCATTGCTGTTGCTTTAAAGGCTGGATGGAAAAGCTTAAATAGTTAATTTAGGGGAGTCAAAGCACAGATCTGGATCTCTAGCAAACTTAGAGTCCTTGAACAACTCTCTCTCCTTTTGTTTCTTGATTTATTTTCCTTTTTTAAAATTTTTTTTCCCCTTCTTTTCTGTTTGGTTTGAACCTGATTCTAATAAACAAGAATTAAACACTAATTAGAAGCAATGGAGTTATATTTTTTTTCCTTCTCCTTTGCTCATGAAACTCCTGTTGAGTGTGACACCCTGGCATATAGCTTCCTTCACAGCAGCATTAAGGAATTCTTTTCACTTCTGGAGTCTGTGAGTTTGGTAAAACTCTCTTCCTTACCCTGAGGTCAGTGATGTCTGTAGTTTAATTTAAGGCATTAGAGAGAAACAATTAGTTTGCCTGGTGCCTAAACTGCTGCTGAATAAACAACCACAGAAGCTGAATCTTTAAAAAACTCCTCACAACTTTACTTATCTGGACTCTCAGTTGCCATCCAGATGCAAGAAATTACTTTGGTTCATTTTAATTCTCGCCATTTTCTCAGCATTGTGCTACTTTAGGAGGCAAATAAATGCAGCAGGAAGATACCTATAGATGTGTTCAGCAGCTGGAGGGTTTATGATCTAACCTAAAAAATGCAAGTTGGTTTTCTTGTAGTAATTAATACCAGCAACATTTCTACTAAATGCTTCTGTGTGCCTCATAGAGCTCTTCATGTCTCAGCAGTGGGTTGAAGTTCTGAGGGGCACAGTTTCACTCACCAGCCATGACTTTTGTTGAATGGGTTTGTAAATCTCAGTGAACACTCATAAAACAAAGTCCCAGGCTTCACAGTGACTCCTAATTTAAATTTTAAAGGAACCAAGCTAACCCACACTCTTTGCCAGATATAAATTTACAGTAATTTCATGATTACAAGCCGCACCTGATTATAAGCTGCACTTCCAGGTGTTGGCAACTATTCGTTCTTTGTCCATATATAAGCCGCACCGGACTGTAAGCCGCACTTTTGTTCGCAGCGAGGATCTGTGTGCAACTTTCACAAAGTTGCCAAATAGTAACAGAATTGCGGGATCGCGGGGTTTACTGGCTTGGCTCGGGGTCATGCAGGCTCGGCTCGCTGCTGCCCCGCTACCAGGACCGGGCAGGCTCTGGCTCGGCTCGGGGCTGCTGCGGGCTCGCACTTCTGGGTTGGCAAATTTCTGAACCACACCTGATTATAAGTCGCACTTCTGGGTTCGAAACAAAATTTTAGTCAAAATGGTGCGGCTTGTAATTGTGAAATTACTGTAATTTTAGGGAAGCAGACAGACACAATCCATTTTGGTAGAAGGATTTTAAGCCCTAAACAATGGTTTAACACTCTTTTGTCCCAGATGCAAAGATCACTGCCCTGTCGTAATAATATCATCTGTTTCTTCAACTTAGTCCAGAAAAAATCAGCCCATGATTTTGATATTGAAAAAAATAATGGTCATTTTGGAGAAAATAAATACCTGGTATCTTGAAGCAGATACTTGAGTTATACATCAATAAATATTTTCTATTGTGGACTACAAAGAGTTATCTGTAAAACTTAGAACTAATGAAAAAAATAGCAGAGGGAGAGAAAATCCATATTGCCTTTCAACCAACACCAGGGCTGTACTTGAGAATGTAGATGTTCCTGTAACTGTAAAAACACTGTATTTTGGTAAACAATCCAAATTCACTTCAACCACCTGAGGCCTAGGGGAAAAGTGATACAGTCTCTGTCAAGCCCACACTTGGTGTTATGTTTTGCAGTATTTCAGGAAGAGGCACAGCGCTTACTGTTATGCAGAAGAGAAAAAGTACATTTATTTTCATCATGAGGTGAACTTTACACCATTACTCAACTTTGCAGAGTAACAAAAAGTAGTACATGTCTTTTTCCTGAGCTACTATCCCAAATGCTCTTGATAGATAATAACATCATGATTTGCTTGGATTAGAATCAGTTAAAAAAAAAAAAAAAGATACAGAAGAATTGTCTGTGTCATCTGCCACACAGATGAGGCCAACATTTTCCCACAAAAGCATACATGGGGTCTGAATAATTTGAGGATGGAGTTGAGAGAGATAATGGGAAATAAGATTAACAATGTATATTCCAGAGGCTTCCAGCTGGACATGAAATGAAAATAATTACTCTTAGGATGTCAATCTGCTCTTTGATAAATCTCATAATTATTATCAGACCCATATCTGATAACAGCTGTCTATAAGAAAGGAATCAAGCTACTTCTACCAGTTAACTGTTTTTTTCACCTCAGGCTGATGGAAAAGTTTAATGTTATTAAGTTTGACCTTTCTGTTTCATAGGTCTCTTATGGGTGTACTTGATGCAATGAGGAGACTGCATGTTAAGTTTTAAAACTGATATGGTTGGTTTCAAAGCCTTGAACATCAGACATATACAACTAGAAAGTAGACTGGCTGTTTATTCAGTCTAACCTAAAATGCAAAGTGCTAATAGGAAAAAAAAAAAAAGTTGATTTCTTTTTGCTAATCCTGTTTTACTGGAATATCTTCTTCAATTGAGAGAGCTAAAGTGGGCATCATTGTTAAGTTAAGGAGTGGCAAAATTAAGCGTTAATTTCATGTGTTTTCCTGTTTTAAGTAAGCCATGTTAGCCAAACTAGTGATAACAGGATAGCACACTGCTTGTCCCAGCTAGATTCAGGCAGAGAATTTGTGCAAATGCAAGGGAATCTTAGTTTTAGCTTCTGTTTCATGCAGTTTCTACCATTGTACAGACTTTAGGTAAAAAAAAAAAATCAATCACAGTGAATATTTGACTTTTTAAAGCCACTTATATGTTCCTAGTCTCCAGGTCCCCTAATTTTTAATTCACACGTGCTCTATTGAAAAATATCTATCTAAGCTACTTTGAAATTTTGACAGTCATGATCCCCTGAATGTATAAACTCCCAAATTCTTAGGTACTTATGAAATTTTACTTCCCCTCAAATCTGTAACTGTTCTGATGACCTAAAGTATCAACACCTCTGCTTTCGACTAGGCACAACTCAAATAGTTAAGATCTCTGATCAATAAACTGTTCTCACACTTGTGAGATGATTTGCTAAACTAAATAGAAAGTTCTGGTAAAAATATTTTAGGCTAAAATCTTCATTTCTTAAATTGCTATTGAATATGTTTTTTGCAAATTCACATTTGATTCAACAAACATAAACATAGAAGAAGTTCATTCGCCAGTTATTCATCCAAATAGATATATCTTTTTGAGCATGAAAACAAAGACAATTACACAGAATTGAAAGCAATTGCAAATAAAGTTACTATTCAATAGACTTTTTTTTTTTTTAATCACAGATGGTTTAATATGAGTAAGCTGAGCCTTTGCTTGGCTGTTTCATTCACATAATCTCTACCTTATTCCTTTTATCCTTCTGCTATGAGTAGATGGAAAACAGGAATCTCGAATAACTATCCTCTGTTTTTCACTTAGTCTCAGTCCATGTGGACTTCTGTAATTATTTGATTGTCTTGTTCAATTCTTCACTTTTCCATCTATCAGTGAATACAGTCTTATATAATTGGGTTCTGAACTACTACTGCATCTACCATTGCATCAGAGAAAATTCCTTTGTTGGACAGACTGGTTCAAACACTGTAGCTTAAAATCCATGGGTAAGATGTGAATTTAGGTGGGAATATAAAAATTTAGGTCGAATAGTATTCCCACACAGAAAATCAGACAAAATATCTGCTGGAGTACTGCAGATGGTTCACTCACAAAGTCATCTTGGAGTTATTTGTTTCCCTGACCTCTTCCTTGCTCAATAGGCAATGTTTTGCTTCTGTAAGTGCTCCAACTATAGGCTCAGAAAGAAGGTACTTCTAACAGAAATGTAGCAAGCTGTTCCCAGCCTGCTCACAATCCAGGCTGAACTGGGATTTATTGTATCAAAGACCAAGACAAAAGAGGACATGTTTTCTTCCTGTTGAGACCTTAGAATCAATTCTGTTATGATAGCAGAATTCTGTCTGATGCCTGACTAAAGATAAAGGTCAAAATGGGCCAACAGATTGCAGAGGGCTACTGAAGTTTTGGAGGTGTGTTTGTGCCAGTAGAAGCCTTTTTCCTTCTGTCTCTTCATCTCCTTCGGATTCACCTTCCTGAGCACCCTCCCCATCTTTCAGAGCATGGGATCCTGATTGGTCTCTTTTCCCTTCCCCTCTTCACCCCTCACAGCTACGTACCTTTGTGACTGCAAGCCTCCTCTCCTTCACTCCCTTACAGTTAATTGCTTTCCATTTCTTCCAGCATGAAATTCCACCCTGCCTACCCCTTCATCTCCATCCTCCAGCATCCTCTGACCACAGAGAAGTAGAGACAGGACACTGTTGCTTCAGCAAAACCAGCCTCTGGCTCAGAAGATGTGGAAAGTGAAAAAGAAACTGGTTCACCCATGTCTAAAGCTAACACTGATAATGCATTGTTTTGGTGCCTGTGCTTATTGCATCACAAAATGCTCAGTCTTATCCTGTTAAAAGTCTTTCTGGGCTCTTAATTCCATTTGGTGTTCCACACTTACATAGTAGTCACCTCTGAGAAAATCTGTGTGCATACAAAGAGGATATTCTGACAAAGATATTCACTGGGTGAATGGTCTGCAGCACAACGTGCAAAATGTTATCAACTGAGTTCAGATAAAAAAGAAACCAATCAAGTGATGCAACTGCAGGATGTTTCTTTTTTAACTTGAAAGATGTTAGTGGCTCAGCTAAGATTTGCCCAAATGCTTCATAGCTCTGGTTATAAAGTAAGGAGAAAACTCTTCTGGACATTGAAAATCATGTTGTCTGAGACAGGTACTGTTACTAAAAAGAATAGTTTAACATTTGAAAATACTATATTAAAAAGATGGTTATTCCAAGATCTAATTTTTCAAAAATGCATATTTTAAATATTTATATGTACAATATGAATATTTACAGAATACAGAATACTACATAGAATCAAAAGCTAACAAAATCCAACTCAATTTTTAATGTAAACTAACATAAAATGTGATTAAAATTTTCCAAAATTTGAAAATGTTCTGAGAGTCTAATTGGAATGCCAATGCAGTAGAAAAATATGAGATTAATTTTTGGAAAAATGATTAAAAATATTTGCTATTTTCAACCACTTTGCAACTATATTTGTCTATTTAAAATTACATTTAAAATACAAAAATTATTTAAACTTCAAACATCAGTGATATTTTTAAGACATCCCAGCATCATAAAAAAATCCCAGCAAACATAAAAAATTGCTTTTTCTACCTTTAAAACAAGAAATAAAGAACAATATTTTCACATTACCAAATTATTCAGTTATAATAGTCATAATTATGCACCATTGACATTTAATGAATATACTTACATCAACATTGCCATCCAGATATCCACATTTCATCATTAAATAAGATTAAACTAATACTAAAATTCTTCTTAGAATGAAACACCACACAACTAACTGATAATTAAACAAAATAGCAATTAAATTAGATGAAACTCTTCAATGAGGAAGCCAATAAAGTTACCACTGTAAAGTTAAAAGTTACCATTGTAAATAAAACTGCATTTTGCACTTTGTTTCATGTTCATCATTATTTATCCAGGGATTCAATAGTTTTGAGGGAAGCCTTAACTGGGCTATAGAAGAGGGTGAATTATTAGAGGAGGATTAAAACTTCCAGAATGAATGAAAATTCCAAGAAGTAAGATTCACTTGAAGCATAGACAAGAAAAACATACAAACACATTGTCTGTAATGACCACAGAAATTTTAGCCAGCCTGTAAAACTGAAATAAGAATTATTTCAAATGAATGTTGGAAAAACTGAATCAAGCAATTCATTGTTGTCTGCAAAATTCAACCTTTATTAAGTATCTTCTCATATTTTTTGCTTTATTCTCTTCATTTTACACAAAGATCTGCATATTCAGAAACAGTTACAGAAAGGAGATTTTAAAATATCTTTGATAAGAAAAAATCTTACAGGAAAAAAAAAGTCATGCAATGGCAAATGCCAGAATTGTCATGTAAGGACAGTTTTCCCTCTAAATCTTTGTGAATATAAATGTTAGAGCTGGAAGAAGAAATACAGTTCCATTTGCTATTAAAATTTAACTTCGGACTACTGTTATTGAAATTTCTGGATATAAAGGAGACTCAAAAACTAGAATAAAAAGTGCAAAAAAAGGTTTAGAATCCAATGAAATATAAACGAGTATTTCCTACAGGACTAGAAAATGGTTTAACATGCTTAATAGCGAATTGATAAAGACCACTAAAACAGGGATCCTTGATTTAGTTTATCAAAACAGAGAGCTCAGTCTTTTTTTGTCTTTAAAGCTTGCTGAAGTGTTTTGATGACGCAGTGAATTATTGCAGTTGTTCTCTCCACTCCAAATGTGCAGTTGAAGATCCTTTTTTCCAGAAATATAACTGACAATGAATGTGGTCAAGACAGCATGACATAAGGAAGCTTTGAGTCAGTTTTTTATTAATAGGAAGAAAAGTTTCTTAGTAAGGGACATTAACTATTTTGCTGGTGTCTAGTGGCAAGCAGAGATATTTGGCCTTTCTAAACAGACACAGTTTTGAGAAGAATTAAAATTTCTCTAGTGCCTCAGAGCTTGGGAGTTTGTATATTCAGGCAGTTGTGATCTCATGAAATCTGAGATAGTTGACACAGAAAATTTTAAAGGTTCTTTGGTCTTAAAATGCACAAAAGGGGTTTCATAGGACTTAAAAAGTAGAAAAGTAATTAAAGATCCTAAAGCTTGCACTAACAATTTTGATAGGCATCTCCCTGCACAGGTACTTAAGTGTCTCAGTTTCTCAAAAAATATATGTTCATTACTAGAATGTTTCAATCATTATATGCACACAGCTCTGGAATAACAGAGCACCTGATCACACCAAAATGAAAATGGAACTAAACTTCAGGACCTTCTTTTTCCCAGTCAGACTGTGTCATGACAGGGACATGTTTCAATATGGCAAGTTTGTGTGCTGTAGTCATCCTGAGAATAGTGTGCAGTAATTGACCCCTGAAGGCTATTCAGGAAACTTGGATAAGGATTGGCAATTTCTGGATCCATCTCCACTTGTAGATACACGGTTTGAGGGTCATTTGCTAATAATTAATCAGGTCTTGTTGCCTTGTAAATGGTCACTAACTGGTCTTCTCCAAGGCTGTTTAACTCCAAATCCATACTGCAAGAGAATGGGCACTCCTTCAGAAGCAGAGGACACAGGCTGGAAAGCTTTAAACCTGATTTAAAACAGATGAACAAAAGATTATGAAGTGGGTATTTGCACATTTGCACTAGTGACAGACTTTCTGATAAACTGGTGTCATAATTTGCTTTCTTTTCACAAATATATCTGCACCTGAGGTGATGCACCCTATCTTTTCCTCTATCTCTATTTTGAACCTTGTTGTTGAGCTCCGTTCTAACAGGAACGCCCTGCCCTGCATGTTGGCTGTGGTGGTGTGAGCAAACCATTTCCTGTTTGGATTAAAGATGATTATTTTCAGCTGATGTAAGCAGTGTGAAGGGAAACATCCAGCAGCAAGTCTAGCACGGCTCCTTGTGGTATGGCTGCACTGGGCTGCTCTCTTTGCTTGCCAATGCACACCAGGATGTCTTGAAACATGAGGAGCCATGCGTGCCTTGGCCCCCAGTGCAGCTAGAGGAGGTGGGACTGATGGCCGAGCAGATGACAATGGTTCATTCCAATGTCCCACCTTCCACAAGCTAACTGCACAATGTAGTCATGAACCTGTAACCCCTTGTGTGTGTGTGTGTGTGTGTGTGTGCCTCAGTCTGGTCATGCAGCTGATCTGTTGGAAAACTACTTAACTGTCCAGTTTGTGCATGCAGATTTTACTTGGACAATATAGACTTGCTTTGGCTATTTTACAATGAAAAAAGCAGAAAAGTGAGATTAAAAAAACCCAACCAAGCCTCCCTGTCCCCCAAAAAAAAAAAAAAAAAAACAAACCCAAAAAAACTCAAAAAAACCCAACAAACCAAACAAACCTAAACCCCATGAAAAGGAGAGAGAGAAATAATTATCTTAACTTTGTACATTCCTGAATTACTGCATGCTCACTATCTCACCTATCTATTCACTCAACCTTTGAGCCTGATTCATTTTTTTCTGAACACAGATACCTATTCCAGCACTCCAGAATAACAGCTCTTGGGTCTAATGTAGCACAAGATAAATCAGTTTTGCTGAAACTCAAATGTTGAACAGAAGGGATGTCTGAGATTGCAGGCAGAAGTTGCTCTTCTGTCCCTGCAACAATGTCTGAGAAACCAGACATAGGTGCAATGACAAGTATTTGTTAAATAAAATTGTGGCTTTTGAGGTTTCACAATGGAGACAGAATTCCACCAGAAAACAGATTGAACACCCAAGTTATTCTCTCCTAAACTTGATACCATTTTCATTGTCAACTGGACTGAGCTGATGCCACTTCTGTGAGGCTAAGGTTAGTCCATAAAAAAACACATTACCAATTTTTAAGGTTTTCTGGCTTACAGTGGATCTGTCACTGCCTAGTTAGTGCTAGAGCTGACTTCCTGTGCAACCATGTTAATGTTGCACAGCATATTTTCAGTTTCTCACATCTCTTAAAATAAGAAGTTTCTGCAAAAATCTGTTGTAATTGAACAGTGGACAACACACTGTCAGGTAGAGACCCAGGTGCATGAATAGCACACAAAAAAAGAAACCATGTTTCTCGAAGCATGACAGTAAGGGGGATGATTTGGGTGCTTTTCCCTTCTTTTTTCCCATCTGTTCTCAATTATAAGAAACTCCTCCCACTAGTTTAAAGCAAAAAAGTACACCCTGCAAAGCCTCTCATCTCTGTACAATATGTGACATCTGTATGTAACAGATGGGCTTTCAGGTCTCTTCATCACTAGCTTTATTTCCCAGGATCTATGACTGCAGCACCTAAGAACCTATTCTCAATGTAAAAGCAAACTCAAAATAAAAGGGTCTCACACTTGCTGTCCCTGTCCTTGAGCTCACATCAGGTGGACAATGCAATGCCATCCACCATTAAAGTCTTTATTTCCAGCTATACAATACCAGTGATTAGGGAGAGAAAATTAGTTTTCTTTTCAGTTACTGGAAGGAAATTGTTAATGAAGGCTGATTTTTTTCTTCTCTGAATTTTCTACCAGCAAGGTCTGATAAATGTTTTTGTAGCCAGTACCAAGTTGGGCCATACATAGGGTCTGCTGTCTCAAAGTGAAAAAGTATCATTATTCATTTCACACTGGGCCTTGTGCAGATGAGAAGAAGATCCAACACCCTCACTCATGACAACGATTATCCTGTTATGAGTCAGAGTGACAAATTCTGTGCATACTCCACACATTGGGATACCAGAGCTGCCTACCCTCCCACAGGTCTTGCCTCTGTGTTGAGCCTGATAGAAAACAACAATGACTTGACTAGACACAGTTTCCAAAGCAGTGAGTGCCTCGGAGCATCTTATGTAATACTTGCATAGACAAATTTATCTGCCTTAAAGGGGGTTCATTCCATAATGCACATCTGTTCTGAACTTAGAAGCCAACAAGCCCACCCTAAGCTTTATTTTGACCTAAAAATGTAAGCAAAAAACATTTTGGTCATCTGTTTATCAGTTTCTTAAAATGACCTAAAATATCTGATGGCTGTGATTCCCCTTTTGTCCTTCATCTCATCTCTTCCACCTTTCTGCATTCTGGTTATTTCTTCTCCTGGGCCTAAATTGGTCCCTCTTCATTCCATGGTTTCTTGATTTTTAGTTGCTGCCCACTCTTGGCTTTCTGCATTTACCATGCAAGATCTTTTTCTGCAAGTGTCTGTCCTATCAATGCATTTCCCTGCATTCTCACTGCCTTTTTCTCCACAATAGCTGACATTCACCCATCCCTGGGTGACCAACAGATGTGCTGCTGCTGAGAGGGACCTGCAGATGTGTTGCTTCTACTGCTTCTTGTTGTCACACAGTCCCACGACACTGGCAACTGCTCAATGGAAGGTGGGAAAGCTCAGGACTGTCCTGTGAGCAGCTATGAATCGTATCTGTGCAAGAAGGTAGTTTATGCAGGAAGTTGTGAAGAAAAATTAACATGGGGATGGGAAATGACATTTCTTTTGCAACTTATGAAAACCAAGTATTTGTCTAAATGTTTATTTGTCTAAATGTTTTTATTGCTTGTTTGTTTGTTTTGGTTTTTGTTTTGTTGTTGTTGTTTTTTCGGTTGTCTTTTTTTTTTTAACCTGCAAGCCACAGAAACTGGAGGAGACAAACTAGGGAGAGGAAGAAACAATGATGAACAGCACTTATGTGCAGCCAATGACAGAATGGGTCACTCAAATATTTTTAAAATTACATGGGCACAACTATTTAACTCACAAGCTTACGTAGTGCATACAAGGATGCTAACCTCAAACCTAGCCAAAGGGCCTCTTTGCAGATCCTGGACTGATCTGTAGCTTTGGGCAGTGCTGTAAAAGTCCCACCTGTAACAAACATCTCTAATTCCTGTGGGAGGAAAAACACACTGAATGCTGGTTGCACTAGCTATTATTTCTTGTGGTTCCTATGTGCCATTCTACCCAACAGTGATGGAACTATAAAAAAATGTCTTCTTCCCACTCTTGAATGAAAGCTGACATCTAGGATGGCTATTCTTTTCCACAACAAAAGTAAATTAAAAAAAGGTTTGTCCTCTGCAGTAGAGCTGACCTAGAGTTTTATCTGACACATAGTATTTATCAGAAAAAGTCTTGCTAAAAAAATTTCATGCCTACGTTAACTATCATAAGATCTGTTATCTTCAGTTCACTTGGTTTCTCTTCTCACTCTACTTCTTATTTTACTTTTGAATTTTTTAATTATACTGTAATATTGTATCCGTGCTATGAACAAAATTTATATTACAAATATTTCATCTTTAGCTGTACAAAATTACATAATTTTTTTTAAAAAAATCACTCCAAAGCCAATATTTTATTCAAAGTCTGAAATAATGTAATTTCCCATTTAATTCAGAGGCTGAAGTGTTCATGAAGTGATATGATGTCTGAGAAAAATTATAGCATGTGCAGCATCATTCTTCTTACCTGGACATCACATCATAGCATGATGATACAGATTGTGAGTACCAGGTTTTCTTTGAGATAAATGTTCCTTGTCCATGGAATCACTAATTCATCATAGAATAAGTGAATTCTAAGTCACTGAGCTCTGACTGGTTTCCTGATCAAAGAATTTCTATCGTACAGCAGTTGAAATCTTCCAAGTTTACTCTGTCAATGAGCAGGGCAAAAAGGCTGGTGAGAGTTATGCAGCAGATCAGAGGCTGAGGAAATGGTTGTACAGTAGTATCACTCTTATCATGCAAGACTGTTCTCCTACTTCTGGGTATTTACAGGACAAAAAACTGGCTATTTCATATAAGACACCATAATAATGATGGACACAATTTTCCTAATGGGATTTCTGCTTATCTGACCTTATTTCAGTAAATCTAGTGATTTTATCTCATATAATATAATGAGCTTATTCCTTTCTCCTGTAAAGTCTTGAATTTAGAGAATATTTTATATTTTGTTTGTTACCCTAGACCATCATGTTGCCAATGGTACCAGTGCTACAGATCTCAATTTGTCATGCTGAAGACTCTTTTCAGTTATTATCATTTAAGGTCCGTTTTAAAAAACTTCAGTTTAGTCAAAGAAAAAGTGAAGTGTTAATAAGAATTTCCAGTACTTTCCAAGCAGTGAGTGCAACTGGGGTCCAGGAAAATCAAAAGTATTGTGTTTGCCTACCCTTACCCTTAGTGTCTTTCCAGATTTCATATTTATTTGAGAATTTATGTTGGCAATTGTTTATTGAGGATTCAGCTTCTTTCATTGTGGCCTTAAGTTTGCATTTCAACCCTGAACATGCCTGTGAAAAGCCCAGTGTGCACTGCTTTCCCTGAGTTTTTCAGGCAGATGTGCATGTGGTATTATTTATGCTTCAACTTAACACATATATACCACATTTGAGGTGAGATAGTGCGGCAAGAGTACAAGATTACGAATGGCTTTCATAGCTGACTCTTTCCCAGAGGGTTTGCTTGCACCTGTGTTTTACCACGAAAAGGACGTTAAACTTTCTGATATGTGACCAAGTTGCAAATGAAAGATCTTTGAGATAAAGAGTGATATGATTGACTTAAAAAGGTCAAAATCTAATATTTTAGTCTGTCAGTTTATGGTGTGATAATTTCACAGAAACATCAAAGATACTGTGTGACCTCCCAGAACATATTTCTCACCTTGAGTGACTTGTGGCTCTCCTCAGATTTCATGGTTCATCAGCACACACTTCAGCTGTGTTCCTTTAATAACAGCAGAGCAGGTTGACAGAGCATTTATCTTCCTTGATACTTGACTTGCTGGGGTGCAGCTTTTACAGCCAGTATTAGGGAAAGGTGTGCTGTTCTAGCCATTGTCCTCAGGAAAGAGCCAGGAGAGCTTTAAAACAACACAGGATTAATTTTGAAACTTTTCCAACAGATCAGTCAGTTGAGGAATTGCTATAAATTTGTGTAAACCGGTAGACAGGACTTAACTCTTGAATTTCAGGAATCTGTTTTGAGACTGAAATCACAGCATGCTATATTTCCAAGAGGAGCTATGCACCTTATTTCATAGCTATAAGGGGCTCAGTGTTCTTCACATCTCATCCAAGCAATCCTCCCTCATATATAAAAATGCATACTTTGGGAACTAGATTAAAAAAAACTGGTATGAAGTGCTGGGGCCTTTCTCATGTAACCTAGGAAATGGAGAGGATTCTCAATAAGCCATACTGCATTATGGTCCTCATACGAGGGTTTATTAAGTGGCCAGAGGGGGACTGAGATAAGATGATTCTGTCAATTATTTCATCTCCCATAATTTAACAGAAGAACAGAAATATATCTGCAAGTATCTCAGTGATCAGTACCTCTCATGCAGCTCTGTTACTGCTCATTCTCTCTCACCCCACCCATGAATATGGGAGCACTAAACAGATTCAAACTGAAGTATACTGTTGGACAATGCACTCATCACTCCACACCCCCACCAATTTCCTTTATTTTAAAATATATTAGAACACCACCAACAATAATTATGGATTTTCTCTCTGGTACTTTGTAAGGGTTCTGATCCTGTTGCAATCTGCACTTGGGGTGATTTATCAGTTTGTGGTCTAGGGTGGAAAAAAAAAAAACAGTTCAAGATGAGATTTTGCATCCATGTAATGCAATAATGGAAATTCGTCCAGTAAGTACTCCAAGGTATGAAACAACTTGGTTCTGGTATGTTAGGGAGCAGAAGAGGGGTCCAACACAGAAAGAACTGACGCATTTAAGTATGCGCAGTTGCTATTTTTCATGGTATTTTTATAAAGCTGCTGCACAATGGGCAGAAATTTCTCCTAAATAGTCATTCTAGTCTATTGGGTAATTAATATGCATATTGAAGAATTCTAAATATATATTTAATCAACTAGCTACATAAAGTGCCTAAAGCTGTGAATACATATGAACCCAATAGACCAGAACAGCTGAAAAAAAGCTTGCTCCAGGCTCTGGGGGTACATTCCATAGAGTTTGCTTTTAAAATAGTCTAGAATGGACTTGAAGAAGCTGGAACATCATTAAAAAAGGGTCCTTTCTTCTCATGTCACAGATGTAATCTGAATTAATGTATCAGAAGGAAATGTGAAGGTTTGCCTGTAAGGACACTGATAATTAAGACAGCAGCCCAGGACTTTAATCCTTTAGGTGCTCTTCCAGGAAAGTGCAGCTGTGAACCTCACACAGCCTGTCATCTGGAATTGTTCCTTAGTTTCCCTTTTAGAAAAATGGAATGAACTAAGACTCTTCACATCCTTATGGGGTGTGTTAGAGAGGAATATCCAAAGATACAACAGTGCAAGATAGGTGCTCTGGTCCCCCTGAAAACCAGGAAGAGGAGTCACTCTAAGTGCCCTTCATGCCCTTGGAAATCTCACCTTTATTTTATTGATGGATATAATGCACTTTGAGACCTTTGGAGGAAAGATGTTATAGATGTGTAAAGCTGCTGGGGAAGATGGAGTAAAAATTGACAAAAAGGTCAACTTCAGAAGCAAAGAAATATAATATGAGGACAACCTATGGCAAATACCCTGAAGGCTACACCTGGGAATGTGGGAGTATGAAGTCAAATCATGCCTTTAGATAATTCTAAGTTAAAGATGATGTTACACAAACATAACAGCAGAGGCATTGTGACCTATGGCATCTTGGGGAACCAGAAACTGGTCTTTCGTTCTTTGGTTAACCTCCATATGTAAAAGGCTCTGACCACTCTAATGTGGATCATCTCAATGAACAGCTTCTCAGTGGTCATCTTTTCTTTTCTGGTAAAGAACACCAATATCTATCCAATAGTCCCTACTGAAGGAAGACCGAAGACTTCTACAGTTTCAGTCATATGCTTATTTGCTCAGATCTCTCAGATTTTATTTCATGGCCAAAAATCCATCATCATTTCCCCAAACAATTCAGCTTATAAGCATCACCTCTTAAATATTCCCTTATGCATGCTACAGTAAAGCTGTAGTAACGCACTGGATTCTGTGGGAAATGTTTGGGACCTGAAGAGGCTCAAATTTACATTAATGTATTTATCTTTCTGTCAAACTTTGCTACTTACTTTCCATCACTCTGCAGTTGAATGATCTCAAAAAGTAGGTCTGAAAGCAGATTCTAAATTTTGGTTTAAAAGCGAGTTTTAACCACAAGAAACAAAATAACAACAATTGCTAAAGACACTTGAACAATGTTGTAAAGAATGTTAGTAATAATTCCAGGTGTATTAAGGTATTAGGCTGAAATCAGCAAACCATATTATATTTAACTTTTAAAAGCTAAGCTTAACTGGAAAACAAAAATTGGGAAACAAAAATTAATTTTTACTAGTTTGTTTTAGAAGAGAGTTCTTAAGTAAAAAGTGTTAGATATAAAGAAAAACCCCCAAACCCCTTACTGTGATGTTCAGATAAAACGAATTATTGGGTTGCTGAAAATGAGAACTGAGTTTAGGGCAATTCCCCTTTTATTACCAGGATGAGCTATGATAATTAAGGTTTTGTAAACTATGATTTACAGCCTTCTGGATATATTCTCACCACAAGATCCTTGTCTCATAGAAGCAGCAGTCTAAATAACTAAAGAGGTCTAGAGGAGTTCATCATATATCCATAATGTTCAGGATAATTAATATACTTGTTGAATTTTAAGTTTTAATAACACAGTTGGTTTGCTAATCTATTTTCATGTAGGATGATTGCCACATAAGCAATTACCACCTAGTGCTTGCAGGTAGCAAAAACAAATGGGTTCTCACATGGATTTGAGTATACACAGTTGAAATAACATCACAGATTGAGCCAAGAAAATTATCTCTTTCATTGGTGAAATTTATAAGTGGGGCAGAAAAATAGGGTGAAATGTTTGATCTTCCCAGGGCAACATTTGTAATGGCACATCAGTGTTCTTTTACAGAGAGCTTATGGAAAATTAATGTGTTTATGGAGGGATTTGTGGGAGTAATCAAGAGTCAACTGATCACTGCAGTCTACTCGTTATCTGGGAAATTCTAGAAAGATCCAGTCCAGAGTTATGTAACTGAACACGACTTCAAAGTTGGAAACAAGGTGCTTGACGATTTTCCTTTGTAATTGTGCAGAAACAGGTGTATATATATAAAGCATTAGTATAAAAATAACCTTTAAAGTCTGTTCAGAAAAAGAGAGGAGCTGGGTTAGGTGAAACCTTACAGACAAGGACACGATGTTTACATCTAAAGTGATGTTGAGGAGAAAAGATAATTTGGTTTAAAGGATGGAGTTGACCTAGGTAGACCTCTAGGTGAGAGAGACGGTGTGAGCATGGTATTAACTCACATGTCAGAAGTTGGTACAGGGAGCTACCACTGAAGGAATGCTGGCTCCCTGGAGAGAGAAAATTCCTGAGATTGACATGGGACCTAGAATAACCTGTTACAGATAGGTTCTGTACAGACAGGTTTCAATTGTCAGGGGCACCACAGTCGACATGCCTCAGTTTCCCTAGGCCTCGGACAAAATAAGTAATGCATACAATCAGAAACACTTTCTCCTCGTACTGTTTGCTCAGCTGCAATAGAATGTGAAAGTTGGTAAAAGTGATTTTGCATGGTTGTGAAATCATATTAATTTAGCAAATTTGTTCAGTGCAGTTACAACTAATTCTAGTGTAGTAAAATAATTCTGGAAATATTTAATTTTTTCCTCCTGAATCAAGAGTGCTGATATTTATTTAAAAATCAGTTAGTGAGAGATACAGATAATTTAAGGACGTGTAAAAATTATTGAGAGAAAATGAAAACATACTCTTATTGAATTCAGGTGACCATATCAATTTGGATTCAAATCATTATCAGTCAACAGAAAAAAAACCCCAAAAACAAACAAACAAAAAAAAACCAATAACAATACAAGATCAACCAAACGAAAGAAACAAACTTTTAAAATCCAAACCAAAACCAAATCCCATCCCAACATTAAATTTAAATCATTGAACAAAGTCCAGGAATGGAATTTTAAGTTTCTTTCATCTTCAGCTGACGTTGGCGGACTAGGAGGAGAAGTTAAATGGGTACCTGTAGAAAGTTTGGACAAATATTCAAGAGCTGAAATTCTCATGTGGAACAAATGGTCTCAGGGGCTCCTTGTATATTCATTCATTGAGAATGTTATGCAGCTCTTTTGACTAGACACTATGAGGGAGGGTAAAGTGCTGGGGCAGAAAAGGAATTGAGGAGACAACCACTGACATAACTTTGGCCTCATAAACCTGTCACTTTCTCCCTTATGCTGGTTTGTTTATATTCTTGGAGTTTAAAAGTGGTCAAATGTTTTCATCTGCTTGGAGAAAAAGGAAACTCACTCTTTGAACAAAACCTAGATAGCAGCATTAAGTCCTGAGTATATTTCTGTGGCCACACTAAAAATGACTCTCTGAAAACGGGGGGTTGTAATGGGAGTGCTGACACAATCTGATTCCTAGCTATCACTTTGCAAGCTGTGCTGTTATAATAAGAAGAAAAGGTTGTGTCTTCAGTGGAAAACTGATGGAAGTTAGTAATGCTGGGTGAAAATATGCAGCTCATTTAAAGGAGGAGAAACTGTAACAAAGTAAATGAATCACATTTTTTAAAAAAGGGATAAAAAAAAAAAAAAAAAAGACAGCTAGGCCAGAAATGAAAGACATATAAAATATAAGGGTAGGAGAATTTTTTCCTCCATTCAGCATACCCTGAGAACCTGATTGTCATCCAATTAGAGGCTGAGTTAAGGTCTGATTAATCTATCACAAGTAAAAGGGCCTGGCTCCAGTCACTAATCGAGGAGGTGTGAAAAGTGTGTGTGGGTCCCTTGAGGTTTCTTCAGCGTCTGTATTTGCATGATCAGGTGTTCCCACAGAGTCAGTTCCAGGACAACTGCCTTTTCTCAATTATTAGAGCTAATTGTAAAAACAATTGCATGAGCCAAGGACTTTGGACCCTGCTTGCTGAATATGAGCTTGCCCTGCAGTAAGAGCATAGTCTCTTCTGAATCTCTGCCTCTTTCCTTTGTAAAATGAGACATTGGTATAGGTATAGGGGCAGCCAGCCCCATATGTTATGCAGTTGATTGCTTTTAAACAGGACCCCTGAGCCAGTTTGAATAGCCTGGGTGATAAGTGTCTCCACAGCAGGCTGTAAGGGAAAAAAGGCAAATTTTCCCCTTGAGCAGTGCATTGACTGTAAAGACACTCAGAAAAGGCTACTGCATCATGAGTCCTGCAGCAGCAGTCTGAGGGCTCAACACTGTGATGGCAGATCCTGGCAGCCTGTCTTCATCTGCTTCTCCCCCATCACCCCCATCCGTGGGGCTGGGAGCCGGGGCAGCACAGCAGAATCCAGCCATGTCTGCCTTACCTCTCTAGGGGCAAATTTTTGGAGTTGGATGCCTGAGGTACCTGCCTAGGGTGGCAAGACTTGTTATTGCAGCATTTTTCCAGGAGGATTTGATTTGGTTCTCTATGCATTGTCATCAAGCATGGCTTGACACACCCTAAGGCATCCACATACGGCTGTCAGATGTGATGCTGCACCTACAGCAGACCTGTGTCTTTCTGAAGTGGCAGCTGAGGCTGGGCAGGAATGTTTTAGGGCATCTCAGATGACACTAAGTGCCTTTGCAATGCTCAGTGCCTCTAGAAGTGAGCCCTGAACATCTATCTGGTTTTGTTTCTATGAGAAAAGCAGTAAGAGAAGGTAGCAAAGCACAGTCTGAATATATAGGAGATATAATATAATTTGGTGGCTTGAAAGCCATCACCCAACGTTGATGGTTGCTGGGAGATAGAATTCAGAGCATCTGGAGAACTGCTGCTCTGTTAAGTGATGTGATACTGGCATGCCGAATATATTTTAAAATCACCATCTAATCATCTTGCATCCACAGCTTCCAATTTTACTCCCTTGTGGCTACAGGGGTGGTAAAAAAATCCACATGGAATGCAGTAGCTACTCCTGGAAGTCTTCCAGTTTAGATAGTGTTGGTCTTATATACCTACACCTCAGCATATTTTCAGTGCTCTGCTGGGAGGATGAAAATCTCTGAATCCTCTTGCAGGCCTTCTGTTTATACCAGGTATTGTTATACCAAAATCTATCTACCTGCCATTGGGAGAGGCAGCAATTACTCCAGTCACCATTATCACTATGAGTAAATAAACTACTGTCTGACATTTGAGATTAGTTGCCTTTGTTCTTCCGTTATTGCTTCTTTATTTTATACAATCACACCATTTTCTTTCCAGACTAGGATGATCACATAACTCTTAAATAAGGCCCAGCTGGATCTTTTCTCACTCTTTCTCTGGAATAAATATATTGAAATACATGAATACAAGACTGTTTTGTATAGACGTATATTCAGATATACATACATATACACGTGCATTTTTATACTTTCATATAAATATATATACATACATCTACCGATTCATATTTTTATATATGTATATAAGTACATACAAGTATACAAGAAATCTACATTGTAGTAAATACACCTTTGGCAGATAGTTCTGTCATCTCATTACCATTATTAATTCACAATCATGGTTTTGCTATTCCCAATAGATGTATCATTCAGAATTAAAAAAAAAAAAAAAAAGTTAAAATTGAAAAATTATTTTACAAAGTACGGAGCACAAAGTTGGTATATGTTCAGTCAGTGCCACATTGCAGACTGCAGAATGAATTAATATGTGAGGCAAGTGGTTTCCATTTTAAGCATATCTGACCACAGAATTCTGTGATTTTGTGATTCTGTGATTGCCTGCATACGAATTAAAATCAAATGGATATTTCCTCAGGTATTTCTGGCTACACTGTTTGACCATTTATTAAAAAAAACATCCCAAACTTGATGTTACAAATATGTTTGTGATTTCCACTTACAATGAAAATGCTGTAAATAGCTAAATCAGAAACATACAATACTGAGAGAGAAATCTCAGGACTTACTGCTTCAAAACCACAGACTTCTAGCATGTAAACTAAAGAAGAATCTCCATGAACATGTAGTGGCATTTATAAAAGCAGAAATATACTTCAGGAGGTGTAATTATATGAGACATTTTATCTTCTTGGGTGGCTGACTTTTGAGACGATTTTTTTTACCATTTTATGAGGTATAGGCATAATTGGTCTAACTATTCTGTTTTTCAATATACAACCCTGTAAGAAAGGATGCTAGTCTAATTCCTTAATTAGGCCCACACTCTGGACCCAAACTTCATGGCCATGCTAGGGCATGAGGAGCAGTGATCTCTCTGCCAGTTCCCTTATCTCTCCATCTCTAACCTGTAGGTATGGGAGGAGTCCTCTATACATTTCTCTTCATCCTAGAGTGACAATAAAGGTGGTCTAGCAATAAGGAAACACCGCTCCATTCTCCCCAGAGTCAGGAAAACAATCTGCTATTGGCAAAGGTGTATGCCTGGATGGTGTTTTCCACTGGAGAAGAACAGTGCAATGTTTGGAATGAGCCTGGGGGTCTAGTTTGATTCATTGCCTTCACAGGATCTGAGAAGTCAGTTAGACCTGGATACTTAGAGGAATTTGGAAACCTTATTTGTATTCAAATTGATAAGAACTGTCTTCCTAATGCTCAGAATTAGTTTCCTAAAGAACAATATGAACATTCAAACCTTGAGGGTACAGATTCAGTCTTATTATGCCTTAATTGACCACTCTGTCCATAAAGCAGAAAAAAAATTCACACTCCTTCAGTTTGCTGTGAAAACTGATACAAGAATTGTTCCAGATACACTGACAGTATGAAATAATACTGAGTAGGTTACTTCTAAAATAGATGAGGCTAGGTTTTGAGGCACGAGTGTCTTTTTGGTTCATTATCAGTCCATGGAAATCCATAGGTATATTTTTGTTCTACTAGTAAGACAAAAGACATTATGGAATGTTTTAATCAGTAGACTGCTAAATGTTTTCTTTCCTGAACTGTGAATAATTAATTTATCATTGTTCCTGGCTGTATGCTATCTCTTTTTCAAAATATCAGTGATCACAATTCAGTAGGGTTCCTGGGCCTGTTGACAATTTTACACTAACTTTGCATTATTTCTAAGCCTTTATCTCAAATTGGCATCATTTTATTGCATTGATAACTAGAAGTAGCAAATCAGAAATTAGAAAGAAAGAAAACTGACACTGATTGATGTCCAAGTCTTTCTCCTGATTCGCTGATTAAACTCATCAATCTATATGCAGAAGAGATGTCCAATGCAAATGGAACCAACCAGCCTTAACGAAGTTGTGTTGTCAGCATACTAACAGGAAAATGGGATCCTCATGGCAGATAGGGAAAACAAAACTAAACCAGAGACTGTCTGCTACAAACAACATTTATTTAAGAGATGGCAAATCGCTATTTAAAACATGTTCTAAACATGACAGTAAATCTTGTTGGCTGTATGAGATTAGATTGTGGTATATAGATTGTGCCGGAAAAAAAAAAATCAGGGTAGTTTGTGGGGCTCCTGGGCTGTGAGAAAATAGTGCTCCTTCTAAACTCAGTAATCCCTCGGCTTGTTTGGAAAATGAACATTAGTGCCATCATCTAAAGTATCCCAGTCTCCAGACACTGTAGTTTTCTGAGGTTGCCCCTTTCTCTTCCTCATCTACTTACACAGAGGTGCTGCAGTCTGCTTCTTTCAAATAAGAGATTATAAAATTGGAGCTGCTTCCTAATTTTTATTAAATAAATATTTTACAGGGTTTCAATGTATTTACATTGTTTCCATATAAATCAAAATAATTTACAGTACAAAGTAACTGAAGAAAATGGCTGCAAAGCAGAAGTGTTAATCTGGAAAAAAAAACAAACCAAACTTTTTCAAACATTTTGATAAATGGTGCAAATACATAAGAGCTTTGAATATACAGATTTTTGCATCTTGGGGGTGGCTGCACTGAAAGAAGATCAAAACAAGCAAATATGCAAGAATTTTGTAAAATTCTACTGAAAATCTTTGGCTAAGGTGAGGTCAGCCAGTTGCAGAGACAATAGGTAAAATAACTTCCTCAAAATTATTTGATTAGCGATGTTTGGACAAAGATTTTTTTTTTTCTTATGCATGATTTGATTTTTCTTGCCTTTATGGAAGAGAGAAAGATTTGCCAGAAATATGTTAACTTTTTATGTTTTTATTTTCTGTAGTTACTGTTGCTAGTACAGTCACATTTTGTGTAATTTCTTGCTAATTATGTGACTTCTGAAGCTCCTTGACCTAATTTTTCTTATGTTCAATGAATTTCAAGAATTAGATGAACACGTAGATTGGTGATGGAGTCTACAAAAAAGGAAAAGGAAAACAATATATGCTTAGGCTACTTCAGCAGCTTCTTATTCAGCGTGGCTGTTTACAGAGTCATTGTGTTGGATAAATTGATGTTTCCAAAGCCACTGCTCAGAAGCTATGTGCTACCTGAAAGGCTCTGTGATGTAATCACAGCCACAGGAACCTAAAAATTCAAGTATGAGGTTACGACTGGTACACTTTAGTTGACAGCGGCAGTGAAGGGTAACCCTTCCTCAAAACGATCTTTGTCCTCTCCTCCCTGTGGTACCAGCGGGCACTGATTTCTACCACCTGGAGACATGGATACAAATCTTAGAACTCAACGTCATCTTCCTTCATGCTTTCAAATGTTTCATTTCATATAAAAATATATCTTCATTATTTCCCCTCTTAACGTACATTAACTATGTTCCTACAACTCATTAGATGTTTATTTCAATTAATTTCAATGAAAGGAAAAAAAATAGTACTATAAACCAGTCATTTTTTCACCTTTAGGCTCCCAACTGCAAGCAATTTCTTAAAATAACTGTAAAGCCACAAAATATTTCAAGGGATCCTTTTTGCCTTGCTTGACATAAAATTAACACCCCATATCAAATTTATTCCTTAAAATTTCCTGAAGAGAAAAAATTCTAAAAATACATAGAAATTTATAGATCCCTCTCTGACCAGACAAAGATGCAATAGGCTTAACTGGGCCAAGGAGCAGTCCATAAAAATGCTATGAAATGTCTTCTAAGAGAAAGCTTAGGGAAGTACTGGAAAAAGATGGTGTGATAGCTGTGGAATCTACATCATTAGAGGACTTTAGGATTAGACAAGCAACTGTCAGGAGTGACATAGGTAGAGTTGGTTTTGCCTTAGGGCAGAGGGGTGGACTCACTGACCTCTTGAGGTCATTTTCAGCCTTGTGATTCTGTGAATGAAAGCATGCATCCCCTCCTAAGCACAACAGAATCCATCATCACTCAACACCATTTCCTTTCAGTGCAATCCATTCAACCTTAACTATGTCCTTTGTTTTGCTCTATTAAGAAAGTATGCTTTCAGATGTACTGTCTTGAGGTAATACAATATTCATTAGGTGATTTTTTAAGAATGGGAAAAAGACACAAAATCTTGATGCTCTTTACGAAATTACAAATTTCTATGAATTTTTATCGCATGGTGGAGAAAAAAAGCTACAATTAATAAAGAAAAATGACGTAATAGGTCTTTTTGGTTATATTTATTTCCTTAGTAAATATGAAATGTATTCTCAGATCTTGCAAGGTATCTTTATAGTGTGTATCTTTACTGTGTGTAGTACGCATATGTATTTACATATATATTTGTATGTGTATCACTTTGTATTGAAATAAGAAATTAATGTAGGAAATGGAATTTGTAGCCGAGCATTGTGTCATTTTGATTTTTTTTTTCACATTAGATGATAGGATGAGGATCAGTAGAACTAAATCTAACCCTAATACGTGAAGTCTTACAAGAAAAATAGTAATTTTCCAGGTTCCTGTTGATTCTCCAGTCAAGACGTAGACTTATTCCAAACTGAGCTTTCTCTTACGCTGTTATATCTTCTTCATAAACTTGTTTTAATAAAGACTTGGTCAATTATGATCTGAATTATGCAGCTAAAAATTTCTAGCAAGCTCTTTCTAGGCACACAGTATTTATTAACTTAGTATCATTTTCTACCTACAATCTAGAAAAGTGAATAAAACAATTAAAAATTCCATCCAAGACTACTTATCAGGTGATAATCTCTCCATTATGTTCCAATTTAATATTAAAGTAACTATGATTTTTCCATACTGACCTTTTACTTCTCTCAGTGAGTTTTAATGACTGGTTTTTTTTCCTGGAGAATCTCCTCATCTTCTTCATCATATTCTTCATGACTTTCTGTCACTACTTCTTATGTTTTCTCTCTTAGTGTACAAACATGCCTTTGTTTTTCTAACCTTAGGAAGAATGTTTAGGATCTTACTTTTCATTAATGCCCTAGGTGTTAATTTCTTTTATTTTTTTCCTTTTCTTCTCTTCTCAGATTTTTAAAGAAATACAGCATGTGTCTGGGATTTTCCTGTTCTTATTCCTACATCTGCCTTCACAGGAAAGCCTTCCTCTCAGCAAAGATGTTAAGGATTCTTAGTCAAAGATCAGATTAAAAATCATGTTTGTCTTATCACCATAATCAATCCCACACTTAAAATCTTGTCTTCCTCCTCCTTTCTTGACTATTTTCTCACCTGATTTCCTTTTTCCTCTAATCCTCCCTTTCATCTCTTCTCTGGTCCCTTTTTTCAGTTACCTTCAGGTTATTATGGTGGTATCCTTATCTTTCTCTTCAATATTCATCTCTTCCTGTAAACCACAGGTCTTGGTCACTTCATTTAGACTGATGCAGCTATCACCTTGGGTTTATTTTTCTTCGCAGACTTAAAGAAAAGAAATTCTTTATTTTTTCTTCTTTTTGTTAAAATTCATTACCATCTTGCACGTCACTCAGGTTTGTAACCTGGCTCCTCTCTGACAGACTCCTGCTCCTTGCATCCAAATACTATCTACATAATTTATCACACACCTTTTTTTAACCATCCACAGTGAAAACTAACCTCAGTTTTCATTATAACCTACCCCAATTCATATGTGAGATTCTACAATTTGTTAAAATGTACATTTTTGTAGCCAGAACTTAAACCATGGTAACTTTACCTGCAAACTGCTCCTACTTAATTTAGCATCCCTTGCTAGCTTTTAGTGACACTTACCAATGTTTAGGAAGATTCCTTTTCAAATACCAATGATGTGAAGTGAAACAACTTCAGGAAACTGCATAAAAGTGATTCAGGGGAGGCTCATGATTGGTATAAGGAAAATGTTTTCCATGCAGAGGGTGGCTGAGCAGTGGAACAGGCTCCCCACAGAAGTGGTCACAGCACCAAACCTGACAGAGTTTGGGCAACGCTCTCAGCCATGTGGTGTGGCTCTTGGGGCATCCTGCACAGGGTTGGGATGATGTGATCCTGATGGGTCCCCCCCAGTCCAGTTTATTCTGTGATTCTATGACTGAAGCAAAACACATTGACTACTCATGTTTCTTTGTTTTCTTGTATTCCCCTTACTTACAGAACCAATACCCTTATCTTCAACTTGCAAGACTGTACAACATTTTACTCTTGTTTGTACAGTGTCCTGTACAATAGCAGTTTGTGTTCATGATAAGAATCTTAAAGCTTGATAGAGTTAATTCCCTGAAATTTCACTAGAGCTACCCAGCTTCAAGAAAAATTAGTCCTGCTGCATCTGTTCATATTTACGTGGTTCAGATCTGTCACTGTTCACAGAGGAGAGAACGGACAGGCTTTCAATTGTACAATTGTACCTTTAATCTTAAAGCATGGGTAGGAAAAACATCACTAACCCATAATTTCCTTGAGTGAATCAGAAGAGGATAGTAAACTAAAGAATATTAAAAACATTTGTGAAAGAGAAATGTTTCTTTCTTGGAGTGTGAAGTTCATCATTACAGAAGGATTTTGAAGTATTCATCTTCAATGTGAAAACACTCAATAACCTTGAAAAGAAAAATATGCCCCCAACCCCAATTCTTTTGGAGAGACTGAGGAGGCTCAGAAGTGATGACAAACTAGTGAAAGCTGTTTGCCATACTTATAAATTCCTGCTTTGGCTTATCCCTCAAAGATTTCATCAAAATGTAGAATATTATAAGACTGTGATATCCATTAGTTGTGGCTAAGCCAAGTTACAGCATTTTTACTGTCTATTTAAGCCCACTAAAATAGGAATGGACAGTGCCTAGTAAGTATCTGTCTGCTTTGCCCAAGGGCAAGCAGCAAAACTCATCAGGCTTGTTGGTCAGATGGTTTGTCTGCCCAAGTCACTCTGGGACTGACCTAACCCCTCGCCTTGTGAAGCGGCCATGGAAGCCAAGGACTCCATTTCAGAGATGGCTGAGCCATTAAACAGCTGCTTTTCACAACCATAAGGCTTGTTTCTGGGACCACACCATCGCTCAACGCAACAGGGCTGTGGCGCAAATATACTTGCTTATATTCTAGAAGGAGCTATACTAATGCAATGATACATTTAATTCCCATGTTGTTCTCCACTCTATACCTGTGCCCAGAATCCCTGTGCTTGTGAATGATACTTGGACAGGTTCCTCAACTACTAAATTTGTGTCTTTGCTAAATCCCCAATATTTGTCTAGTTCATGATCTCTGAAGGCTAAATATGCTTAAGAAGAAATCCAAGTATTTACAGCATTGCTACCTTTTTTCTTTTAAATGGACAAAACTGCAGACATGTCTGTTCATTTCATCTGGAAAGAAGTGAATTCCATTTCTAAAAACTATACCTTAATTAGAAGATTGGTCACCAGTTGGTCACCAAAATGAGTAGTGAGCCATGGAACAGATGAAGTATTGCCCCACTGCTCATTGATGTACAAGAAAAGATAAAAACTTTTATCTTTTTCTTTTTTTTTTTTTTTTATTTTTTTCTTCCTGAAGTGTTCTATTCCTGACTTACGGTTTTTCAGCTTCTCTCAATTAACTATATAACTTTTGGTTAATCTGAAATACTACCCTGTTTCAGACTTCCATCTGTCCTTTGAACAAAATTTTACTGCACACTTTGTCTCTACTTTTATTCTTTAGATTCTTCTCTTATTAACATTGATAAGCATTTTTCAGAAATCAACTTTTTTTCTGACAGTGCATTGTTTCAACAGTCAAAGTTAGATGACTATAAATGAAATCTATGAAAAAACAAACACTTAGCAGAATTTATTTTTCTTCTAATAGTCAATTTTTCCTTCCACTTAGAGCCCCACAAAAATTATGAAGGCACTTGCAATAACAAAACACTTAAAAATCAACTTTGAGAGATATTTTATGGTCTACAAATTTTAGCTGGTCAAAACTTGAAGGCTAACATTGATGTGTGTGACAGAGGTGTGAACAGCGATTCTGAGTTCTGAACTTTTGATTATGTTCTGACAACGGCTTAATTTTTTCCTCTGCATTTTCCCTCTCTGTATAATAAAGATGTCAATTCCTATTATTAATTCTGCTTTAAGTATGAGAAGGACCATACAACATTTTTACAGGGTTTTTGAAGATTAAATCACTGTATCAGGGTAATACATATAATGTATAATATTTACAAGGAGAAAACATTAAAATATTTGGAACTTACATCTAAACTGCTGTAAACCAGGTGTTGCTATTACTAAGTTTTGTGAAACCAATCTAAGGAGAAAAATTCTTTGTTCTGAATTCATTCAGAAGTGTGAAAGATACATGGTTTTGCTAGTGGTACACAAGTAAATGTTTCTTCTTTCTTTTAAATGATTTATTTTTCCAGAAGCTTCTGAACAAAGACAAGCTCTCAAAAAAAAGTGCATTAAAAAAGTGAGACTCTGCTAATAATGTCTAAAGAAATAAAAGTCTACTTCAGAGAAATTCAGTCAGCAGTCTGTATATTCTAATGATAGCAGTGTGAATTACAGATAGCACACAAGTGATGCAGCAAGGCCACACAGCACCTTGCAATTTCGAGTTTGTCAACATTTTGCAGTTTCCCTTGTGACTCACCACTTGGTTGATGTTTCCCATTTATTGTTTACATAGGCTTAAGCTCTGGAACATCCATGCAAACCAGCACATCCAAGCTTTAAATCAGTCACACATAATGAGAAATTTCAAATCATTCCAAGCAGTTAATTTAATATTTTATAAGGAAAATGCAACTTGAGTTGTTCAGTTAAATTTGCAAGAAGATCAGGAAGGACAGCAAAAGCAGGCACCCATACATTACTGGTGATAAAATAGAGATAAACTGAAAAAAAATGTGAGATAGCATATCTGAAGTCTGCAACAGCTGTGCTCATACTTAACGTGTAGGTTTCATTCATTAAATATATGTATGAAATAAATATGCTAATCCTGTGCCTCTGTCAGTCTGCAAAGAGGATAAGAGGGGAAGAAAACATAATTAAAAAGTGTGTAGGTGTTTCTGTTAAAAGAAATTTGCCGATAGTGTGAAATCTGAATTTCTAGCTTTCCTTATTTTAATTTTGTGCTGCCTGGACCCTAAGTATCAAATGAAGGGATTTCCCTCACTTTCTCAAGCCAGTCAGAGTCCCCTATTATGGTGAACACTGAGACTTTCCAGGTAGCAGCCAATATGCCACTGGAGAAGAAATAGAAAGAATGTCAAGAAATTCTATTCCTAGCTCTTTACCCCACATAATCTGATTTATTTTTCCTTCTTTCCTGTGTGAAGTTCTGCAATTTCCAGTGACACATGAAACATGGCTCTACAATTTGGTTGCTAAAGAGCAGTAACTTCCCTACTTACATTGTCAAAGCATTAATCAAGAAATTGGAGAATTGGAGTAGCCTAGGGTTTGGGTTTTTTCTTTTATTTTTTTTTTTTTTTTTTTAATTTTTTTTTTTATTTTTTTGGGGTGGGGTGGGAGGGCTGTACCATTGCTAAATATATCCAGAGTGCTCTAAAAAAATCGGGATAAAGGAAATTAAAATCTTGAGTAAGTCTGCCCACAGTGATTTCAGGACTTGATCATGGATTTCATCCTGATGGTGTTGATTTTAGGGACTACTAGATCAAAGCATGAATGGTTTAGCTGCAAGCTCATGTTTACTACTTCACACAACACACTTGTTTCCCCGAAAGCCAATTCTGATTCAAATCAATTTAATTAAGTAACAAAGCTGGTTGTCATGGTAACAACACTACTAATTTGTCATGGCAAATACTCTGTGAGATTGACCAGTTGCTAAGCAACAGCCAATGGGCTTGAAGACAGAAGATGACAAATTCTATCTGGTGCAGATGTTGTGATCCAGTCTTGAATTAGGCCTCTGTTCAGAGTGGATTCTCAAGAGAGCATCACCTGGATAGCTTAATAGCAACACAGGGACTAGCATGCCACAACAAATTATATTGTTTTGTACTTTTAAAAATGAGTTTGAGGGAAAAGCTAGTAAAGTAAGGTAATTTGATGCTTCGTGTCATCTTTTTTATTTTCCTGTTACAGAATATATGGAGATGATTCAATCTTACTGTACTTGGCTTTGCATATGCATATTTATATCTCTGAAGCAGTCTTTTATTCATCTGTGTACAAATGATACATAAAATTTAGGCATGCAAGCACAAAACAAGTGGATTATGGCTAAATCACCTCAACAAAATGTGTTTGGAGTAATGTGCATAATTCACTCACAACAATGGAGAGCAATTTATTTTTAGTTTATTATATTTTCTCTCCAGATAGTTGCCAGCTTCACAGTTTAAACTTGATTTACTTTTATTAATGAGAAAAAAATTCATTATTCCTCTCATAGAAAGTACTACAAATATTTCAGGCTGTTGGTATCTTCCTACCTGTGCCTGCTTTTGACCTGAAATCAGACTAAGTGTAAAGTAATGCCATTACTTAAATTTATCCTACTGGCTAATTCCTCCCAAATCTTTGTTTATCTGTCTTCTAATTTAAAACCCCCTTGAATTTAGGAAAAATTTAAATATTGTGTCCAATTTTATCATTAGGCCTAAATCTAAAACCTACTTGTTGAACTTAGTGATTCGTCTGCAAAATGAACCAAACTGGCAACTGATATGTAAAAATTGAAAAATTTGTAAAACTAAGACTAGAGGCTTTAAGGCAAAAGCTGAATGATTTAGAGTTCATTGGAAAATGTTGCTACTAGAAATGCTTTATGAAATGGGATTGGTATTTCTAGGATTTTGCTTGCAAATCTAAAGAAAATTTCTGACAGTTTTTTAAATGCCTGGGTTTTAGGTTATTTTAGAAATTTCATTTCTTAATGGAAGCTGACTTTTCAATTAGAAATAATTTGCCAAATTATAATCATAACAGAATGACAAGTGCTCTAATAGAACAAAGACTCAGGCATTGAAATCAAAACAAATTCTTCTAATTTTCTGAAGCAAGATATCTAAATGACCCAAAGTTCCCCTCCTTTGCTCTACCATAATTTTCTTTTCTGTGAAATCACTCCTGCTGGCAGCCAAATTTTAGAATTCCTGAAAAACCCTAATATGGCAGCTATTCCATCCTCCACACATTTCTAATATGGACAATACAATAGTTTCTTATTAGATTCTTTATAACTTGATTGTTAACAGGAAGATCCAGACAAGAACTTTACATTATGCTCTATGATATTTATTTGAATATATACAGAAACAATTTTGCAGTTTAAATAAAATATTATCTAGAACCAAAACAAAGGTTTGTTTTGTTAGTTTTACTGTAGATGTAATACTTGTGATAAGAATGAAATAAAAATGTGATCTTTCATTGGATCCTCATGCAACTTAAATGTCACCCATTCATTATTGTAAACCATTTGTTAGGCTAATTTTTTTGTATAGTGTTGTTTGTGGTGTCTGTGGCAAAGCTTTGGCAGTAGGGGTTCTGCAGGGCATTGCCTCTGTGAGCAGGGCTGGGGGAGGAAAGGTGGTGTTTTAATGTTTCTCTTGTGTTTCTCACTAACAAAATCTACTTTAATTCCGAAAAAAAAAAGTAAATTAATTGTCCTCAAGTTGAATCTGTTTTCCCAGTGACAGTAACTGGTAAGAAATTATACTGTCTCAATCCCAACAAATGAAGTTTCTCATCTTATTTTCTCCCCCAGTCCTGCTAAGCATAGGGAAGGAAGGAGGGAGTTACTGGTGCAGGCGTGGCTGTTTGCCAGGTCTAACCCACCAGGTAAAGACAATCCAGCCAATAAAAAAAATCACATGTGGTTAGTGCACCGGCAAATGGAGCCAAGATTTCATTCTCAACAGCAGTACTTTCCAGTTTTCAGAGTCCAAAAATTATTTTAACTTTGAAAAGGTAATAGACTACATGTTTTTTTCTCTCCTCTGAAATCTGCAGGTAAAATCCTAATGTTCTACCAGAAAAAAAACAATAAAGAACTAAAGTCCTTTGAAATACAACTGGAAAGTGACATACAAGAATACTCAGAAGACCTTGCATACATTTGCCTTTGGCCCTGAAAATGGCATTTAGGTACTCTAATAGTACTTTTCTGTGTGCTTTCAGTGCCTAGTTAAGGCATCTCAGTTCACACAATCTTTTTGTTTCACAGATAGTTACGTATTTTTAATATTATTCTGATGAAGCTGACAATTCAGACATAATCTAAACTTAGGAGTGGAGGGAACGACATGACCCTATCTCTTGCAACAGGCCTGCTGGTAAGACAGAACATACTTTTTCAAAACTTTTCATTTTTTAAAACACCAAAAACTGAGGAGCCATCAGGTCCTTAAATAAATTATTACACTGGTTAATCATCAACTTACTCTTTCTGGCTAGACATCTGAGGACTCATATTTGCCCTCTTTATTTCCTGATCATATGCTTTTCCATATCATATGAATCCTGGCAATTTCTAACTCCTTATGATGCTCCTTTTCAAATTTAATTTCTTCTTCAGAAAGGAATTGTGATTTGCAGTTTTGACTGCTAGATATGCAATAATGTGGTTTGAAAAGTTAAAATAAATCTTATTCTACCAAGTCCAGATCATTTTAATATCTAGGTTGTTCATCAGAACTGTCTTTCTCATTATTTACCATACATGTTTTTTTGTGTGTGTGAATTTTAACAAGACTGTGTGTCATATTGCACAGTGTTGCTCAGGTCATGACTTGAATCAGGACACAAAGATGGAATCCGATAGGAAAAACCAAACAGATTTTTTTTTTCTTCATTAGAATTCTTTCTCAAAAACTACCAAGTTAGGAAACTTTTAATGAATTCTCTACCTGCAGTGTTTTTTGACTCCTAGAGAAACCAAACACACTTTAGAAATCTTTGCCAATTAAATCATAAATTCAGTCAAAAAGAGCAAGTTTATTTGATAATTTTTTCATTAGACTATGTTGATTGACAGTGTGCCATTATTTTAATTCTTCATTGATTTCATCTCCTATCACCTTGACTTAGTTGCTCTATATCCATTTAATGAGATGACAGTTTGCTGAAGTATTTGTCCTTCTTAAGCAGTGGCACAATAACAAATTCTTTTTTCCAGAACCCCAGATTTTTTCAGTCTTCCAAGAACAGTTCATCAGTCTGCTATTCCTTTGATCTTAACACGGGTGAAATATTTCATCATAGTTAAAACTTCTTGTTTTCTTAACTGTTATGCTGCTCCTTTCCTCTTAGTGCTACTGTAAGAAAACCTGTTCTGTTGTTGTATTAAACAACACCCTTCTTTCTAAGAACAGATGCAAAGTATACACTGGAGAATTCTTCCTTTCCTACAGTGTTACTGACATTTATATTGCCCCCACTTGGTAAACTTGGCCCAGAACCTGCCAATAGGGCATCTATTGGGGACTATACACCAGACCAAGGCTTCTTCTTGTCACCTCTTCTTTTCATTCATGTATGGCAACTGTCCTATACCAGTCCATCACCAGAATCTTTTTTCTTCTTTGCAATAGTAACAGTAAGGCTAAATAACACTTTTTTTTTGTTGTTTAATGCTGACTTCCCTGATCTCAAGAACCACCAAATGTCTGAAACTGGCACACAGTTCAGAAAACTCAATTTTTTTTTTCTTAATTGATTTGACACTTAACAGCATTTGCTTCAAAAGGTTAAAATCTGTTCCTATAACTAATCTTATCTTCTCTAAAGCCCCTTTTCTCTAGCAAATGGTTGGTCTGGCCTCTGGCTGACTTTCTGTCTTCGCAAATTTCTCTAAAATTCACTATCCTCCCACCTTTTGTTTCAGCGAGGGTCCCTGGGAAGACTCCTACGAATCCATCATTGAGAATGGCAACCAGGGAAAGCAGCCATTTCCTCCAGAAGAAAACAGTTCTGCCACATTCTCTTAAAGTATAATCTCCTCCCAAGGCAAGCACAGAGCTCCCATCAACACTAATGCACACACAGAGGTGAATATTCCCATTTGTGAGAGAATGTAATTGAATCACCATTAGCTTCAGCTTCTGGCGTTGTTCAGAATGAGTCAAGTCCTATTGCTTCTCTTTGCTAGAACACAATAAACAAGAGTTAAACTCTTTAAAGGCAGCTTTGTTCTTCTGTCAGACACCTGCTGAACACTTGTTTAAAATATAACAAGTAGAAAGAGGTATTAGAATCTGGCAAAGACAAAGGCCCAAATTAACCTTAACTATAGAGTGCCTATCAATGCCTCTGTCTCAACTACTTCAAAATCTGTTTTTCAGGTGTCTATAGTACAGCTGTATTAGTAATTCATCTAATTTGTCATTAAGATGTGTGAATGTATATTTTTCTAGTGTTTAAGCAGAAAAAGCTGTAAGGAAGCAAAATTGTCACTTCACTTCTAACTTTTTCACAGATAGCAGTGATTCAAGAATACACCATAGAGTAAGCTTGTTGCTTGTTTTTTGTTGTGTTTTTTTTTTTTTTTCCCTCTCCAGAAAATAGAACCTTCCAAAGAAAACTTTACAGGTTTACACGCATGCACATACAAAAAAAAAGGACCTAAAGAAAAAAAACCGCACTTTTATGAAAGCTATCCATCAAATGTCAAGGATAATAATCAATTTTTTGTCACAATGAACTGATAAAAGCTTTCAGTAATAATGTCATGGGGAAAAAAATTTGTGTTGGAACTCGTAACGCTCAGCCCTGATATCAAACGAATTCATAAAAGCTCAATACCACTGTAACCCTCGGAGGCATGACAAAACACAATTTCTCATCCACAGGATATGGAATAATTCCTTCTTTTTATTTTTTTTTCACAGAGGGAGAAGCAAAAGGAAAAAATCTGAATTTCAAAAAAAATATTGCACAATCCTGCTTATGCAGGTGAACATTACCGATCATTTTGGTCGCCGATATCACAAACCGTTATGGTGATTTCTCTCACATCATGCAAATGGCTGCATAATGTCTACTCCTCTTGGAATGTAAAATCAAATCAGCATTCTAATGATACAAGCCCGTGATGAGCTTGGAAATAAATATGCAGAAGCGCATAAAAAAAAATCAAGGCAATCAAGGAGAGCCAGCGTCCTAGCTTGGACTATAAATCTTTGTCTGTTTCAATCGTAAAGCTGGCCGAATCAGTGTAAAATTCGAGCAGGGATGTCATCAATTTCTGTTAACCTCTCTATTCTTCTTTGTGTTGGCGGTGCAGTGATGGATTGGTTTTGTCACTTGTGCTCAGTTCACAGTATGTTAACATGGAAGGGTGCAGTCAGGTTATGAAGAAGGGTTATTACTGTCCCAGCTCTGACCTGGACTTACTATCTTTTCTAGTATCACAAAACCTTACTGTCTTTGGGAGTGAGAAGTAGCATCCTTGGAGCTGCCTAATGCTAAACAGAGCAGCCACATTTTTTTCCTCCAGTTGCTTTGCTACAACTCTTTCCAGAGGCTTTGCTCCAGCTTATAGGCCTATTCTTTTTTACCATTTTTAAATTAATAAACAAATGTAGGAGATGCTTATTAAGAAAAGTAATGAATTACTGGATTATGTTTAGAGGAATCTATGATTTGCAAAACAAAAAATTCATAATTTTGCAATTTCTAAATAACAAAGCACTCATGATAAAACAGGTAATAATATAAACTTACTAGCGTGTAGTGAATGCAAAAATGTTTCAAGTAGTGGTCTAACAATTCTTCTTTCATGTTGTCTTCATCATGTGTTTGGTAAAGGTTTTTAAATTGTGCTACCTAATTTCAGCAGCGAATTTGAGTTAGGGTGTTCTCCAGATCTTGTTTTCTGCTTCTCTGCTGTGTCAATGCACTCACTGCAATCTCTACTGCACAGCACTCAGACACCTGGCCCTACTTCAAATATTCACAAGCTCAACTTTAAGCAACCTCAGGCTCTATTAATGTCAATGGAACTGCTCAAGTGCTTAAGTTAAGCATGTTCCTAAATGCTTTGTTGGAAGATTGCAATAAATTCTAATTCAGAGCCCAATGAATTCTTTAGGAGTCTTTATATTGACTTCAGTGGGCATTGTATCAGGCTAATAGAGCTCAACACCTCACAGAACTGAGCCTTTAAACAGTTGGTTCATTTCACCACATAAGTGGTTGTTTTAGTGGTGGGTGAAGTGATCCCTATGTGTAGTATTTAATATAGTGTGTTTCAGCTTGTTAAGTTAGTAAAGTGCTTTGGGATCACTTGAGATGAAAGGTACAATATGAATGCAAGTTTTTATTACACTGCCAGAAATGTAATTTTTTGTGAGTGAAAAATCGCATTCAAATAAGTGGTTTAAAACAAAGGAAATAGAACATTATAAAAATTCTGTATCTATTTGCTTCTGTAAAGACAAAGCCAATTGGAACAAAATAACTCCAGCAATAGGTAGTGTGGGTCCTGCAGAAAAGCTGAACAATTGAGGGTCAATGGCATTTTGTAAGTGATGCTTTTGCTCTTGACAAATTGGACCCAGGATATAGGAGTAAATCTGGTCACAAATGTCTGCCACTTCTCAGAGCTGTGTTGGCTGCTCAAAAGCAATTAAGTGAAGTGGGTGCTCAAGTCCCATTGAATGTCCCAATTAACAATTAGCAAGACTTGTGCTCTTAAGGGTTTTTGGAGATCTTACACAATGGACCAATGACAAAGTCACATGAAGGAGACTTTCTATATCCTTTCTATAGAAGCTATTTTTAAATTCATACAAAAAAATCTGGAATTAAATATAGTAGAGTACCAATAAAGAAGCAATTGTTTTCGTCATAGCTTATTTTACTGTTCATCATTGAGTGCAGGAATGTAAATGGAGCCTAACCAGACATCAGACTCAGAATCTATCCAAATCCAAACCGATAGAAGTTTCCCAAGTATTTTTTCCATTAGAAATGTATTCCTGTATTTGGTATTCCTAAGATTTCTTGGGGTAGCAAACCACTGTATATTAACAACAAAAACAGAGGTAAGTTTGCTATGATAAAGTTTCTATGTGTTGTTGATCTGGCTGGTTTTTCTCCCAAGTTTGTTTATTTTTTTCTTCTCATGAATTTAAACAAAACTTGTTCAGTGACAGCTCCAGAGGCTTCAAAAAAGAAGGAGTCAAGAAAGAATCCCAAAAAAGTCATACTGCGCTTACTGATAAATTTTACCTTGGAAAGCACTTCAAGAGCCATTGAACCCAAGAGGGGCTATACATTTGCTCATGCTGTCCCTGTCCACAAAAGGGAATTTTCTCTCCAGAAGTGAATGTTTCTGCCCATCTACCAGCCCACATGTACCCTCACCCACTGAGCGTCCCCCTGTACACATGTAAAGAGAGCAAAGAAATGCAATCTGCCACAAAAAGGCCTTGTACTAGTCTCCAGAGACATGAATCCCATTAAATTAATTATTGTATTGCAAATATTTTTAGCAGGATGCCCATTTACTACTTTATTTGCCTTAAAGGTTCAAGTTCTTGATTACATAATGATATACAAATTAAATGCAATTTCAAATTTAAACCTGTACAAGTGTCAGTTACCAAGTTATCCTGTTAGTCCCATGAGGCTGCCCAGAGCACAGCTGGAAAGTGTGCTATTGTGCAGACATTGCATTACTTACTCCAAGAAACTCTTATTGAAGGCATTATGGCTAATGAATCTTATTTATTGTTGGTATTGGACAGTCCAGTGAATTCAGACATAAGACTGGACCTGAAATAATAGACGCTATGCAGAAATAAAGCTCTAACAGGGTTGCATGGCTCTGCCAAATTTCTAGGAGAGATGAAACAATTTTTGTAATCTAAATTGATCTGCAAATCAAAGAATCCCAGGCTGCTACAACAGGATTGTTCTACGTATGGGAACCCTCTTTCTGCAGGAGGACCTAGCTGAGGTTTTCCTGACTTCCAAGAAACTTTGATTGTTGTAATTGGCACTTTGTGTAATCAATATAGATCAACCTCAATCAAGTAAAAATATGTTCAATGTATGTTGCTAATAAAAAAATATAATTTCATCTATTTGTGAAAAAAGAATGCAAATTAATTACGTCAAAATAATTTAAGGACCATAAGAATCTTTCTGAGTAATTTCTGTATTTTTCTAAGGCTTTATTTAATTTCTAACACTGTTTTCAAGGAACCATTTGGATGAAATTCTTGACATGTTGACAAGGGGTTTTGCAAGACTTAAACCAATGGAGGTTTGTTTTTCCTAAGGTACAATCCTGAGTAGTCTGCAGAGGGTCTGGATGTTTGATTCAATAATTTATGAGCTTCTCAGTGGACTATAGGACTTTGGGTTTTGGGCCCACACTTATCTTAAAGAAGAGTAATTCCAAATGAGGGCTAATTAGCAAATTATCACTTTGCAATTTTGCTCAACAGTTCTTTAAATCAACACTCCCCAAAAGGAGAAACAACATGCAGAGTCACCAGAAACCACTGACACAAAAAATAATGTGCAAATTCAAACACAGATACACAGGATGTTTAATGAGATGGAACAAAGTTTTTTGTAATAATACAAAGCAACTTTAAAATATAGTTTAATGAATGTTGAATGCATGTCCCTCACCCTTCAGCTTCCCTTTTTGGTTTTAAATTATTTTGACCTTAAGCCTATTTTGTAATTAAGGTGTTTGATAAGTCAAATCCTTCACAGGAATGTTAAACTGGCAACACACAGGGTGCAGTTATTGCTTTAGTGAAATGTCATAGATGTCCTCTAACCTTTTTTTTTTTTAGGAACGTATTTCTTGGATGATTTTTTTCAAGGACTCAGGTCAGGAAGAATCTACCCCAAGGGTAGTTGGAGGGAAGAAAAAATAACAAGGCATGGTGGCACCTGGGGACCACAACATTGTTCACATCCTCTGTAATCATCAGTGCACTGCTCAGCTGCTTTGGTAATTTACATAATACCATCCTGACACGTTCACTTCAGTTATCCATCACCACTGGGATGGTGTTGCTGTTTTCTTGCTTTATTTTCTTTCTCCCTATCTGTCTCTCTCTGTGCCTTTCTTTCTCTCATTGTGTCTTATGTTTATCTGGCCAAGCAAAAAAGATTGATTTCACATTGTTTCTGCCCTCCTTGTTCAAGAAATATGATTTTGGCAAATGATGAGGCAGCCAGCACAGCTAATAAGCAAAAATGCACATATAGAGATTTTATTCTCTACATTTTAATGAATAGCATCTTCAGGGGAACTGAGGAGGAGGAGGAAAAGAACAATAATTTAATGGATGCTGAGATGGGGGCAGCAGGATGGTAGTTTAATAAAGCTAAATTTAAATTATATGATGGACTTTATTCACATGCAATCATGGCAAAATCTGCAATATAGGACAGGACACTGAGCTTAAAATAAAAGCTTAAAGCTTTGCTTTTTGAGTTACATTTTCTCAACAATTAACAAAGGAGAGATAATATTTTTCTAAATGTAATTTTTATTGTCATGTGACAGATGAATTGGCTGTTGAAAACATGATTAATTCCTGCAGTCCTACCTACTGAGCTCTAACTACAGGCTTGTTCTCCCCAGTGTTATACCTCTATACCCCTTTGACTTTAATGGGTTGCTCCTGATGTACATCACTGTAACTGGTATTGACAGTTGTGCCCTTGTCTATCACCCTTCTGTATGACAAGGGTGCTGCAGTCACCTTCCCATAGGAAAGGAAAACTCTAAGACATAGGGAAGGACCACCGAAATGGGAACGTGGACAACCTAATTATTGTTACCTTCTAGAGCCTACTGGGGTGAATTTCTCATTCCCTCAACCACTCATTCCTGGCAATGAAAAGCTGCAGTAAATTGGCTAGCAGGACTTCCCACTACATGAAGCTAAAAGATAACTTTTAAGGCAACATCGTACTTGGTGCAGGAAAGGATTAAAGGCACTTGCACTGGTGTCCCTAAATGAGCATCAGAAATGATTCCTTGTCTCTGATGTTCTAAATAAATAGTTACAGGGCAAAAAACCTTGCAGAAGTAAAAGTATGATGGTCTTCAAAACCAGTGCCACCAGCTCCCCAAAATTTAATTTACTTAAATCACTTAATTCACTTAGAATAGCTAAGCACCTCCCATTAAAAAAAATAACAATGATAATATTTTTTTAAAAAGTCTATCTGTACAAAGGCATGAATAGCCTTGTTTTCATACAGTGTTTTCATTATTAACATATATACTTCTTAGTTTAGTATCCTCAAGTTAAGTGGGATGGACCTGAGCCTGGGACTTTTACATAGGGAAACTTTGGATTCAATCCCTGTTGTGTTGAAATACTGGGACAAGTAAGACAGCTGCATATATACTGAAGGAGAGGTGGGGACATACAGAGAAGGCTGACAACCTCAGGCAGATCTCCCATAGTTTGTACTCATATGCACTACATTATTTAAGTAACTGTATTAATTTGGTAATAACACTCTGGAAGAGTTGATCCTCTGTAAGGTCAGGGTCTTCTGCAGCTATAGACTTTGCATAAACTTATGACTTGTCTTCACCAAATCCATGGTATGAATGGATTTCTAAAATCCAATATGCAAAGTAAAAGAAAGATATTTTTAATGAGCAAATGCTTCCACCTCTAAAAATTTCACATAAAAATAAAAGAAGCATTTATTTATTATAGACTGCAATCACATTTATTACAGACTATAGTTGCATTTCATACCAGAATATCTCATAAAGGTTCTTTATACTCTTTGATTCTTCTTTCATAAGAAGATTTTTTTCTGATAAGAAATACAGAGAAATCTTTTTTTTTTTAAGATTTCTCAGAGAAGTTTCAATTAAATCCTACCTCCTTATATATCAATTTCGCATGATAGAAACAAATTCAAGGTACTGTCCTGCAAACACTGATACAATGAGATAACTCAAGAGAGCACTCGAATGTTCTCAAGTATAGGCTCCACTTGAAAAATTTAGCCTTGGCAAAATCAATTTATTTCATGTGTATTAACACTGCTTTATGCTAGGGCTGATTTTTCATTTTGTTCTGCAGGCAGTTTTTTTTTACTGGAAGAAGGACTTCATTTTGACACCAAAAAAATGTCATCCAAACTACCTTGCTTAGAAAAAACAGTCCTTGTCTGTGCAGAGAAAATACATTCAAGTACTTCAGTAGGTTGGGAAAATGGAAGAATATAGGAAGATTCTTCTGAGGTCTCACAGAAAGACTGGAGAGCACTGATCTTATTAACCTCTAAGGACCTTGAAACAAGATTTTACAGCAACTAGCCCAAACACTCTGAGATAACTAGAGAGAGCATGATTCTTTAACCTCTGTAATATTAATATTCTGCTATTATCTGATGAGCTCTGGTATTTCTTTAACAGTAGACAAAGACGACATAATGAGATATGAGTACTGATCTTAGATTTGGTATTCTGATCTGTTCATGATAATGCTAAAGTTACAGAATTGTAGGTGAACCTTCAGCAAACTCAGATATTTCTTTTTATTCATTTTACAACTTACTCTTTCTTGCATATGAGACTCAGACACCTCTTCAACAAAACTAAAAATCTTTCAGTCTTTTAATGTGATAATTTTTAAACTAGACCTATTTTACAGGTTTTATAATGGAAAAAAGTATGCATGAAACAGGAGAATGCCATGCTCCTATTTTGGCTTTCCTGACACTGGGCTGGAGATGTTTGTTTCCAGTACAATTCAGGTTAATGTGGCTGTCATCATCGCTCCTGGAATAGCTTATGAGGAGCTCAGCTCAAGCAACAATTTATGTTGTTGCAGAGACTACAGACAGCACAGTTAAAGGAGACCTCCTGAGCTCTGGGGCCCTAAATCTTCAGCCACTTGACACTAGTGAACAGCACCAACTCTCTTTCCATTTTCCACAAGAAGAAAAAAAACACTGACTTTTTTTAATTTCTTTTTTTTAAAAGATGGGAGAAAGACATGTTGGCAACTGATACCAGTGTGACCTCTGTGTGACTGACAGAAGGTTCATCATTGCATGCTGTACCTGTCACCTCAGTAATCTATGTAGACTCATTTCAAAGTGAATTCCCATCCCTGGCCTATAAGCTGTAACCTGTGGGTGGATTGCAGCTTCACTGGCGAGCTATGCAGATGTTGAAAAGGTGTGGAAAGGTTTTCCAACCTCTAGATTTAACAATGTCGCTTGACTGACCATTCAACAAAAAGCTACACAGATATGATAAAGGTAAGAAGCCCTTTGTCCCAGACGATGGTATGCAAGGAACACATTTCTAGAAGGAACCCTTTACTGAGTCTGGATACCAAGGTGCCTTCAGTGTCTTAATATTATATCATAGTTAAAATTATAAAAAAATACCTGTATTTCCTGGATGATTTCACTGACCAAATAAAATAATTTACTAGCTCTTTTAACTTTCATAGTCTAATTTTTATAGAGTGCAGTATTTTTAATAAATTTGCAAAACCCAGGAAAATTCATGTGGATTTTTTATCTGTAGAGCTCTCACAAAACGACTAATATTGTGCTTTTGTCTGCTGAAAGTTGGAATGGTTCCTATGTATTTCTACTTGATTAAAGCACACAGATAATGAATTCCCAAAGAAAACCAGAAATCACAGGAATATTTGGAACTGTTTCCTTCTGTATTCACAAGGCTACAGGTAGTGAAACCAATGAGCTACAGATTTACTTAGACTTCATGCCCATATATTAAAAACAAACAACAAACAAAACAAAAAAATCCCAGCTCAATTCTGGCAGTTTCTAGTATTATAAAGTTACTTTGTTTGGTCTGGATTCTATGATACAAATTGAATTAAAATGAAGTCACATATGGTCCGTTTTTGTCTTTTAGGGAGAAATCTTTATAACTTTCTACTGTGATAAAAAAAACCATTGGATTCTGACAAAGTGAGGAGGAAGAAAAGACTTTTGTTGAAATAAGAACAAAATGATAGTGTCAGACACTGAATCTGAGAGATAAAATATTACATCTAATAAACATGTTACATATGGGATTAGACATGAGCCCCTAGAATTACAGAACAGTAGAAGCTACAGAAAAATAATAATATTAGTTTTGAAAAATAATAACTATCCTACCACGTTTAAGAAAAAAAAGGTTTACATTCTTGTTAATGCACTTAAACAGGATGAAATAACTTGTTCTTCTGGAGTGCCAGGAGTTTTATTTTAGGTCTAGGTCTACAAGCCTTACTCCCGCCTGCTGTCTCATTTGTCTAAGCACAATTATTTCTGCGAGTGACTGGATCACCTGGTGAGATTGTGATCTTAACTTATCATATACAGTCTTCAAAGGCAAAAATAGGTAACCATCCAGCTCTCCTGGATAGTCAACATTTCTGCACTTGAAAATATCTCCCTGACTGTCCATTCAGACACAGGTAGCCAGTGTATTGCCTGGGACTACAAACATGCCTTAGATAGACACACTCTGCATTGCAATTTGATGTGGCCAGCATTGCTTAATTAAGTACATAATCAAGCACTCGTGTCTGCTCCTCCCACTTGCATCTCTTCTTATCACTTTGTAATTTTCTTATCCCTGCCAACATGAGGTGAAACAGCAGCACATAAACATCCACCCCCTCTTTCATCAGCCCAGCATTGTGATGGGTGTTTGTGTAATCGCTGTAAAATTTTTGTAAGCGTGCATGGAGGACACCTTGAAATGTTACTTGAAACTTCCTTGGAGGTCAATAGTCCTTCTACTACTGATTGAAAGATCACTTGTCCTATTTTTTTATCAGGTTACTTACATATCTCCAGCAGATCTTTAGAGATGAATGATGAATTTTGGATGCTGGAGTCAGGTGTCTGGTTCTCACCTGCACTCTGACTTTCTGATGACCTTAAGGAAGACATAGAGTCTTCCCAGAGACAAGAGAAAAACTAAACCCACATAAAACCCACAAACAACCCTTCCCCTCCCCCCAAATACACAAACAAACAAACAAACCAAAAAACACCCCCGTGTTGTCTGAGCAGTCATTCAGGTGTTTGAGCTTGCTATTCCTGTGCTCACCTGCCCATCCATCCTACACTTCAGGGCTATAATCCTGTATGGGAAGGACTTGGGGAAACTTGCCGGATCAGCACTGGGAAGGTGTCAGAGGACAGCATGACAGCATATGTGGAGGTTGCCTCAGGCCAAGAAAGCCAAGCCAACCCTGTTCCCAGCTGCCCGTGCTGCAGGTAGGAATGTAGCTGGGGAAAGGCAAGCTTTAGCTATCTTTCCAGCTGTTATCAGCACTCCCACAAAGCCAGTGGGAACCTAAACATGGGCTTGTGTGCAAACTCTTTGGATGCAAGGTGAACTTGGACTCCAACATTGCTCTGTGCCTGTGCTTAGACTTTAACAAAAATTTAATCTCCACACCTCAGAGCTCTACGTAGTGATGATAACAATCCTTTATTTCTCCCACTCTTGCCTGTAATTATCTGTTTAGCATTCAAAACTTTTGTCTCTTCCCACGTTTTCCAGAGCCTAGCACAATTTGAAACTGATCACAGGCAGGATCTCTGGACACTACTCTAATGCAAATAATGCTAATGATAAGAGCAATGCCCCAAGGGTGTTGCAAAGCTATCCTAATATCCAAACCTGATTGTAATTTTATTTAGACTTTATATTACTGACTAAGAGCATTTATCTTCTTGCCATGTGCGGGCATGTAGTTAGCACACATTGCTTATGGGTTTCCAAGATAATGTAATGCAAACAAATCATATATCGTCTGAAAATGAGTCAGGCCCACATTTCAACTTGATTTGATTTACCGTCACCTGTGTTGCAACGACTACTAGTCTGTTGAAATAATGAAAGAAAGAGAATAAGGGCTTTTAAGGCCAGTGTGGGAAAGTACCTGTTATATAAGCATCTTTGAAATGCAGAGGGGATAAAAAATTAGTTTGAAGTCTTTGAGAACTGGAAATTAAGAAAGCGATGCCTCTTCTGGAAAAGAACTGTACTTACATTCGTGGATGCCAGGTGGATTCATTTGATAAAAACTGATTGACTTTAGTCTTGTACATCCTCAAGACTGACTCAGATATGTGGAAACAAGTGAAATTCCCCATACTTGGCTCATTACTCATACCAGATTCAAAGTGGCCTCTCCTGATGCACAATACAGAACTATAGTAAAACCTCCAAATCCCTTCCTGTATCAGTGTTTCTGAGTAGTTATCAGCAAGGGCTAAACTGTAAAGTATTATCCAAACCCTTGTGACCAGTGCAGTGACCAGCCCTCTTACCTTTCTGGGGTGGTCAGGATTTGATCCAGGCTGTAATACTAAGGAAGTTGGATAACTTTCTGTACAAAGTCATTTTGTGAGCTCACATTAGGAAAGAGAGTTGTTTTTTTCAGGATGGATAATAAATATCTATTTTCTGTACTAACTGGTTTGGTAAAATGCTGCCTTCCCACCCCTTCACACACACAACCCCCCACTCAGCTGTACCACCACTCCCTCCATGTATCTGTTTTGTGTTTTGCTGACTGGACCTGGAACTGAAAGCTGTGTCTACTGGCACTGTGTTTTGCTGGGTGTTTTTTCTGTGGATATACTCTGAACTGCTGGAATACCTGCTGGTTTTGAGCACAGATAACAAGGTAATGTAAGAAAATATTTCAAAGGAGACACACAGACATGTTGTCTCATACCTTTTCTGCTCCTCATTATTTAAAGTCTGAGAGAGAGATGTGGGGGAAAAAAGAGCTCTTCACAGGTCCCATGGGGCTGCAAAGACATCAGCTTGTGAATATTTCACAAGTGTATCTTTGTCCTGTAACACTGCTGTATAGTTACCTGCAGTTCAAAGGTAAGGACAACAAGGAATGCTGTATATTTCATTATTGTGCCAAGCATGGGAGCTTAAAATTTGCATTTGCAAAATCCAGTGGATTTTTCTGTTGAGGGGTTAACATTTCTGTGACAATGAGATCCATTTTAAACCTAAATATAAAATCAATTTATGCTCTCAGTGTGCTGCATCTTGTCCACATCTGGTGAATTTCTAACCTGTCAGCTATGGTGAAAAGTTGAAGACTTTGTTTTCCAACTGCATCTAAGTTGAAAATGGCAAGGCTCCTTTGTCTAGCTCTATTTTGCAGTCCCACTTTCAGCATATATAGATTGATTTTGATCATCATAATGTTAGCTATTAAAAAAATCTCAAATATGCAGATCTGTTGCAAGCTGTGCTACACTTGCATGTTAAATATTTTTTAATGAGATGGCCCAAGACACTGTTTAGAATATGATTTCTGTGATGACCATGATTGAGTAATCTCCAAATTTTTTGGGAAGTCTTGCTTATTTTTGTTAACAGGGATGTATTTTCCATCTCAGTTCCCTTCTCTTTTTCTCTGGACCCCTTGCATATCCCAGAAGGATTTGCCTTCCTCTGTTCATCTGACTCCGATTTCATCAATTAGTTCTGATAGTGAAAAATTCGCAAGAACTGGGGCTTTGTATACTTGCCCTCATGAAAGAGAAGTGAAAACAGGAGGAAACATAGACAGGGAAATCTGCAATAATGAGCAGATGCAAAATACAAACTGCTTTTACCCATCTTGACTAGCAAACAAAGCAAAAGAACATCCGCATGCCTTGGAGTGCTTTGTAAGATACAAGTTGTTAAAGACCTTGTGTTTTCACTTAGCTGATTCTGTAATAATAACTGTTGGTACTGGCAGCATTGCATCATTGTTCTTAGCAAGGAAAAGCAATTTGGCCTATTGTTTCCAGAAACAGTTTTCTCTTATAAAAACAATATAGTTGTTTAACCTAAATATAAACACATATGATGTCAATAATTTTATATATATTACAGACTATTACATGGTCTCTAAAAATTGTCAGTGCTAACAGATAACTTCTACAAGGCTTGTTCTGCTCATTTATTACCAGAGTAAAAGACGCCATGCCTGCTGTTGGCTCTCTGTGCTCTCTGCGGAGAGTGTGGCTTTTGAGAGGCACTAACTTGTCTCCATAGGCTTGAATGCATGGTTGCTTTCCTGCAATCTGGCTGCCTGCAGCTCAGTGATTTCAGGGAGTGCATAATGAGTGCACAAAAGCTTGGAATAAACTATGCACCAAAAAAAGAGAATCCTTCTCACATGGACTCTGACAGTAATGTCCTCTTTGGTCTCTATCAAGTTTCTTTATTTTCCTGTCTTTATTCACTGTCTGTGGAATAAGGATGATAGTTTTTTTTATTCTGTCACACGTAAGACTTGTATAAAAAATTAGGCCCAGTTCTGGGCCCCTCAGCTGAGGAAGGACATGGAGGTGTTGGAGGGAGTCCACAAAAGGGCAACAAAGCTGGTGGATGGTCTAGAGGGTAATGCATAAGAGGAGCAGCTGAGGGGGCTGGAGGTGTTTATCAAGGAGAAGTCTCAGAGGTGACCTCATCATTCCCTACAACTACTGGAAAGGAGATTGTACCCAGTTGGAAGTTGATCTCTTCTCCCAGGCAAAAACCAACAGGAGGAGAGGAAATGGCCTCAAGCTGCCCCAGGGGAGGTCCAGGTTGGACATTAGGAGGAATTTCTTCACAGAGAGGTGGTTAAACATTGAAATGGACTGCCCAGGAAGGTGGTGGAGTCACGATTCCTGGAGAAGTTTAAGAAAACTGCAGACATTTTATTTAGTATTATGCTCTTGTTTACTTGGTAGTGTTTGGTCAAGGGTTGGACTGAATGATCTCAGAAATGTTTTCCAGCCCAATTGGTTCTGTGATTCTGTAATGTGAGACCTGTACATTTCTCCAAGGTAGTTGTCAGATGGATGATGATCCTACAGATCAGCAGGTTATTTGGACAGTTACATCCTTGTTTTATAAAGACTACTTGTGCAGGTAGACCTCAGATTTTCTTCTGATAAAGCAGCAGAGTGGTAAATGCCCTGAGGACCTTTTATCATACACACAGCATCAGTTAGAAGTGACTGAGTTGGAAGGAATCTTCCTTCATCCACTCTTCACTTCTGCCTGCCCTACACCATGCTGCCTGGTCACCATGGGCTGAAGAAGTGTTGGCTGCGTCTTGGGAAGAAAAGTAAAAAATGCTTTAGCCTTTTCCTTACGGAGGAGGCTCTGGAACCAGAATGTAGCCCATGGAGAGGAAAGCACGGTCTTCTGCACACAGCAGATTTATTAATTCGATTGTCTGAGAGAGAGCAGAAATTCAACATTTTTACAAAAGAGAGTTGTATAAAGCCTAGTGAAGTGGGATGAAAAAGAGAGGCTGTATTAGGGTTAGAGCATAGATACTGTGCAAGCACTGTGACACATAGCTCCTGGCATCTCCTGGTCCTTTAAAATCTGGTCAGACCAGAATAGAATTAAACATTGTCCCCTCTTTGCCCTGCTGAGATGCTGAAACATCTTGTTTCTGAGTGTGGCTGCAGTTGCAGTATACATCTGTGTGGTCACAGCTTGCTGGCCACATCAGGAGGGGAAACACATCAGACCTCTTACCAGGTTGATTCTGTCTGATAAAACAATGTCAAAAGGCTAATTTCTGATGTCACCTCTGTATTTTAGGAAGAAAATGAAGTCCCTGAGATGAACGGGGATCTGATGACATCTGCACTGATCCAGCACTGCAATTTTGCATGGTAGCTGGAGTCATGTCGTTAATGTGACCACAGGAGATGAGCCGTGTGCTGATGATGATCAAAGTGTTCCCAATGCATTGGACTGCTTTTGTACAAATGCATTGGAGGCTATTAATCATCATAATGGAATATAATGGGACCCTGAACATGATTACTTAGAGAGGTGAGTGAGTGCTCCTGTGCTTAGGCCTCCAAGAATAAGAGGACATTGTTCTGGTAAAACTGACAGGATGGAGTATGAAATTACTCCAAAGTGTGCTCATAAGCCTCAGTCACACAGTTTGATCCTCTCCTCCTCCTTCCCACAGCCAACTTTTCCTCAGGTCTCTTTTCATGCATGTTTTTAGAACCAAATCATAAAATGTAGTGCTTGTATCAAAAATAACAAAACTTTAACTCAGCTGCTGTAATATGAAGAGTGTTGTATTTTCCGTATGGTTTCTACTTAGATTGCTAAGGCTAAAATTAGCAATTAAAGAAGAGTTCCTGTATTGTAACTAAAACAGGTTTACTGCATCCAGGATTAAATAGTGAGACTGTGCTGAGGGTGTGAGAGAAATACCTTACAAATTCTTTAAGATACCTCATTTACATACCAGACACCAGCAAGGCATGGTAGGAGTTAACATGACATTAATTCTGCAGAAGAGATAGGAATTGACTGTTTAATAGTTTCTGTTTAATTCTAGGCCACACAGACAAATGCTTCTGTGAATTATCTAGAGAGCTGTTAGGGAAGGAAAGATATTAATTGTTCTGATGCAAAGTAGGAGGGACATGTAAGAAAGGGAAAATGAAAGAGGAGTGCAGAAAACCACAGTTGTAACTATCTGGTTCATCTGAGCATTACTTTAAATGTTTCATAATTGCAAAATCTTGCTGTATTGGGTGAAACATATTTGGGAGTGCTATTGATTTTTTTTAGGGGTGGGTGGGGAGAAAGCATTAGTCTTTTATTATGGATTCCTAATTTATACTACTCTTGGTACATTGGTTCCTGGGAGAGAGTGTTGAATTGATTGGCTGAGCTCTAGGTTTTGGAGGTTTGTAGTTTAGTCATCCTTCCTTGCTTTCTTTCTTTCTTTCTTTCTTTCTTTCTTTCTTTCTTTCTTTCTTTCTTTCTTTCTTTCTTTCTTTCTTTCTTCCTTTCTTCCTTTCTTCCTTTCTTTCTTTCTTTCTTTCTTTCTTTCTTTCTTTCTTTCTTTCTCTTTCTTTCTTTCTTTCTTTCTTTCTTTCTTTCTTTCTTTCCTTCTTTCTTTCTTTCTTTCTTTCTTTCTTTCTTTCTTTCTTTCTTTCTTTCTTTCTTTCTTTCTTTCTTTCTTTCTTTCTTTCTCTTTCTTTCTTTCTTCTTTCTTTCTTTCTTTCTTTCTTTCTTTCTTTCTTTCTTTCTTTCTTTCTTTCTTTCTTTCTTTCCTTCTTTCTTTCTTTCTTTCTTCCTTCCTTCCTTCCTTCCTTCCTTCCTTCCTTCCTTCCTTCCTTCCTTCCTTCCTTCCTTCCTTCCTTCCTTTCTTCCTTTCCTTCTTTCTTTCCTCCTTTCGTTCCTCCTTTCTTTGCCTTTTTCTCTCAATCTTTTGCTAAGGATTTTATTTTTCTTTCTTATTCTTTTTTTTTCTTTTTTTTTCCCCCTGTCATATTTTATAGATGTGATCAATTAAGGGATTTTGAAAGCTCCTATTAAAAAGGAGCTTTTATTTGTACCACTTAAAAAAAACAACTTTTTAATCTGCTCTCGATATTTTATTTGAGAATTTTAGTCTCTGTCTTCCAAATTATACTGGGCTAAGTCCTCATCACTGCAAAGAGGTAACACCATGTTTTAAAAAAGCTAGCTCCATGAGTAGATTAGATAAATGTGCTTCTGCCTTATAATGGAGAGGATTTGACACAATGTCAGTGATTTAGGTCAGAAGAGATGCACAGGGTCATAAAACTTATCTCCTGTCCTTAGAGAACTATTTCTAAATAAAGAAATAAATCAATAGGTAAATAAAATCCTAATTTTTTCTTCAAACTACTTTTAAATGTTACAGAAACACTAAAGAACTTCCCATTGCTGATAGAATATTTGTCACCACCAACACAAATTTTTCCTCTTTGATTCTTAACAACTATTCTAGTGGGGAGAAAGAGTCTTAACCCCTACTGGAAACACTCACTTCTGTGCATTTTATAAATATGAGCAACTTTCCATCACTGCTTAAAACAGGCAGAGGTCTTTGAGAAAATATAGCCAAAAGGATGATGCTATGAATGTTAGCAGTCTTAGGAACTGCTCTATGTGCTGTGCTGTGTTCTATTCAGGGATGACTGTGAACAGGGGCTAGAAATACATGACAGCAGAAACCTGAAAGGAGTTCAAATGTTGAATTGTGTAAGAATGAAGATGAAGAGTGAGTTAGTTTAGTGAAATGCCTTGCAGAGAGTACCGGTCCACGACTTCCTATGATTGTAGGATTACAGCATACAGGCTGCTACTGGAGTTCTGTGGCCCTTTTCATTCCCATTCTTAATCTGCAGTTACTAGGGAAAGGAGGAGGGAGAAGCAGTCTCTCCAGCAATATCATAAACAAATCATGCAGAATGATAATATAGCCTGTTCTCAGATGCATCACTCTGCTTCCTTTGATTCTGATAGTCCTATTAGTAATGTTGCCATTGCTGTCTGATTTATTTAGGGGTTTTGTGTTCACAACTGAGCTGAGTAGCATAAGGCTTGTTATGATCTATACTAAGGGATATGGTTCAGTACCTCTAAATAGTGTAACCCTATGGAATCTGGAGACAATGTGTTGTACCTTACATATCTTCTTCTGGAGAATTATATTACAACCTGATTTGATTTTTACCTGATATTTCACCTATTAAAATGAGACATTTGAAAAGGGGAGAATTTGCAGCTGCTGGCTTCTCAGAAAAGATCAACAGTTTCTGTAATTATTATGGAAGATAACAATTTAAAATAATGAAACACCCATAACATGTTTTAAGGAAGCAGCTTGTTGCCATAATTAGAACTAGAACCAAATTGCTCTGATGGCAAACACCATTTATTGAATTCCATCAGTAGAGCAGCTTCAGAAAGCAAATAACACAAGTGGGAAAATATCAGAAGCAAGTATATGACATAGAAAAATTAGGCTGATGAGAAAATATTACAGTTGAGATTCTTAAGGTTCAGCCTCTCAAAAAACAGAGCAGCAGGCTGGTGAGCTGAGACAGGCTGGTCTGTATGGCAGAGAACATTGACCCAGGAGTCCTGACTGTCACAGATTTCAGAAGAGGTCTGAGTACAATCATCTTCTCAGGAGTTTGTAACATGTCTTTTACACTGTGCTACCAACACAAAGTGAAATTCATCTCCCATCTCTCTGTGTCATTCGTTATTGTTTCAGTCTGTCCCAGAGACCGACGATAACTGGCCAGCCCTCCCTGCTGATATCTCTTCTAACATTTGCTCTTATGTGCATCTGCAAACATTGACTGTTTACCATGTGGAAGCCTCATGTGTGGATCTGTGTCTTGGCCCAAATTTGGCCTTTTATTTCCGATGAATTTGAGCTGTTGATTGATTATTTTTCAAATCTTTATTTCAGTGATGAGTCTGCAAATGTTTTTTACAGAACCTTTGGGTCCCAGTCTGGTTTGTTTTTGGGCTTTACTTTCTGTGCTGCATTGTGCTGTAGGAGACACAAGAGAGAGAATTGTGACTCCTCTGCTGTTCCAACCTGCAAAATTTGTGCCTATTCTGGCAATTAATCTTAATTTCATTGGACAAAAAATATATGAGCATAGAGGTGAAATAAAGTTTGGACAAGTGACACTGATGGAGCTGCATCACTGTCTAAGAATTACTGCACTAAAAGAAGTCCTTAGCAATTTCTGGAGGAGAAAAACTATTTTTTAAAAAAAGAAGCTAAACATAAATATGTTTATGGCTTTGCCTTGGGAAATGTGTGTAGTTTTGGAATATAAGAAACATAAAGCATTAAACTACTGGAGAATATAAGGAGGGCAACAAAAATCATGAAAGGTCTTGAGGGGAGGCAATGTGAAGAGTGTCTGAGGTCACTTGATCTGTTGGAGGTGATGAAGCTGAGGGAGATCTCACTGCAGTCACAACTTCCTCATGAGGAGAAGAGGAGAGGCAGACACTGATCTCTGCTCTGTGGTGACCAGTGACAGGACCTGAGGGAATGATCTGAAGTTCTGTCAGGGAAGGTTTTAGGTTGGATATTAGCAAAAGGCTCTTCTCCCAGAGGCTGGTTGGGCTCTAGAAAAGGCTCCCCAGAATTCTGTGATACTGATTCTATTTTCAGTGTTTCTATGCTTTGTTTTCTGCTAATTAAGAACAAACCCCATGTCTTAGGATGATGATGGTGCTTTAGCATTTTATTCTGGAGTGTATTAGATCATATTTCAACTGGAAGGCTGAGGAACTTCCCGCTTCTCACATGCCATGGAAGGCCTAGGCAGTAGTCAGTTTGAGCAGGATGGAGAGACCTTGGTCCCTTAGCCTCCCTGTCCTTCTGATAAATCTGCTCTGATAAGGTAAATCTAACCCTCAGCAGTGATAGAAGACCTGGAGAGACAGGGAAAATGTACTGCATTCACCAGTAATGAAAATGTGTGCTCCAGTATATTATAATGATGACTTGGCTGAAAGAAATTGCCTCACTGCAAATTTGAAGTATCAGAAGGATTTTATTTATTAATTCCTTCATGTGATTTAAAAATGCTTTTAAGCCTCATGTCTACTTTGGGCTAGAACATTGCAGCCAACACAGAGAGTTCATTATTGGTAAGCATTTGCTTGTATTTACAAGAGCATATGTGCATTACTATTACTACAGAAGATAAATTCTTGATTTGGTTATAGCAGATTACTTCTGTAATGCTTTTGCATTTTTGACCACATTTTCCAGATACAGGTAAAAATCTTGAGAAGCTGAAAGGTTCTAACATCAAATTTTTAGTGAAAGTGTTGCATGTTTTTGAACTGTTGCTGTAAGTCTCAATTTTTCCTTCTTAACTTTGGCAGCTGGTATATTGGGACCCTGTTCAAAGCAAAGCAGCATCATTCCTGTTGGGTGACAGTGTTGCTGAATCTGAAGGAGACAAGTGAAGACTGAAAACCCATGACCACTGAGAAAAAACAAGGTGCTTCAACTACAGGGCAGAACAAATGTTTTGCAACACCTTACAAGAAAACAAACTAAACAGGTGTGAAAGTTATCTTTGAAAATCGCTCTCCAGCTTCCTGGGGTGCAGGATAATAGTTGATCATATGATAAACTTATCAGACTTCCACTGTTTTTCGTACTAAATTATTTGTGATGTAAAGTGATAACTGTACCTAAATTCCTCCTACTCCACCCAGATATTTACTCACTAAATGGCCCTAGTCATCATGACAGCTGAATGCCTCTTACACACTAATGAATTTCATCCATAAGATCTCCAGTGAGGGTAGGGGAATATTAGCCCCATTTCTTCAAATGGGAAAAAGGTAAAGTGATACTCTTGTCTTTTCTCTGAGTGTATCTCTAAGGAGTAACAAAAACTTCTGAATTAGGCTTCACACCTTGACAGTAGGTCAGAAGGGAGTGCTGTCAACCATTTCTCTAAAGGACAAATGGCCCTCATTGTGCATAGGGTAGAAATGACTTTCCTGAGGTTATACTGAAAATCTGTGTCTGAAGACAGAATTGAACCAAGATCCCTTGAGTACTGTGTTCAGTGAAGTTATCTTCCCTTTTATAATTTCTATGTAACGGTTATTTAGTTAATAACATTATTTTCTTTTTTCTTTCCCCCTGTTGTTTCTATTTTTGAATGCATTTCATGCTCCAGGTTCACTGTAGCTCAAGAAAGTCTAACATACATTTATGAAGCCGGGCAATATATAATGATCCTGGAGACAATATTGTTGTCCATGATGTATGAAGCAGAAAAAAGAGAGTTTGATTTTCATAAGCTCTAATGACCCTCCTGGGCAGTTGGAAATAATCAGACAAACTGATTCCATTATAAAAAGATGTATTGTTTCTGTTTTATGTTTTCACAAACATTTTGTCTAATTATTGCTGACATTTCTAACCATATTGTGAAGTTTTTCAGAAGGAAAGGAATGAGTTTATCTCCATTAAAAATAAAAACAAACTGATGTTAACTGTTTTTATAAACTGAGAACACTAAAATAAAATAAAATGCATTAGAGCAATTAGGAAGAATTACAGCAAAGTCTGTCTTGCCTACATTTTCCTTGAGAAAAACAAACAAGAAAATAAGAAAAAAAAATACTAAAAATTGCCATCCACAAGTCTGTTGTTCTCATAAAGCACCCTGAATGTTTTTCATTAAGTTATCTAGCACAGGAAATCTGCTGCTGTTTAACCCTTTCATATTCCTGGTGGTGAAAAATTTTTAAATGCACAAATATAAATGGAGACAGATGAGGCACAAGCACATAAGGTTCCACTACTATTCCTATTCCTACTTAATTTCATATATATATATATATATCTACAGTTGACATAGGTGTAGATATAAATGATATAGATATGGATATAGATTATATAGATATGAGCTGCTTCTTGGGCTAAAATTCTATACAGTTTATTGGCACTGAAGTACTGTGCTATATTTATAGTGGATGAGATTGGAAGCCAGCAGTATTTTCCAAATCCTATGAAATGATCCTTTTCTGAAGCAAAAGATAATTCAATACTTATTGGCTAATCAGACTATTATTGGTTAATCCCATAGAGTTGGTAAATATGTTGAGAGCTTGCTTGCAATGGTATTATGTCAGGGAAGGGCACTGTTACTCATTTGTATTGCTTGGAGATGAATTTCTGTGCCCCAGAGGACACCCACCTTCCCTCCAGTGCTGGTAGGGGAGCTGGAGTCCTTGTATCACAGCAGTCTCCAGAGGTACATGAGAAAATGTGTTGCTATCACTAGCTCAGAAAGGCATCTTCTGCTTCTGTGGCTTCAAAAATAAAAAAATAAGTAAATAATCACAGGCTGACCTGTTCTGAAGTTATCAAAGACATATGAAATTATGTCCTAAGATATTTCTGATAGTTTGTGATGCTTAATCATCTCTGGAGATCAGATTTTCTTATGAAAGTATGATTTTCAAATAATGAATTTTTCTGGGTTTTCTGCAATTCTTTTTCTAGCAGCAAATTTGCTAGCACTATTTGATATAAGTACAATGTTCTGCCTTCTCAAAAGCAAATACCACCATTCTGAATGGAGGAAATCTGCTGAAATATCTGCAGGAACTCATCACCGTTCTTGATGCTAGTTGTAACACTGCTGAGCTCCTTCAAAAACGCCTCTGAACTTATTTATCCCAAATATTCTCTTCATTCTGCATTCAAATGCAGAGACAGGAAAAGGACATAATATGTGTGCCTTGAGTGCTGTCCTGTGTACTCATCAATCATATGAAATTTCTGTACATCTGTGTTACACAGGATACACCACACAGAGAGCTAACACAACTGAAAAGACACTGATTAAACCCAAAATCCAGTTGTTTCTGTTTGTGGATTTGCTTGTTTGTTTGGTTGGGTTTTTGTTTTTGTTTTATTCCACAGAAAAAAAGCTGACTTATTTAATTTTCTAACTGGAAAAATGGAAATAAAGTAGTGTAATTTTAATAGCATTTATTAATGTTGGCATCAACCCAAGTTATTTCAGAGGCTTTTAACAACTGCAGTTCCTGTTCTTGGACAGTCTGTCAGGTTCCTGTGTGCAGTGGCTGTAGAGGATAATTCCATTAGAAGTCTTGACAGATAATTTTTCCAAGATATAAGTGGATTGCTATACTTCAAGTTGAATTTTTTTTCATTAGAGAAAATCTAAAAGATTTTGTGTTATCATTTTTTATAGAAATTATGGAAAAATATTTCATAAAATGTTCAATATTTTGAATTATTTTCTTGATTAATGACCAAATTATATGCAAATCCACTGCTTTAACACTTGAGATATATATTTATGAGGTTTTTTATCACCTGAATAGTAAAATGCTGAAGATGGGGCTTGATTACTGAGAATGTTACTGATTTTTTTTCCGTCTATACTTCCAGAATTATATTAAAACAACCCCAGACCTAGAGGTGGAAAAGAAAAATAGTAGAATGTAAAATTACGAAAGTAGAAGGCTAATATTTTGTTTCATGTTTTTGTTTTCTGCCTCAGGAAATGCAGTGTGTATGAAGCATAGTTTACAAAAAGAAAAAAAAAAAGAAAAAAGATTGTTTCTTTGAAGACAGCATACAACACAATTTTTGTAAATATAATATTTATAGGATCTTGCAATTAATTTACAAAAATTTTACATCAAAAATGTATGCTGATGATTTTACTCTTTAGGGACAACAATTGTCTCCTCAGTCATGTTTTCATACACTAAAGGCAATTATTGTTGCTTCTAGCTGTAATAAAAAAATAACTGAAACAGATAGAAGTGTCTTGGTTGAAATTGAGCTGAAACTCCCACTGTGGAAATAATCAGAAAATTAAAAGCTCTGCAATCTTGCAAATAACATTGCAACTTAATATTATTGGAACATAACATTATTATCTCTTTTTATAGGGAAAACAAACATAAATATATTTTCAAATAACACTGATGCTATGGTTTTGCTATTTTGGCTAACAGAAGGGGAAAAAATGGAGAAAAACAATAACTCTTTCCAGTTGCATGTGAAACAACCAACTGGGAATGTGTGAAAAATGATCAGCAGTGGCAGGATTATATTTCTGCTACAGTTAGGTCAGCATCTTCATCCAACTCAGTGTTCAAACACCTAAGAGACGTGCCTCATCTTGCCATCTCATGGGCTCTAAACTAAATTTTAGTCATGTATGGGTGATTTACTCTCCTATTATCTACTGTGAGTTTCCCAATCTGAGCAGCACAGTTGAAAACTCAAAACAGGGAACGCACCAAATATTTTATGCATCCAACTTTTTTTTAGTATTCATAATCTCGTTCCAATCCCCACTCAACAGGCAGAGACACCTTCCACCAGCCCAGGTTGCTCAAAGTCCCACCCAGGCTGGCCTTCAACACTTCCAGGGATGGGACATTCACAGCTTCTCTGGGAAACTTGTGCTGGTGCCTCACCACTCTCAAAGTGAGGGATTTCTTCATTATATCTAACCTAAATCTACCCTCTTTCAGTTCAAAGCCATTTCCTCTTGTACTATCACTGTATGACCTTGTGAAAAGTCCCTAATGATAATCTTGTAAGATTGATGAGCTTCTGTCTGTGCTTTACTCTAAAGTAAAGAGAAATTTACATCACCAGAACTTTTCTTTCTTAAGAATAGATCTACTTTTGGGTCTGTTTCTGCATTCATGCACACTAAAATGGCTCATCAGCCACAATGGAAAGACTCCTGATCTCCTGGGTGCATGAAAAACAAAATTCATAGAGCATCTTCAGATCTGCAGAGCTGCCATACTTGGTAACTGCTCAGAAAGCTGGGAGGGAGCTACACCCTTTATGATGGTGCCACACAACAAATTTGAGATTTGAGCCTGAAAGAAAAATTATGCAGGCTGTGGCCTTTTTTGAAGACTGAACTCTCATCCTAAAAATTAGTCACAAATATCATTATTTACACCTATATCCTTATGTGGTAAATAGATTTAAACAAAACTTTAGGAACAGAATTACATGAACCAGTCTGGAAGGTGATAGGAATCAAACTGAAGCTCCAGGTGATCCTCAAGTGAAAATCCTTTTGCTGCAGTATTTCCTTATAATGCAGTAAAAGCACCTCAAGATTTGCGTCGAGTTTTTTTTAAAGGATGACCCAAATGTTTGGATGTTCCCAGATGTGTAAAGTAACATTTGAGATCTCTCAGATTCAAAGAGACATCTTTGAAAAGATTTTGTCTTTACCCTCTCTAACTCAAACATACAGATGCCTACACATAAATATCCATATGAAGACATGCACACGTAAATATGTACACACATTTTATTTTAGTTTTAGGGGTTATTTGAAAGGATTCTAATAAAAACGAATTGGAACAGAACCTATTCAGGTAAGATTAGGAAAGAAATTATAAGCTAGGTGGGTATGATATTAAGCTGCATCACTTATAGACTACACCAGTGTTTAGAGTGTTTGCTGGGGTAATGGCAGTCAGATCATCTTAAGGAGTTACCTCTGTCAGATGGAGTGACCAACCTTCAGCTGAAATGCAGTACCTGGCTGCACACATACTTCCATTTTGCAGTTCCTGATGGTTGGGTGTGCTTTATCTCTGGGAGGGAAGAGTGTGTCCATGTGGTTATCTTATGCCAGCTCACAGAGGTGTCACTTCTAGCACAAGGGTGGTAATTGCTAACCCGATTGTTAGTGGTCATAGGGACATTTCCCAAGAATTAGAATCATATAGAAATCACTCCTATGTTCCTAGAGGAACATCATTCATTTTCTGAAATATATTTTGGGAGAAATGAAGGAAAAATGTGTCTAATAATGAAAATGCTGAATTTCTAAGAATTTCTGATACTCAAAGAGGTATCTTAAACAAGGAGAGTTTAAACAAAAATCAGCAGTGTAAATCTACACCTACAGCTTCTGGAGTGGGAGGATCTGGATTTGAGAGGAATGTAAGAATGTAGGTGAAAGAAAATATGCAGATGGAGTTCTGCTGAGACACCAAGGACAGAGTGAGAAAACAGAAAATCAGGTGCAAGTAATGAATGACAGAAATATAATCCTGTCACCTTTGTCTGGACATCAACATTTTTGAAGGATGTCCAAGCCTCCTCCTAAAGCAAAGTCAGTTTGAGAAAGGAAAGGACTGCCTTCTATTCCATGTTTAATTTCTCAGTAACTGGCAATACCTACAGGCATCACTATCTAAAATCTGACAGCATCTAGCATCTAAATATGATAGATAAGAGTCTGGCAGACAGGCAGGGGACTCCCTCCCTCTGTTTATTCATGTGAAATTGGGAGGAGAGAAAAACCTCTACAGGATTTCTTTCAGCTCCACCCCTGTCAAAAGCTGAAACTAATGAGCTGGAAATAGGAAATGTGCAAAATAACTGACACTTCCCTATCTGAACTGCATTCCTTAAGAGTTGTTTTTTTATTACTAGATAAATGCTTTGACATGTGTATTTATGTGAAGTCTGAATGTGATTTAGATACCAACTACCTGCTGAGCTAAGAATATTTGCCTTGTACTTAAACCAATATGTTTATTTAAGGGCTCTTTAAGTTTTAAAATGCCCTTGGCTTCCAGCTCTACAAATGGGTAACCTTTGTATGTGGAATGCATTGTGCACTCCATTTGTTATTAATATAATGTAATATTTTCCTTTTGCTCTGCTTGATTCTTTTCTTTGAGAGTCCTTCTGCTGTAGCAGACTCATGTGAAAATATGCATATACAAATTTGGAAAATAATAGAAAAGGCTGATTCTCAGAGCTTCTGCTCAGAGATGATGTCCACCAATCTCGCCTAAATAGCAAACAAAGGGTCTTTGTTGCTCTTGCAGCAAAGTATTTTGAGAGGTAAGACAATTCTTTTGTTCAGTGTTTTTGTGCATAGCACAATGAGGTTAGAAGTTGTGGATGTTGCTTTGATATAAAGAATAAATGGCAATGTCAATGTATAGACAAAACAATCTAATTCAAGATTTTTATTTAAAAGGACCTCATAACTGAGCTCTGTATTTTCATGGCAGAATTCCTTGACTGTGTACTCCTTAGTTATTAATGTTTAATACAGGTATGGCTTTGCTCAACTAAAGCTCTTCTCAAAATCAGTGGAACACATTTGTGTAAAAATATACAGCCTTGGCTTCAAATACAAAACCAAGTTATTTTTACATCAAAAAATAAAGTACTATTTTCAGGTCTTCTGATCAGGAAATGTTTGGAAAGCTGCCAGCAGTTAGAAGGCACAGCCTTGATTTGAAATTTCCAGCCAAAATCAGGCCACCTTTTTCAAGAAAATTCATCTTGCAAATAAAACCATCAATATAATACGTTTGAGTTCCTGAAAGCAGCACCACTGACGCGTGTGTTTGAAGGATTCCATTTGATGTTTAAAAGAGTCCAGCAGTCTGCAATGCAAAGTTTTGAAGGCAATTACTCTTAATTTAAGTCCACATTCAATTAAGTGGATCAGAATTGCTCACATCCTTTCAGCCAACTAGTCACAGGCTTCAGTTTTTGTTTTGGTTGCTCTTCTTCCCCTGTCCTGCTCCCCCCTCCCACCCTGCCAAGAAAAATCCTGGGGCTTCCCAAGCAGCGCAACCCAAATTGTCAAAACAAGTTGTTGGGTGTTACAGTTTCAGGCAGGAAGCTCTAGGACCAGATCCACAGCAAAACAGGTGCACCCCTTGGAAAACACGCTGTGCCTGGATTTGGGATGCATTCTTGTGGGCAAACCATGTCCCAGCCTTGGGCTGAGGGAAAGCAGTGTGGCAGCAAGCAGGATCTTTGTGCTGAGGACACAATGGCGTTCACAGCTGAGCTGAATCAGATTGAAAAGGAACTGTCAAGTGGTGTGTGTGCTGTAATTAACCTTTTCCAGGTTTTCTTCCCATCTTTTAACCAAGCCTCCTCACAGGCTATTATGCCCTACAGCCTATAATGATTTAAAGCTGTGATGATGGAGCACTGACCTCTCCACTCTGCTTGGATCTGACCCATAATATTATGAACAGTGAAGACCTGAACATTTGCTAATATTTTTGTAACTTCATGAGAAGTACAAAAAGAAAAAGTCTCTCTTGTCTTGTCTGTTACATATTTCTACAACAACAAATGTTAAATGATATTTAATGGGGTGGGCTTCCAGGATACATTTTTAGTATTATAGTTAGTATAATTCCTTGAAACTGTTCCCTGGTGGTAAAATAATGAAAATTAACTGAAAAGAGCTGCAAGTGCAACTTCTGAGTGAAGGATTAATTTATAGTATTCCTCTTCTTGTGATAGGTTCAAATATTTGTATAATATAATTTGTTGCCCTGTCTAGAGATATAAATTTTAAGCTTAGCAATAGCAGTATCCCTGAATAAGACCCTAAGGCTTTATGTACTGAGTCCACAGAAACAGCATAATGCTGACCAGGACTTTAGTAAGAGATACCCATTGTAAAGCAAATATCTCACCAATATCTGAATCTGTAATCTGATTAAAGATATTCTTTTCAAAGATATCATATAGAGGGATAGAAAGTTACGATTGGATGGGAGTCATTTTTAGAGCTTTTTCCTTCTTAAATTTTATAAAGGAAAAAAAAATAGACAACCTGCATGACATGGCAAGGTCTTTAAGTAGATACATCATTGTAAACTGCTAATTCCAGGGAGACAAAACCCAGAGTAAGCTGAACTGCCTCGCTTTCTTGGACCTAGAAGGCTCAAACAATGAAAAAGCTTAGGGTGTGCACAAAAAGTACCCTATAAGAAAGTAACTCAAAGTGAACAGAAATGTTAATCTGTCCATTGAGTTTTACTGTTTATATAATGTAATAGTTAATATTTGACTAAAAAAACAGAATTTGTCATTATAGTCTTGAAATTCACACAAGCATTTTGCAAAAGCTATTGCTGTTTTGTATAATAAACCTTATAATTTTTTTGCAACAATTTAAGCCTTTCCTTCGAGGCTAGTTCTGAAAAAACACTGCCATAATCACCTCACTTTACTTTTCAAATCCCTTCCCTGACTCTTTTTCTACTACATCAAATAAAACTACCAGTTCTCTTCCTGGGCTTGAGCACACACTGAACTCCACATGTGTGAGTAATCACACACATAGGGCCATTCACATCCACATGGTTTTGCACGTCTGGGGTGTGAGCTATTCATTAGCTCCTGACCTCACTTCATGGCTCACCCTGAACTATTCCCCAGCCTTCCTTTTGGTTCCTTGTGTGAAGGCTGTCCACCCAGAATAAGCTGGGAAAGGAAGCCCTGTTATAAAATTCTTTCTTTGAACCCACTCCTAACACAATCCCTGTATGAAACTGCCAGTTAATAATGTCTAAATAAATGGCCAGGAGGAATTTCAGGATGAAGTCTTAGTTCCACTTAATTTACCAGGGCATCCACATAACTGTCACAAAGATTTTCTTCTTGGTCTTGCTGTCTTGTGCATGTGTACTTTAACTCCTTCACTCTCCCCCACCCCCTCAGTATTACTGTTTTTCTTGTTAATTGTTTTTACACTCGTTATATCTAGATGCATTCAGCATGGCTGAAACTGATTGTATTAGGTCCTTTCATGTCTTCCCCTTTCCCTGATGGAATTAATCACAAATAGCTATTTCAGAGAATATTTTCTCTAAGAAATGCACATGTCTAAGGATAACTTTGTGGCTGTTGATACAGGACATTGCTGTGAGCTGTAAAGGCTTCATGAAATCAGGAGGGCTGACAGCAAAGTCCTTTGTTTTATTGCAAATATCTAAGACCACATAACTGATATATGGCTGGCTTCACATATGGCTTGTCTTTCTTGCCAAGTCTACTGGAAGACTAGAAGACTGTTCCAGGAGTTATTTTTTGCATGTGCTTGGAAGTCCTGATTGCAGATTCCTCCTACAGTAAGGGGACACTATTTCTGTATCAGTTTTATCTCATTATGTGAAGATTTTATATCATTAACTCTATATGTTGTGGCACACTTTAAAATGGTAATAATAGTAATAGAGATAAAAAAACAAGTCAAACAGTCAAAAGGACTTTCTTTGTTTTTAATGTTACAGGCAAAGCTTCCATTCACTAGAAAGGGACTGAGATTCCACTACAGTGCCTGAGGGGCAGTTAAAGATGACAACTTAGTTTGATAATGCTCTCTTTAAACTGGATGTGTTGGAATCTTTGCTTTGCCTTCCCACTTGACCTCGTGAATGCACCTTCTGGGTGAGCCCAGTAGTGAAACACCAGGGGATGAGGAAGATGTGAGGGGCATTAAGTCCCACCAACATCTCACATCTCATCATCTGAGTATGGGAGTACTGCTTATATTGCTCTAAGATGAGCTTTTCTGTATTACCTGAACTGCAATAGCTGTTCACTGCTTCTCCAGGTCTGTACTGTGTGATGGTAATTTGGGAAACAGCAGTTTTGTCATGTTTGGCTTTTTCTTCTCGATTTTGTTAGTTTCATTTTCATTTTTGTTTTAATGCACCTGCATTGCTGAGTGAGTTTTGTTAATGTGATCTTTCTAGAGCCAACAAATAACAAAGAAATAAAAAAAAAAAAGAAAATGAAAACAATGAAAATAATAATAACTTATTCCTAACAGTCAGACTCCAGTTTAAGGCACTTGCATCCTTTTGTTTTCTGCATGAATATGAGACAGGCTGAGAAAGACTGAAAGACTTGATCAAATTTCTTGAAAGTTTTCCTTGGGCTGCTGGACATTTCATTGCTGTGAGCTCCTTAGCCAGACTTTAAAGTCATTTCAACATCAGTTTTGTCCAGTGTTCCTAATGTGCTGAGCACCCTTCTTTGAACCCACCAGTTAGAATGGTTGTCCCGGTGAATGCATACAATATCCATTTTTTGTCTCCTTTCACTTGTGAAAGAGAGGTTTGTTTCACAACACAGAGGATTACTTCTAGTTCCCAGAAGTTTTCCACTCCAGTTACTGTGTTCCTGAAGAGAAGGACACAGACATATTGCAACTGAAAACTGCACAGAGGTCATTTGCTATTGGTTTTGTACTACCACAGGATGAGAAAACTCTCAGAAATGCATGACTGTTATGAATAGTGCTTGTTTGCCCATCTGGGGATAGACAGCATCAAAACCTTTTATGACCATATGTTTGAAGTCACACATAATTCGGGTTTTTCTTTCATAAACAGCACTGTGCCACAGACAAGGCTCCTGCAGTGCAACCCAGAGACTTCATCCCGTGACCAGTGCAAAAGGCCACAATATCAGTGGCAAAGCTGGAAGTAGAAGTCCAGAGACCAAAATGCCTTTCATCAAATTTAAGCACAGAATTATAAAAGAAAATGGGGATTTATTTTATTCTTTTTAATGGAGAAAATTATAAGAGGTAAGGGACTGACACAGAAGAAGAAATGGAGAGATAGTGAAGCTGACACTAACCACTATCACATGTGAACAGGAGCAGCAGGAAACACAGAAGACACTTAATGTCAACTGCTGTGGAAAAAGAAAACTACAGCCACTCTCAAAGAGGAGGATGTACAGTTATACTTGGCAACTGCTGTGAGAATTGCTAATATGTGTAGCTGGCTGAGTCAAGAATGAACCATCTTGTTGGCACCTTTTCTGTCAGGGAAGGCAACAGAAGCCAATATAAGATGGATTAAGGGTACTTAAAATACAAAAAATCCTAAACCAACGTGGACCACAAAAAAAGCCCACAGGAAGCTTTTAAAAAATATATACAGAAGCAATAATTCAGAGACACATTAATTGAAATTTCTCATTTAAAGATGGGTGTCTCAATGGAAGAAGACTGAAGAACAGGGATTCTTGACTGAGCAGCCCAGCCGACACAAAAGCCAGTGAAGAGCTCAGACAGGATACCTGGATCCCTGCCGTCACCTCCTCATTTTGGGAAAGGAATTAATAGCTTCCTTCCACCCTTTAAATGAAAACAGCTCTGTGCAGAAGATGTTCTGCCTATGGCTGCTCAGGAAATACAAAACACCTTCCTGGGATTACCTTGTCCTTGGTCTATTAATTATTACTATTTCTACACAATCAGATTCAGGATATTTTTTATTTTTTTTTCCACACGTGGTAGTGGAATTCACAGTAAAATAAGGCTTTTGTGATAGAGGGGGAAAGGTTGTTTATTGGAAAAAAACCCCTACAATTTTACTTACGCACTGGAAGAGTTTGGTACAAAGAGCTTACATTAAATAAGGACAGTTGGTTAGTACTAATCTTGTTCTTAAAGAAATTTTGGCTTGATCCTACCTTCCACTCATTCCCCCTCCCCAAATGTCAGTTATGACTGTATTTTTGGAGAATGATGCTTATTTCGTTTGATTAGACTTTGAATAAGTAAATTGATGTTGCATCATTGTTGATTTCTTTCCCCTTTTTAATTTGAATGCCTTATAAAGTATTACATGTTATAGTTCATTAGGTTCTCATTGATTGGACACTTATTAGCTTCCCAAGCCTGTTTCATTGTTCTGCTGCCGTGCTTTCACCATTTGGTATTCGGCACTCTGCATAATGAATAAATTACAGTTGAGAGAACGGTCATCACCATATGGGGGTAATTTGTACTTTGACAGAAGGACAGGGCTCCTGGACTGGTCCTAAAGGGAAGCTCTGCAATCTTCGAAAATCCCTCTAATTTTTCCAATTATTTACTTTCAAAAGGCCTTTTCCATCCCCAGTGTATGCAGATAGGAGCTTTGAATAGCAGCAAGCTGGGGATCAGACATAAAAGTTCTAATTTTAATTGCTGAGCTTCTTAGATGCAGATGAGACAGTATATACACTGATTAACACCTTCATGGCTAAGAGTACTTATAGACACTATGGCTTCTTGGAATCCTATGATTGTGTGGGCTATTTTCAACCTTGGGTAGTTTGTATTTTTTGCGTACTCTCGGAGAGTTTGGGAAATGAATTTTGGAAAGCTAAATTTAACATTGGTACTGACATGTAGCTGCTATCTGGTCACACATTTTTCCACTTGAGAAAAGAATAATGTAGTTTTAAAAATCATTGATTTATGCTGTTCTTAATGCAGAGAAAATATGTAATCTATTCTACTTAGTTATATCATAAAGTTCTTTCTATAGATAAAAATCCCTGCCTTCAAAAAAGCTCAGAAAACTACGGTCAAACTTGAATTCAAAGCCTGGTCCTAGGAAAGGTCACACACAGTGAGTCTAAGCAGGCATTTTGCTTTTACATATTCTCCACCAACTTTTTCAAGGCCCTTGAAGCTGCTGTATTTAATCCTGACTGGATCTGAGTTCTAAACCAGTGTATGTAGAAAGGGGATTTAGCAATATTTTAAATAAAGTATTTCTCACAATAATTGCTATACTTTTTCATAATATTTTTTCTTACTTTGAATAAGAAGTGTCTTCATTTTGTGTAGCTCTGACACTGTCTTCCTAGTTAACATACTGAGGATAAAAATAAATAGTGAGCAAAAATATCTGAACTACTATACATCAAGCAAGTTTTCACACCAGCTACTTCATGACATCAGAGACATATATTTTAGAGGAGAGTCTCCTTTACCTTTCGGATGATCTCATGTTTTCATCTAATGTACTTGGCATGCTAAAGATAGCCTTCTGCTTTTCTTTGCATTTTTCTTCCAGCTTGGAAGTGGGTCCCAGGTTCCTTCTCACTTGGTGGTATCCCAGACGGTTTCACATGCAGTCACCCTTACCTCCTGTGATGACAAACCAGGCTCTTTTCTATATACAAAACTGGTAAAATTTGAGCTCCAGACTTTGCTTTAGGTTTGCATCTTATCTAATTTTGACTGTGGAGTCTCAACACAGAAGGAGAAAATGTCTCTGAAAAGTGAAATCACCCATCCAACCTTTAAGTTCCTTGGAACTTGTTCAGATCCAAGGGAGAATACTTGTGCAGCAATCTTATATCTTTTTCCCCTTACCACTACCGAGCCCACCAGCAACAAGAAATTGGCAAAGTAAGTCTGCATGAGCAATTCCTTTAGCTTCTCATATAAGCAAGAAGAAATTCTCAGAAATTAAGAATTGAAGTGTTTAATTGCCATCTTTTAAACATGGGATAATCCAGATTGACCCCAAGTGTTAATACCACTGGAGCATGATCAGAGAGAGCAAATCAAGCAACCCATATTCATATCCATAAGCTCTGGGTGTAATCCACTGCATAGTAAAACAGAATCTATTCAAGATTGACATAAATGACAGTAGGGGAGAAAAGGAATACATACTTGCAGCCAGACTGGCCACTCTCCAGGCATTTAGTAACTGATGTTCTGCAGCTAATACCTTATTTACTACCCTTTGGTTATTGGCAAACATTGATGATTACTTGTATTTCATGGTTCTGACTGAATTTTCTTCCCAGGTAAACTATAAGCTTTAAAAAGCACAGTAAATAGGAGAAAAGACAGAGGGCAATATGGGGGGCATGGAGTCGTGTAGGAGTGTTCTGCATCCAAATTCTTTGTAAGCCACTTCTTTTTGCTGGCTAAGGCAATTAAGGGCCAGTTCTATAGTTTAACAGCCTCACCAAATGCCATGGGTATTGAAGATACAGTCTGTAATGGAGCAGTAAATCCATACTGGAAACTGTAGACAGGCACTGAGAAGGGCTCATGAACCTTCTGGTCAGAAGCAAAGAGTAACTAGCAGCCAGATGAACACGGCCACAGTTTCCTTGGGAATGATGAGATTTTTACCCACATTCAGAGCTGCAGATCTAATTTTTAGGCTAGGTTAAAGAAACTATAGATGTGCCTTTCTGTTTTTAACACTGTTTTAATTAAGAATGGAGGGAAAATAAAGACTTCTATATTCTCGTAAATTTTTTTTTAAGGAAATAGAGACTTAGCCTGACTGTATTGATAACCTTTTGTGCAACTTCTTAGAGATCTGTTTTCCATAATGTGTTCCTTTACATTCCTTATCTGTCTCTGTGGAGTTCAAAGCTTCCCTAAGCCCTATTTACTAGGGCAAGAGAAATAAAACCCCTGCAGCTGTTGGCTTTTGCGCTCATTGGGCTAAGTTTTAATTCAAAGAGCAAATTTTGTGCAGTGTGTTGAGGTGATAAAATGTGAAGATGCATTATTGTCTCATTTCTGGGCACCTCGTGGTAGGTATCAGTATGATGTTACCAAAGGAATAAGGAAGGCCAGTGTGATTTATACAAGAGAAGATCAGAGGGTGTGAATTGCAAAGGCGTTCTGAATAAATTAAAAGATGAAGAAGAACTGAGTTTGGGAGACAGGTCGCCCACATTGAACAGATCTCCCCCATACAGCCTTATCTTATACTTTAAGACTCCTATGCACTGTCTACATTAATACCATCCTTACTGAAAGAATAGAAATTTAAAATTAAATTAATATCCCTGTCTCTAATATATAGAAATAACAATAAGAGAAACCAAACTTTGTGTCAGATTCTTTCAATTGCTTGCTGCTGGAGCTGTTCTTAATAACTGTAGGTATTGGTTAGAAAGATGATGATAGATTTTTTAAAACGGTCTGTCAACAAAGGTAATATCTCATTCCTTGGGAATTATATCAAAATCTCTTTTGATTCTTGAGTTCTTTCATCTTAATATTCTGCCTTATTTATATGGTCTTGCAGATATTGATTATTTATCAGTCACTGCTCTCTCCTCTCAGTTACTAAGAACATTACAATCAAGAACAACATAAGACAGTACTTGCTTAAAATGACTATACTCCCACACCACAACTGTCTTTACACTGTATTTTAAATTTAGACCAAATATTAAAGTAATACTAAGCTTTCTTTTACTTTTTCCCTCAAGAAATGGTTGATATTACCATTTCCTTCCATAAGGAATACCTGTGAGTTATTGAAAAACATCTGAAGGACAACACAGCCAGCACGACTTCATGAGGAAAGTCCTGCTTGTCAAAGCTAATTTCCTTTTATGACAAGCTAATCCAACTCTCTGATCAATAGAACCTAGTAGATATAATTTTTTTTATTTCAGTAAATCTTTTGATACTGTCTCTGACAAGATCCTTCTGGATAAAATGTCCAGCACATAGCTGGATAAAAACATCATGGGATGTGTGAGCAATTGTCCTACAGGTCAGGTACAAAGGGTTGTAGTGACTGGAGTGACATCAGACTGGGGACCTGTCACTAGTGGGGTTCCACAGGGCTCCATCCTCAGCCCTGTGCTCTTCAACATCTTCATAAATGACTTGGATGCCAAACTCAAAGGTGCACTAATTTTTGAGATGATACAAAATTGAGGGGAGTTGTTGACTCCCTCAAAGGCAGGGAGGGACACCTTGCAGAGAGACTTCAACAGGTCACAGGACTGGGCAATCACCAATTGTATGAAGTTTGACAGAGATAAATGCTGGATTCTTCAGCTGGTACTGACTGGGGAACAAGAGGCTGGAGACCAGTGCTGGGCAGGAGAACTGGGGTTCCTGGTTGAGAGAAAGTTGGATATGAGTCAGCAGTGCCCTGGCAGCCAGGAGGGCCGATGGTGTCCTGGGTGCATCAGGCACAGCATCACCAGCCAGGCAAGGGAGGGGATTGTCCTGCTCTGAGCTGGGGCGTCCTCACCTCAGTGCTGGGGGCAGTTCTGGGTGCCACAGTACAAGAAGGATGCAAAGCCATTAGAGAATGTCCAAAGGAAGGCAGGGAAGATGGTAAAGGACCTTGAGGAGAAGCTGTGTAAGGAGTGGCTGAGATAACTTGCATTGTTCAGCCTGGAGGAGACTGAGGGGAGACCTCACTGCAGTTACAACTTCCTCATAAGGGGACGAGGAGGGGCAGGCACTGATCTCTGCTCTGTGGTGACCAGTGAGAGGACCTGAGAGAATGGCCTGAGGTTGTGTCAGGGAGGTTTAGAGTGGATATTTGCAAAAGGTTCTTCTCCCAGATGCTGGTTGGGCTGGGATAGGCTCCCCAGGGCAGTGGTCACAGCAGCAAGACTAACAGAGCTCAAGTGTTTGAACAAAGCAGATACATGATGTGACTTTTAAGGATCATTCTGTGCAGGGCCAGGAGTTAGACTTTGATAATCCTGATGAGTCGCTTCCAACTCAGGATGTTCTATGGTTCTATGAAATGTTTCTATAGAGCTCGTTAGGCCATCGCAGAAATTAATCTTTTTTTTACAGAGTGGAAACTCTAAAGCTATTGTGACAGGACTTTGTTTTCTGGAGACGTTTTACTGTACAGGACACTGTCTGCTGGTGCAACATTCTTTGCCACATCAGTGCTTTAGAATCATCTTAGTTTGTGTCTGAGCAGGTGGAATAAAATACATTACCTTTGCAAGCAGTGACATTTAATATTAGAGGCTGGTTTAATCCACAAATTTCAAACCCAGAATTTCCCCAAATGTAGAAGTATTAAGGTTGGGAGACTTTTTACTATTTAAATCAAATATTTATGGGTTTGGACAAGTGTCATGATTTCACCCAACTGAAACTTTAAGCTATGTCTTTAGTAAGAATATGAAACATCAATTATCATGTCATATGTTATGATAACACATCATGCATTAGGCTATATAGACAGTCATGTATAGTTCTTAAAATACAAACAATTTTGATGAATCTAGAAGCTGCTTGACTCAAGCAACATTGTTTGTGATGAACAAAAATCTGTATCGTGTGTCAAGCCAGCTACCAACTGCAGATTTGAGAAGGTCATGTTACGGTAAAAGAATCAGTTTTTAGTGCAACACAGAATATCCTGGACAAGCTAGTAATTAAACTGTTAATGGCATTTCCTGTTTTACCAAAATGAAGCATAGCATCTAATCTGCAAATTTTGAGTGAACTATTAATTATGACATGAGTATGAACACTCAAATATAGCCGATAGACATGCAATGGCTTTCACTGAAAACCTGTGCTTTTAGCTTTACTTGGTGCAATAAAGTCAGATAAGACTAGACAATGAAAAACATGACCTACTCTGCTGAAGCAGCCCATTTCTTCTCTTACAGATTATGTAGTATTTTATCAAAGATTGTTATAAATTCAAGCATTCCTCCAAAACAGAGACCTGGCTTTTTCAAAGGCGGGATTGCATTAACTGAAGCCCTTGCAAGTGCCTCTTCTGGAGCAAGCTCTACATTTTAGGGTCAGGGGTGAACTCTTATTTGAGTAGGAGGAAAATTGTTAATGAAATTTTGCTCAGTGAGCTGTGTCATCCTTTATTCTTGCTGTGCTCCAGGCAGGTCCATACTGTCAAATATCAGAAGAGGCTGGAAATGAGTGACACATGTCTTCAAGACCAGAAATGACAATGACCTTCCAGCTCCTTTTTGTGAAGGAGCAGGGGTGTGTGCATAGCTATTGAGAACAGAAATGAACACTGACATTTTAATAATGTTCTGTTTGGTTCTTTGCTTCTTCTTATGGCAGTGGTTCAAACTCTATTCTTAGTTTTTTCTAGCACAAACTCACAGCAGTCTGAACCTACTCTGTTTCAGTTAAAGCCATCCTCCTTGTCCTGTCACTACATGCTCTTATGAAAAGTCCATGTCCAGCTCTCTTTTAACCTGGAAAGTGCGTAAGTCTTTCCCAGACCCTGTTCTTCTCCAGGATGAGCAACCCCAACTTTCTCAGCTTTTTCCTCCCAGGAGATGTGCTCCATCCCTCTAATCTCTCCACTCCTTCCTATCCTGAGGATGCAGAACTGCGGGTATGGTATGACCAGAGAAAAGTAGAAGGACAGAATCACTTCCCTTGTATGGCTGACCACACTGCTTGGGATGCAGACCAGGATACAGTTGGATTTCTGGGCTGCAAACACACATTCCTGGGTCATGTGTAGCTTCTTCTCAACCAAGCTATTTTTTTTCACTTGCATTTAGAACAGGTGCAGGCATTTCTGTTATGTGTGAACTTGTCTGAAGATACCCTTGTTCTGATTACATTAGAAATGAGGCTATTGCAAAGAGATGTGCTTGATGCTGCATCTAGAGAGTTCCTAGAGGCTGAAAACCAGAGCAGAAATTAGCAAGCCATATGAGAATCCATAAATTTAAAAATGAACCAGAGAGGATAAAATAGCCATGTCCATTTGTCTCATCTCTGAGAGCAGATCTGAAATCAGTTTACCAAAAGGTTAAACCTTTTTTCCCTTGGAGTATCTATACCCTCTGGGGTACCCCTTAGTGTACAGGAGGGCAGGAGGGAATGCTGGAAGTCTTGCACTGGTGTCTGTGTTGCTTCCAAGTGTATTCTGGACAAAATGTGCTCTGATGTATCCTCTCTGGCATGGCTGGAGACAACCAAAGTGTTCATAGCAACTCATCCCCTTGGAGAAGGAAAGCAAGTCTTGTTCTAAGGCATTAAATATTCTAGAAGGTACATGTCAGAGAAGCTTCCGTGGAGGCTGTGACTGTCCATGATTGTCCTTTGAACAGAAAAGGAGAAAGAGTTGGAGACAGCAGCTTCACTAGGAAAGTGGTAAAGGAACATTGCCAGGACTGAAAATCTGGTATTATGCTAGGAAGTCCCCCCACTCAGGGTGGCACTTTGCACTGTGCTTACCTCTGTAGTGGCTTGGCTGTGCAGTGGGTGTACAAACAGTGCCCAGGGTGGGGTACTCTGATGGGGCAGCATGACCTAACAGGGATAGAAGTACAGCCAGGGTGAGCACTCTAGCACATTTCTTTCTGAATAGTGCAGTATTCTGCTGCATGACAACACTTCTGTGCCAGTGAAAAAAATAGTGAAAGCTGCAGTGCTTCTGCTAACAGAGACTGATCTTTGGCATAGTGTTTTCCAAGGAAATGCTTGAGGTTGGAACTTGCGTTTCTCTGTAGTTTGCTAGGAACCAGAAATATCAGTTTTTCAGTGCTTTAAATCAGGCATGTGTGAGATGAAAACAGGATCCTGGTCAGCTAGGGGCCCACAACAGAGAGCAAAGAAGCTTGGCATATCAAAGAGCTCTGTTCTGAGAGCAATCAAGAAGCATGTGGGCTGTCCACTTGGTCTTGTTGAATTTTGGTTACCGTGTATTTTAGTTGTTGCAAAAACACAAGACATCAAATGTCTTTTTCTCTGTTTTCTCTAAGTAAAAGAAAACACTATTTTCTCGTTTATATTTGGCCAATAAAATGCCAAAACTGTTACGTAATACCTTATTTTATAAGACTATTACTTATTACTGATTTATTACTTATTACACACATAGATAACATGGAAGAGGCCAATGTGTATTAGTTTCATAGGAAAACATTTTACTACCCCCTTTCACTCAGATTTCAATGGCCCTGAAATATTCTCTGTCTTCTTCTGGAAAGCAAATCCTTTCCTGAATGTATTACATCCAGTAGCCACAGGATGAAGTCCTGTGACAGCATGACAGGACTGGAACACCTGAGATTCACTCTTGGGAATCAGTGCTAAGTACTACAACTGTGTACTAGAGTAGATTTATACGGATTTTTGGGGTGATTTTTTGCTCCAATTAACACTCATGTATGTGATGTAGAAAGACCTCTGACTGGTGACTAATCTTTTTTATGAGATTTGGTTGTTTTCAGCTTTTAGTAAGAATCTACTTACTTTGTGGGATTACTTGTTTACAAACAATGTCGCATTTCTACTTCAAGAAGAAAAAAAATATGCAGTTCTGTGATAACTAAAATTAGGATGTATTGCAGCAAAATTATATAAAATATGTACCAGAAAAAGTGTTTAATTAATTCTAAAAATAAAAGAAAAGTTTTGCTTCCAAAAGATTTCTTGGAAACTTTTATTTTTAATAAATCTGATATTTGGGTGGATAGAGAGAAATGCAAATTTAGACTTTCAAATGTAAATTTTATCCAAATAACATCTTTTAAAAAGTATATTTAGGTTCTGTTGATTTGTTCTTTGCTATTTGGCAAAACTGTAAGCAGAACCTCTGTTAGACATGACTAGGGGGAAGTTGTAACATAAATAAAATATTAATCTAATTAAAGTAAGTATTTTTAAAACTTGATAAACCCTGTGAGGTTGTACATGTGAGTGTTGAACAGATCCAAAATTCCTTGGAAGGAGTGAGTACTAAGACTGCCCAAAAGGTCACCTCCTAACACATCAAACACACCTGGTTGTTCTTTAGCAAATACCAAGACACAATCAAGAGTACATTAAATTTCAGTTCAGTGGAAAAAGCTGAAACTAATCATTTTAAACAGACTTTGCCATTCTTACTTACACTTTATACTTGCTGCACCCTTTAAAACTTGGTGTGTTCCTTATCCATGATGTGGCATTTCAGAGAGCTTGCTTGGCCTGGTAGCACTTGAGAACAAAAGGGAAGCACGTCTGTTCCGCAGCCACCTGGGTTCTCATATATATCCATTGCTATGTCCTTTCACCTGTGTAACACATGCCATCATTTCCTAAAGCCACTGCGCAAAGTTATAGCTGGCATCCTTGGAAGATGTCAGTGTTTGTTGCTTTAATTTTTGGTGGGAAGCTGGCATTCTTTCATTTGAGCTCATCATATTATTATGCATGTAATAATGTGACATGCTTAACTGCTAGCTTCAAGCTGAACATTTAATGTGAGATACACCTACAGTATTTTCATTTCAGATAGCTGCAATCAGACCTCAGAGCAGCTTTCTCATCTGGAAAGATAAAGTCCATGGCATTCACTTTTTTGACATGGACAGATGTGTTTTAACATGTTCAGAATATATAAAAATGTGAATTATAAAATCTAGCCCACCTTGAGGTGGGCTAAAATAAAAGATCACTGTAGATTTTCACATAGTATGAACTGGTGTGTTTTTGTGTGCTTGAATGTGCACATTTATGTGAAAGAGATAAAAATAAATTTAACCATTGTAAAGTACATTACTGAGTTAATTTGTGACTGTAAATCTATGAGTAGTGTATATATTAAGGTGTGCTGAAATTACAGACTATAGATATGTCAAAGAATCTGACAGTCTTCAAATGGAAAAAAAAAATTAAACATGCCTCACACAAGATCTTCATTTTTCCACTTTCTTTTTTTCTTTGCAATTAGCTGGTACTAAATTCCAAATATGTTCAGTAATCTGCTGATCAGAATTTTTTTTAGCACTCTGAAAAAAAAAAAACATGAGTGTTTATTACATTAATATTTACTGTGAGGTGATAATGAGAAAATTAATCTTAAAACATCTCACAGGTTGGGTTCTGGTGAACACAGACTTAGATGCTGATCTTTCCATGCCTCTGGAGCTGCTGCTGCCCTGAGTCATTGAGGAATCTCTGCAGAAGTTCCAGGGCCAGAACACAGAAAAAGGCATCCATGGGCACAGGTGCGTGTAATCTTACAGTGATTCAAATTAATTTAGGGCTATTTAAATCAAAAGCTGATTCCTGTCTAGGTTTGTATTTGCAGCTTAGATAAGTATCTGCAGCTGGCTATATTGCCTCGTGGAGGAGTGTTATGAGAGAAGAATAAAGGCATCAAAATATTAGAAAAGCCCTGTAGTAGGAAACCAGAGACGCTGTACAAGTCTGTTGTTGTGATTTTGCAGTCACTGTTGTTCTCTGTCTAATACTGCAACGCCAATCACAGTCTGTAAAAGACACACACTCTCCTATGCTTCGTTTCTGTTCAAATAGGAGCTTCCAGGCTTGGGTAATTTTCTGAGCTGGTCTGATATTTTCTCCAAATTCCTGCTCCTGTCCAGATAGGACTCTGAAGTGTAAATCTGCAGTACATCCTCCCAGCTTTTCCTCTTTTCTGGAAGTGCTTTAGAGATGAAGATAATCATGTCCACTCCTTCACCGTGGGACCTTTCTTTATCAACACTGGCTTTTACATTCAGAGCAATACTAATTGAGAGACCCCATTGCAAGATTTTAGCTGAATCTCATTATCCAGTAAAAGGTGAGAAGGAAAAAGCACAGACTCCCACACTGACTGCAGTTTAGGACCCAGCTGAAACTGTCATTCTTTTTGATAGCAAGAGGAATCGAGAATGGCTAAAATTATATGGCTCTTGTAGCCTTTACTGCTAATCATCCAAAGAGAAGGATAACCAGGCTATTGCAAATTCTATGTGGCCTAACTCTGTTTTTATTTACCTTTTTTTAGTCACTTGTGGTTGGTCACATCTGTCATCCCAAGCACTGGTTTAAAAGTTTACCTGGGCAAATGTATGACAGCTTCTTTAAAAAAAATCTGTGAATTATAATCCCTCTATGTCTATTTCTTAAGACAGTTTCTTCCTTTCCCTCATAATCATCTTTGATTTGATTAATCTAGGTGGAACAGTAGAATCATTCTGGTTGTCCTTTTAAGTAAAATAGTTCCTATATTAATGATATCCTGTCCAGTTCAACTTAAAAAATACTTTTTTTTTTTTGAGAAAGAGAGAGAAATGCCTTCTCCTGTTATTGAGTATGAGCAGAGAGATGAGTTTTAAGGATTTTTAAATTTTTTTAGACTTGAATTTTGCTCATCTGTGGTAGGCTATGTTTTCTCATTGTAGAAGCTTTTTCCTGGTAAAATGATTCCCTTCACTAATGAGATCCATCCTGATATGACAGGAAGACAGCTCTTAAAACACCCACCGTTTTCTCCCATTCATTTGAATAGCAGCAAAGGGACATCTTTTAAAGTAATTTTTATCAGTGAGATTGGGCTGAATCTCATTAATAAAGAAATGATTTTACTCAAAAGAGCCTTCACAGTTGAGCTATAACCCAGATTAGTGAGATCTAGCCTGATTATAACTTTATAAGACATTGTATTTCTGCCATTCAAAGCACGCAACTGTTCCGTAGAGACCATCAATTCAGTAGAGGCTGTTTTAGAGGGGCAGGTATGAAAGGTGAGGAAGGTGCCTGGAGGTGTTTTTCTCATAATTTCAATATACCTTGAGCACAGAAAGCAAATTCTTGCTTTTGAATATTAATATTAGTTTTCACTATATATATTTTTATTTTGAAGAGCATAAGAGAAGTGTAAGTGTGCCAGAACACTGCTGTTTGACTTCACCAGACATTTACAATGGCCGTAGTCAAATAACAACTTCTCTCTAATTTTGTCTCAAAAAAAAGCAATAATAAAGACACTGATTGTCAAAGGTCACTCTCTAAGCAAGAACATCTGATATTTTTGTTTTAGAATGCATTTGGCTTTTTTATTTTGGCAGGAAAATAGGAAATAATTGATGAATAGGAAAGAAAAAGGCACCCTTAGCCATAACTCATGGTGAATTGCTGAATCTGTTAGTGGGCTAAACAGTTTGGGCACAGTACAGTGCTGGAACTGGAGATAAAAGAGTTGTCTTTTATTTCACAGGATAAAAATAAGTGGTCACCATAGTACCCTTTGCAGATTATCAAAAACGGTCTTTTGCAAATGGGTAAAGATTCTTTCTTTCTCCATTTTTAGATACTATTTTTGTCTGCCTTTTTTTTTCCCTCCATAAGACAGGCAGAGAGAAGAGAAAAGTCAGGGTAGAAGAACATTTTTTTACATTTTGTTTCAAATAATAAAAGAAATAATTACTTGGATTTGAGAAAATATGGAATGAAAATCTATGCACAATTTAATTTTAAAAAATTTCCTTCTTCAATGAAAAAAGCAGCTTCCGTGGCAGGTAAGTTTCTGAGAACTGCTGTTCCGTAGGAGACCAAAAAGTTGAGAGTTTCTGAGTGCAAGACCTTCATCACCAAAACCAGCCAGCTGGGCTGCACCATCTCATTCCCTTTGGCAACACAAAACCAGGGTAGCAGAAACCTGGGAATAATTCACTTTTTATGTTAAGTATGCAGCTTTTGGGTGTAGTAGCCTATTTGGACAATAAGGGTAACTCCAAAAGGAATTTCACCCAAGTTGGGTGCATACTGCAGTGCAAATACCTCACATTGAAAGGAAGGAGGGAGTTGATCAGAATGGGCTTCAGGTGTTAGGTGGTGATTGAGTTTCAAGTAGTAAATCTCTGCAAGTAAGGAAATCTCTGCAGTTCAAATCAACTGCATTTGAATAAATACAGGCAGTAACTCTAATGTGCATGGATAATTGAGTCTAGGTTTGGAGTTAGTCACTGAGTGGCTTAGCACCTCTGTAACAATGCTTCTACCAACATGTCTGTGTTCCAAAACCTACTATTCTGCATACCCTATGGAGAATGTGTAGTCTTTGCAGGGATTTTCATGATTTCATACTCTAGGAGAGTGAGTCTCTTTGTTTTGCTATATTTAGCCTATCCTCCCCCTTTGCCCTCAAGTCTTAACTATGGCTGAAGGATTAACCCTGAAAGACTTTCATGAGCTCATAAAATCTAAAAACTGCAATACAATCTAGATGGCTCAGGTTGTTGCTTTTAGGAGCTTTCTTTTCTTAGGTGGACATCTCGGTTCTGGCTTGAGTAAACACTCCAGAGAAATAACCTGGTCTTTCCTGCACACAAACTCACATAGCCATGTTCTTTGCCAGAGAGACCAGGAGCACCTGAGAAGGCCTCTGGCAGTTATGAAACAGAGGGGGTTTGACTGAAGGTTGCATAGCACCTCCTTGCTTTATCAACTCCTACCTTCAGCCCACACTAAACTCACTCACGCATTAAAAAGTGAAGTGCAATATTCTGCTCCCTGATCTTCTGAGACTGCAATGTCTTTGTTCAATTCTCAGTCATTGCTGGAATATGCCAAGCAATGAAATGTCAGTCTTTGAAATACAGTTCTTAGGAGAACTTTTTCTTCCTACTAAATAAATTTAACTGTATCCCATAATAATATTTAACGATGTCCCATTTAGTATTGTTCCTATTTTGCTTCTATCAGTCTTCGTTATGAATGCCATGTTGCATTTCAACCCTTCTGCCTCTGAAACTCATGTCAATGCCAATATGTGGGTATTACTAAATACAGAGAATGCATAAGAATCTATTCAGCCAGCACTCCTCCACTTTCTCTGAATTCATTGTGTCACCTCCGCCTCCAGTGGCCTGTCTTGAAGAGCCCCAAGGTAATTCTTGAGCGCATGGCACTGCTGCCCCCAGGCTCCCTCTGACGCCGTTGTGCAACGTACCCGTTCTTTTGTGTGCAAGAGGCAGAATATCTGTAAGCCAAGCAAGAAGAAAATGCCTGATGTTTTCATGAGTGTATGAACATTTTACACAGAGGGAAGGTTCACCATTGCTTTTTAAAGTGGAAATTTTCATGTCTGGGCTAAATATTTATTCTCTTTTGAACTGCTGCTGATGTTAATTGGGGTTGGGGTAGCCTTAAAGACCAGGCTTAGGTGAGTATTGTAAAAGATTGGACGTTAAACTGAAATTTGAATGGTTTCTGCATAAAATTTTAACAGAGGCAAATACTCTGCCCCTTTGCACTGACCAAGCCCCAAATTCCCACAGGGTATTTTCATTCCTACCTACCTGCTTCTCAGCCTGCCAGTATCACAGTGGATGATAGAGATCCACTGTATTACCCATTCTGATATCAGAGACAGAAAATGAATGCAGGAAATGTTAAAAAGGATTTAATTATTTGCCAACTGTACCCATCACAGTTTTCTTTTTTTTTTTTTTTTAATGTGAATAATGCCAACCATAAATAATGACACATAAAAAAGAAAGTAGGATTAGAATAGGTGACATCATTCCCAGAAAAGGAAGGGTTTGGGATTTTTTCTCAGCCTGTCTAACATTCCAGCAGCCTTCTCCTCAGTTGTGAGGTCTGTGGGCAGAGAGCTAGTGCAAGTTGTATCTGACAAGTTCACTGAGCCACTAAGGTTTTGCCTTCCAACCCAAACCATCCTATGATCCTCTGATTCTATGAGGAAATAGGAGACAATCAGGAAGGAACCAGATACAGTAATTTCACGAATACAAGCCGCAGCAATTTGACCAAAATTTTGGTGGAAACCCGGAAGTGCGGCTAATACTCAGGGGCGGCTAATATATGAACAATATTCTAAAAGCTGCCAACACGGAAGTGAGAGCCCGCGGCAGCCCCAAGCCAAGCTGGAGCCCGGCTGGCCCTGGCAGAGGTGGGAAAGCCTGGCAGAGGCGGGGCCAGCAGTGTGGGGGGCGGGCGGCAGAGCCTGGGCCAGCAGGGCGTGGCAGGGGGTCGGCAGAGCCGGGCCAGCAGGGCGGGGGAGCCCGGCAGAAGCGGGGCTAGCAGTGCACGGGAGCCCGGCTGCGCAGGGGAGGATAGCAGAAGGAGGAAGCCCGGCGGGCAGGGCTGCCCAGCGGCGGGGGGAAGCCCAGTAGAAGCGGGGCTGGCAGTGCACAGGAGCCCAGGAGAACCGGGGCCAGCAGTGTGGGGGCACCCAGCGGTGTGGGGGCCTGCAGTGCCGGCCAGGGCAAGCAAACGTGGCAGCGGCGGTGCAGACGGGAGCAGGGGCCCAGTGAGCCTGGCAGCGGCGGCGGCAGCACCACCCGCAGGGCGAGCAAATGCGGCAGCGGGGGGGCCAGCGAGCCCAGCGTCTGTGACAGCGGCAGCACCGCCCGAGTGGCCCCGCCGAGCCGTGGCGCTGAGCTGGGCCACCCGGCCCCGTCGGCAACCATGAGTGGGCCGAGCCTGCCTGGCCCCGCCCCGAGCCAGTAAACCCCGCTATGCCGCGATCCTGTTACTAATTGGCAAATTTGTGAAAGCTGCACGCAGATTCTCGCTACGAACGAAAGTGCAGCTAATATTCGAGGTGCGGCTGATTTATTGACAAAGACATCAACACTGTCGACGCACCGGAAGTGCGGCTTATACTCCATGTGGCTTGTATTTGTGAAACTACTGTACTTCCCAATGCTTTAACTATCTCTTATGAAAAATAAAAATATTTTGACAAAACTGCAGGATAATTTTCTACATTTCTGAGGCCCCAGTCTTGATTCAGGGTCTTTTAAAGAGCTTTATGGCTTGAGTCTCCATCATAAATGAAGATGTTGCACTGGTTGCCAACTAGCTTACTCTGTTTCCACCAGTGTTTACCTCAACCCATGAACAAGTGACTGAACACATGAATTCCATTCCCTTCCTCATTTGGTACATAAATTTTGCTTGTAGTTTTTAAACAAAGCTGATTTTTAATTTATTTGAAAGGAACTGAAATCCCTGTTTTTACAATCTTGATAAAAACAATGATTAACAACTACATGATTAATGGAGATTAAAAAGCTCATTTAGGGTCTAATGGAAGTTAACAGGCATTTTTTTATTAATATTTCTAATTTATTCTTGATTTAAGTGGTAGCCATTTTTTTAAAGTGGCCTGGTTTTGAAATGTATTTCTGATTAAAAAAAAAAAGACATTAAATCTCTGGGAAACTTTCATGTATAAATCTATGCTTGATCTTTACAATTATTCTATTATTCATTTATAATGTCAGAGGTGTAAAATCTGCAAAAGATAAAGAACAAGGAAAATGTCCCAAGTTACATTTTCTTTGCACATTTTCCTGGATTCTAACCACCATTAAATCAAAGGCTTTTCTCAAATATTTGTTTACTAATGCAGATGCCATGACAAGTCACAGGATATTTGTTCTAACATTTGAATGTATGTTGAAATTTTGAAAATAACTCATAAGACATTTAGCCAAATTAATTGCTCTACCATGTACTTTTTGAGTTATGAAGTTCTCAACCTTGTATGTAAAGGATCTTTTGTGGGTAAGGTGCTACACAGAACAATCCCGAGAAAGAAACTTCAAGGCAGATGAGACCAGTAGCATGAATCCAGTTCTGAATGCTATAAATAATACAAATTAGACATTCATGCTCTTCACAGTTTTGATATGGACCTAAACTTCTATGCAGGTTACCTGAGATGCATGAATATCTAATATTTTCTATCTGCTTAATCAGTTATGATTCAGCATTAGAAATTATGGTGGGCTCCTATTCATACTGCTGTGAAGGTTATTCATATTTATTGTGTTTGTTTCCATAGTAATTGGCTTGATGGAACAAGATCATTACACTGGCCCAAACCCCCAAATCTTCAGCTGCTATAAATAATGTCACTGGGTTTCAGTGAGCTCCCCTGACTTATGCTGGTGAGGTTCAAGACTACATTGAGGCAATCATTAATATTACTGGCTTATGGAAGAAAGTTATTTTTCTGTAATGATCACTGCAGTGATTTTAGAGAAAAAGAAAAGGACACAGGACTACTGGAAGTAATTTAAAGCAGACTTTTTACAGGTAGCAATGAACGCACACACAGTAGTCAAGTGCTTACAGCTATCAGTATGAGGAATAGACATCCTACAGATTCCCAAAATTCTGGCTTGAATGACACAGCATGGAAAGGGGGTGACTGTGCTACAGCATATTTTTACTTGAAAGTCATGCTTTTCCCTTCTGTACAACTTTCTCTGAGGAAAGCCTGTTTTATCTTGATTTAGTCTAAAGGATCTAGTAGTCAAGTTACTAACAGTAATGTCAATGATACTAACAACAACAAATCATTAAAGTGTAATCACACTGGATGATATATTTTACAGATTATTTTGTTTTTTCATTGAGAAACATGCCAAGGAAGAGTTGAGATTTTGATTTTGACTGTGGAGGAGACAGCCTGAGAGATAATGGGGAATAAAAATAGTACCCTCTCAAATGCTGTGGCTACTTCCAGTGTGTAACTGATATCAGCATATGCTAATTAATGGGAGGAGCTGCAAACAGCACAGAGACCACTGAGATACTATGAGGTAAATTGGGAAACCTTGGGACAGAGCAGTAATGACCTGATCTCGTGTTTCTTTGGGATTCAGAGAGCACACAGAGAGTTGGGGTGGAGGAAGGGAAGAAGACATTTTGAAGGATTCAGTCTGTAAATATGTAAATTGATGTAAGGGTGGGAAAAAAAAAAAGGAGAAAGTCGATGTGTAATAAATAGAAAGGATAGAACGGAAACAGATGTGGCAGGACTCAGGCTTAAAAACCACAAAGGTCAGACCTGAATTTAAAAAAAGAATATAACATCTGAGTAAGAAAGCTTTAAAGTAAGGTAGCGAAGGAGAGGAGGATAAAAGCCTGAGAACAATCAAATTCCACCTTCTTCCTTTCCTATGACTTCCTTCTTCTTTGCTGGTGCAATGAGAGCTCTCCCTCCAGGCACTTCAGTATCCTCTACCACTGTTGGTATGACCACGTTACAACTAGGAGCAATATGCTTCATCTAGCTACTCACCATGCCACAAAGTAAAAACTCTCTTCTGAGTTGGAAGACATTCCATTTTCATGATCTTTTTTTTCCTTAAAAGAAAATATTTGGAGGAATAAAATGGGTATTGAGATGCTTATAATAAACATACCTGCACATGCTGTACACTGTGCCCATGGATAAGAAATATTGTAAACCAGCTGTACATCTCAAAGTGTCTAGCACACATAGTGTTATTCCTAATAATATTTTATTTTGTAGTGGATAAAGATGGGACAAAAAGAGGGATTAAATACCTTATCTAAAGCCTGCAGGATCACTAGCTGTTGGACATAAACTCCATTTTTCTTTTCTGACCATGAGTTTATATGACTGTCATGTTCCTTGTATGTGATATAATAAGGTGAGATTTTGTTTCCTCTTAGAGCCTAATGTGTGATATCATGGCAATGACAAGCATGAATGAGATGCCAACGTTTGGCACTCTTTGGTGAGCAGTGAAAGCATTACAGTGAGAGGTGTCCAGCAGCGTTAAAAAGTAACCCAATCAGGACAAGTCCATGTCTGACTCAACATCAACTTGATAGAATTGCTGCTTTTGGCAGTTAATGTTGACAATTAGTACAGTGCCCTTATTGTATATGTGAGGGACTTGAGTTCCTTTAGTGGACACTGAGTACAAAAGCTACAGAAACAGCTGCTGGGCACATAAATGTCTTGTTGGAAAGATATGAATATATTTAGAAAGATAGATATGTGTTGCTGGCCTTAATCCCTTGCCTTAAGTGTCTTCTGATGGTCAGAGATGGCAGTGCACTGAATAAAGGGAAGCACTTTTGGCTGGCTAGTGTACATCAGGTCCCATACACATACTGACTGAATTCACGTTGCTTGTCACTTGATACAGTTATGAGATCTGAATGATTTTCAGTCACTTCAGTGAAGGCTGTATTTGAAACCTGGTCTCAAAGCCGCAAGGCAAGTGTATTACATACCTGTCAACTAACAAGACTTGCCAAAATGAATCTACTCTTATGAACACATGACCATTATTGCTGTTCATACTGTGAAACACTATACACTGTGACAAAAGTAAAAAGCAAGAGGATTATTATGCTAGACAGTCACTTACTAAATATATTTATTGTGCATAAATGAATATTTCTATTACAACAAAATTTTGAGCTTTTGATAAAATTTATAATATTGAGAAATATGATATGGGCAATTTAGTAAAACTTGACCTTTTCTTCTTCTAAGGAATAAGAAAATATTTACATTTCCTGCCTGAGCAAAGATTTTTATGCTGAAGACTACTAAATATTCCACATACCAAGCACAAGTAGAAGCAATTGAATTCAGCTAGCAGCTGGACCACACAGGCCAAATTTCTTTACATTGTTACAGAGTGCTTAATCATTCATCAGATGTAAATAATAACCTACTTACCAGTTAACAAAGCCCAACCATGGTCACATAGGGGAATGTACAGTGTGCTGCATGTGTTTTCGAGGTTTGCATGAGTAACATGGATCGGTGAATTGGTAAAGCTGACAAGATGTTCACTGAGAAAGAATTGAAACAGATCCTTGAAATGGAATTTGGAAATGTACTTTCTAATATGAAACTCCCCCAGGAGCAAGGAGACTGTAAGGGTATAGAAGAAGATGTAGAAGTTAGTTCTCTTGTCAGGTCTAGAAAATTGACTGTGTTACAGGTGTTCAGTGACCAAGGGCTAAAGAACTGTCAAAGATTCCATCTATCTGTGTAAGAGCTAATGAAATAGAGATGGAGACTAGGCTCTTGCATAATGTCAGTTGATCACATTTCCAGAAGTTTACTAAGAGGAAAATGTACAAGATAATTCAGAATGCCTCAGACAGAATAATAACCCTAGTGTTTTAAGATCGGTACTGCAAATTAATACCATAGTAGGCCCAAAGTTACATTATCTGCAAAATGCTGATTTATTTATTTACTATTTTTTGTATATATTTTATTAATTGGAAGACACATGAACCTTCAACCGCAAAAACTACAGTAAAAAAGAATGTTCCTACTCATTGAGTTCACTGGCCTTCCCACTTCTCTTTTAAAGCCTTATTGTTGTGTGCAACAACTAATAGAAGCATTTATCCTTCTGCAAGAACAAAGTCATTACATCTGGAAAAAAAGATTTGAAATAGTTATGAATAGGTTTGTTTAATGGGATGTGATTTGAATGACAACTTCAAAAAATAGCTGCTACTGCTGGGTGTCCTCAGGAGAAAACAATGCTTTCTGTGTAAGGAGTGTCTGGTGATTAACTCAGAAATTATACAGCTTATAAATTTGTTAAAACTTTGCGCATGTGCAGAAGCTGGAGTGATCTTTGAGTTACCAGTTAAGGATGTAATTTGAAACACATAGTAAAATAATACTTGTGATGTTATCAGTATTTCAAATTTACTTCCATTCTGTCAGAGAAAACATTACCAATTTTCCTGACTAGTCTTCTATTCTATAGTAAAGTTGTTTATCTGGCTCAGCCATGACTATCCCATCTTTCATACCTCAGTGTCCATCACATTGAGATCCTGGTTTTAGAATTACACTGAGCTGGCAACAGTGACTTATTAAATCCTCTTCATTCTGCTTGTAGACATCATGTGACCTGATTGGTTTCTGAAGATTTTCATCATGTTTACGTCTTGTAATAAGAGCTGAATAAATTTCCAAGAAGATAGTTCCCCTCTTTGAAATATTTCCAGTCCAACACTCCTGCAATCCCTTTTCTTAAAGATGGTGAAAAATGTGTCTGTGTAGTACAGATGAGTAAGCTTCCCGGATTTTTAAGATACTTATTCATTGTATATAAATAGGTGCCTAATCACTGTTGTAATAAGAGTTCTGTGTATGAATCTAATCTATCAAGTAAATACAGAATATTCCCATTTTATCTTCCAGAGGTCAGTTATCATATTGATTTTGAGTTGGAGGCAGCAGAGGATGAAATTGGGGTTACAATTAGCTACTGTTTACCACAGATTTTTTTTTCTCCTCGTCTTCATAAATATTTCAGTGTCTTCTTTTTGTCCCTTTTCATTTGCACCTTTTGAGGACTATATTTAGGCTTAGAGAATTTGTGTGGCAAATCAGATTTAAAACTTTTATAAATAGGCATCTTGAAAACTTCCAAGTTTCACTATCTATATATTGCATTAGACAGGTTTGTGTAAGGGGAAAGAAAAACAGTAGAACTTATAAATTATTTAAGAACATGAAATGATTTTAAATTGATCCAGTCAACAAGGAAAGCAGGCATTTTCCCCAAGGTATTTATCACATAAGTATTGTAGATTACTCTTACTTCTACAGGCAGTTTCTCTTAATCAGTCGAGTATCAATATAGCCCCCTTGTTTGTGACACAAAAGTCAGTCTACTTTATTTTAATAGGTTTTATTTCCAAAGAAAAATCTTGTGTGTACTTTCTCTCTCCATACATTCTTAATCTCTGTGAGGAGGGCTTTCGCTTAGTTTTTTTTTTTTTTTTTAATTTCACATTTGCTAATAACATGCTTTTCAGAAAAAGCAGGTGCTTTTACAGCATCATACAAGTGGTGTGTTTTGAAGGAGCAATATGTAGCTTGTTGCCCTTTGATGTAAATTTGTGAGGAAGATAGATTATAACATCAAGATGTTTCTCTGTGCATAATAAACTGCAGAGGACAAAGTTCATGGCTGAGAATTGTATGGGATACAAGTGACTACCTTCACTACAATCAATTATTAGGATGATTATATTGTGTCTGGAGAATATGATGCTAATGACTAGCTAACACTTAGAATATACACTCTTGACTTGAAAACCAATGACAGTTAAACGAAGCAAGGGGAAAGGCCTATATGTTGAGCTAGCAGCTCTCTAGTGTTGCTAATGAATAATTAAAAATAACAGTCTTTATATGTGGCTTGACAGTATACATGTCCTTTAAGTATATCCTGCTTTGTAAGGAACTTGGCACAATGACAGCCCAAGAAAGGCATCCTGCTGCATCCTGTGCAGTGTAAGGAAGCAGGGAGTTAAAAACCCTCGTGGTTAGGAGGGCCTAAGCAGGATTAGCTGTGTACTTATTGCTAACCTTCTACTCCCCCGTCTTCCAAACAAATAAATAATTGAAACCCATTACCTCTTTTAGGGGGTTTGCTCACATGCTTTCTTATATTCACATCAAAGCTGAGATCAGTGTCAAAGAGGCAGGCACATTTAGCTGAGTCTCTCAGAGACTACTGATTAATTAGTTTTGCATTTTGGAAGTGCATCCAAAGATGTTGTAAAATAGTGTTTGTTTTTGCTTTTGCCAAAACTTGTTTAGGAGTGCTCTGGAGGATGACGGTGATGTACTCAAGATGGTTGTGAAAAAAAAAGGGCAATCAATTCAGGTGTGCATGTACCAGCATTTTTTTTCCCCTTATGAAGTTTCTGCACCAGTTTTCAGAGGGGTGACTAAATGAAACATACACTGGTATTAATAGAAAGTGAAGGATGGAGTGGGAATGGAAATTCTGACATTCCCCTTAACTGAACCAGTGTAAAATGAAAGGTGCACCAAGGCTAACAATTCAGATCTTAAAAAAAAAAGAAATAAAACAAAGCTGACACAGATAAGGGAGATGCAAAAACTGTAAATCCTACATAAAATATTGCCTTTTGAAAGCCTTTAAACCCTGTTTCTTACACTGGCTTTTTTTTCCTTCATGAAGTGTGGTAATATGATGTATGGGGGGATACTTGGTTATGGCAAATACTGCCTACAAAAGTGTGTTCATACTGTTATTTGCCTTTCTGTCTCTGTCTATATCAACTCCACATGCTGCTCTGGTGGCCTGCTTTGTACTTAATATAACTTGTCAAAACACATCTATCAGATATATGAAAAGGCAAACCTGGGTGGCCAGACTAGTCCAAGCCTGGCGTGGATTGCATTTTACCAAGACCACAGAAATCTCTTCTCCTCCATGAGATTAAGATGAAAAGCAGAGTTCATTGTTGTGCAACCAGATTTTAAAATAATTACACACACGTTAGTGCATTAGTAGGCCACTTGTGTTTATTTGAATCCCACATACTGTACTTTAATGTGGATTTTAAGTGATTTTTAAAACTGTCAGTACAAAAAAAAAAAAAAAAGAAATTAAAAGTGTTGTTGCCACTTGTTTTAAACTGCCTTTGTTTGGTTTGTTTTTTTGGGTTTTTTTTTTTTAAATCCTTTCCTTTATTTGCTTCTGCATAATGAGCTGCTACTATCCCAGCACCTTATCTGTTTCCAGGAAAGAGGGAATGTGGTTCCCTTTGGCTGTTGACTGAAAGGCATCTGTATCTTCTTTGAACCACAAACAGTGCCACTGAAAACCCTCACATCTGTGATATGCTCAGAGTTCACCTTCTGGTTTCCTGGGAGCGCGTGTTAAGTGCTATATAAAGGAGCACATCCCTGGATACAAACTGAAACTCACTTGTTGATCCATGGATATTTGCTTCTGCTCTCATCACCCTTTCACAATGAATGTATATTGCTATGAAATATGTAAACATATTTTTATTGGTCCAGCATATTCAGTGTGATTTTTTAGATATCCTCCTCAAATTTCAAGACTAAAGTCCTTCTAGGAAAACTGAAAGTTACAAAAACATTTTAAAAACTCAATCCATGCAGCTTCATTTGCAACATATTTATGCTTACCTACTAAGTGCATGAATGGAACAATCTATTTGAAATATGTTTTCTAAAGAAAATTTTCCTGGAATTTCTCAAAGGAGTTCTATTGAATTTGTGGACTGAAAATCAACATGGGACCAAATCATGCTATAAAGTTTTTGCATCCTGGAATCTCCTTGGAAGTGCAAAATCTCCAAAAGAATGACCATGAAAATATATTAACATTTTTTATTATGTTTGGGCAGTTATTGTAGTCAAAGAAATCACTGAAGCAGGATTGTTTCTGAATGGCTAGAATTCTTTGGTTTTAGCTTTTCAAAATGTCTATAGGTTATTTCTTTGTCCGCAGAGTAAAAAGCCTTGAGAAACACCAGTTTGCATAACAAAGAGAACCCTTACCTGCAGGGTGGGTTGTACTGATTTGCTGTCAGGTACGGGGAGAGGGGACTCAGGGAGCACAGCACTCAGTGCTCCTCGGTGCTGGGAATAGCTCCACATCCTGCTGTCTCACTGGGTGGCTTCAGGAGTCGATTGTGAATTTAGGAACTATCATTTAAAGCTCTATAATTGTGTAAGGGGGAGAAGAGGAAATTGGAGGCATACTGCCAATATCTTTAAAGCCTTTACACTAACCCCACTGGAAGACAGCAATGTGAATAAGCTGCGTGTCATTATATGACACCAAAAATAGGAAAACACTCAGAGATAACTTTTCTAAGCTTACTGGAGACATAATAAAGTAGAGCTTTTCTGCCTGTACTGGCACTGAAAGAGTCAGCAGCAATCAACTTTCTTCTAATAACCAAATGTGCTGAACACGAGCTAGTTATTGCAAACACAATTATTCAGTAATTGGATAAGCCTAAAATATCTTGGATACATCCTTGATCCAAGAGTTGGCAGCTTATTGATTATATCATTGTTTGGCAAAGAGGCATGCAGGCTGCAGGACTCACAAGATACATACCCAGAGCAGACTGCTGGACCCACTATCATGGAATTGGCTCCAAGTTACTGATTCAGCTACATTGTTGGGGAACTGGCACAAAGCCTGCTAGAAGTAGACACAAAACACTTTAAAGATCTAAATATTAAAGATCTAAACACTAAACAAGAGCTGTGTAACAGAATCCTTGTCAGGCTTGCCTGCCCAGGAACATGTAACAGCCCAAGATGTCAAGGGGAAAGCACTGCAGGATAGGGCACTGCTGGTACAATTAATTTTGTCAAAAATCACCATTAGAACCAATTTGATATATAAATCAAAATGTATATTAAGGAAAAAAATAACCCAACCAATCATTACCAAAAAAACCCCAGACTTCTTCTCTGCTTTCTATTCCAGGGAAAAGAAAACATGTTATAAAAATATATGCACAGGCAAAACCTGAAGCTAGCAAAGGTCAGCAGTAAGGTAAGGAAATTGGTGAAATGTAGGTCTTTTCAGATCAGTGTAACACCAAACACTACCCCTTTTAAGAAAATGTGTTGCTAAAGGAGAACAATGATTACATAGATTGAAAAGGCTGGATTGGGAATTTAATATTATAATTAACTGTCAAATTAGGCAGATGTGAACAGGTGTGTATGAGGTATCTCTTAAAAATTCAGTTTTAGTTAAATTATATATATATCATAGTATCTCTTCCAGATTTCTTTTTCTTTTGTGAATGAGGGAAGCTAGCTCAAATTCAACAAATATTGAGGGTATTTAATTACAAACACTCATTTAATTACGTAAGGTGGTTGACAATACTTTAAGTCCTACCTGTGTAAGAACCACAATAGATTCAAATGAACAAGCTCAATTTGGATAAAAATTCAAATGTCTAGGCAAAGTTTATCCAATGTAGGCAGCACTGAGTGTCTTTCATATGCCTTTATTTATTTTAGGCTCAGACCTCAATTATGATGTGTGAACACAGCAAATGGATCTCCTTGCCAGGCAAGGGATAGTCCCTGATGTGAGTAAGGTTGGCAGGATCAGAATTTTACCATGATGGCTGAAAACTGATAGTGGCACGACTTTATCCGACTGCTGGAGTGATTCAGGCCTATCATGCTGTGGCTTCAGTAAAGGCTTCTAAGCTTTAATCACTGTCTTCCAGGCTGTAGTCTCTGACTTATTTGAAACAGCTGAACTTCCCCTGAGTGACTTGTCTGGTTACATTTGTGGTACCTGACCTACTTTGCAGCACTTCCCTTGGTACCACCTCATCATATGATGTCCCATGAAAGCACTCAGAATCGGAACTCACTCCCAATAAAGGCCAATAATTAAATAAAAATAAAAACACATTTGACAGCCCACAACAAAGGGAAATCTCAGTGGCTTTTGCATGTGTTTGCCTGCTGAATCAGACAGTAGTTCCTGTCCCCACAGAGCTGCGGGATGATGGATCACCAAAATGACAAAAATAAGAATAGTATTTTGCACTCTATTCTTTCTCTTCTCTTGAATCTCAGAGAACATCAGATATGTTAATTAATCCTCTCTGTTTTCCTGAGGTTGACTGTTAGACCCGTTTAGCAGGTGGGTAAACCAATGCTAAAAAGTGTTCTGACTTGCCTTCTCTGAACTCTACACCCACTTTGGGTCAAGATGCTCCAGCACTCGAGGCTTTATTTAGAACAACCCCATCATTTCTTTAATGGTAGGTAATTTCATTTCCTTTAGGATGAATCTTATATCCTCTCTATTTGCAATTTAAATGTGAGAGATGAATGAGCTCATGCTAAATCTCCCATTGAGTTTAAGGAGTGTAAGAACATGAAACTTAGTCCTGAAGAAGAGCTTGTGTGCTTGAAAGCACTTATGTTTTTTGAAATGCCCCTCTCTCTTTATGTTAATAACCAGCTTATTAACACACATTACTTCTCCCTGAAGACCTATCTCCTTCTTTGAGTTCAATGCATCCCGGTTTTCAGCCACTTAGCACAAGACTGCATCACATTCAAAGATGAAAGGTTACTGCCATATTTATGCATACGGCAAAATAATTTCCAGTTTCAATTGTGAATGCTAACTTGGACACTTAAACCTTTAACCCATGGCTTCGTATTGCAGTATGGAAAAACAGTCCTGTGAAGGTGAGTTTTCTAAACTTCCACCGGTACCTGACATGATAACTATGACCCCAAATTATGTCAGCTGATTGCAACCTTGTGGCACATATGAATAGAAATTACCCTAAGCTTTCTCAGCTTCACAGACTTTCCTAAAGTGAGGCCATTCTACTAATCAGGGTATAATACAGTAGTTGCTGCCCACAGACTGGGAGCTGCAATCAATGGCACACATGATTTCAAAAGCCATCTCCCAGCAGTCGCTTCGCACCAGTCCCCAATGGATGGGGATAAGTCACATCCCCTTAATCAAACAAATTAGTGAGGTAGATAAAGGAGATTTTATTTCCATTCAGTGCCAGAATTTTGAGGACATTGGCACTTCCATTCTCCTTCTGTTGTCTTTTTGGCTCATTTTCATGTGCCCAGTGTTAGCTGATGGCAGCCGCCAGTTTCAGCTGACAGCCTCCTGGACAGTGCCTAGGAGAGCTTCCACAAAGAGGAAGGGGGAAGGGGAAAAGCTTGCATGCTGCTGCCTTACCCTTCCTCATCCCTCTGGGATTGGCTCCTGCTCTGCTGCAGACCTGAGAGGCTGCCTTTTCACTCAGTTGATTTAATTTAATTAGCCTCTGTGAAGCAGAGGCTTAAGTTGCTAACCCAAAGCTCACAAGAATCCAGTTGACAAAATGCAAGGCGCAAAATCAAAAGCTAATTTTTTTAAAAGTTAGCTTGTGAACCAGTGTGAAATACATGGCAAAGATCAAGAAGTCTTAGACATTTGTCAAAAATATGAGTCTTGAAAGACACAGTAATTTAACTTAATTCTGAAGAGCCTTAGCAGCCCCACAATAAAGAATTAAGCTTTGTCTCTGATGCTTCAGTAAGATTTTGAGATATGTGGTTCTGTAATTCAACAAAATACTTCACAGTATGTACAAAATAATAATAAAATATTCCTTGACCCATTTTCTTAAGTTTTATTCCCAATTTTCTTTAGGTGTTTCTGAAAAAAATATTTTTTTTCCAGGTATGAAGTAGCTGTTGTTGTTGTACTTTAAAGTTTCTACTATTTTGAAAGAAATTATGTTATCTAGCATTATTTCCCATTTAAATCTATCACTTTTTGACTGTACTCAGTATGTTCTCTGGATACTCAGTATGTTCTCTGGACTCCAATTTTAATTGTTTGGATCTTATTTCAACTGATTTGTTTATGATCTTGCTATCTTCTGAAGTTTCTAACAGGCCTGGCTGGTCATTTAAAAAACAGTAGGAGCTAAACTCATCCTGTTCTCAACTGCCCTTCCTTCTCCTTTAACATGTGCCAAATACTGGCACAAAATAGATTTTTTACCTGCACCTTGACAATGTTTTTGAATCAGTGTCCATAATAATGTATTCCACAGAGCCTCACGGAATCATAGAATATGCTGAGTTGGAAGGGACCCATTAGGATCATCAAAGTCCAACTCCTGGCCCTACATAGGGCATCCCAAGACTTACACCATGGGCCTGAGAGTGTTGTCCAAATGCTGCTTGAACTCTGTCAGGCTTGGGGCTTTGACCACTGCCCTGGTGAGTCTGGGGAGACAATATTCAGGGTGAGGATGCTCCAGTGCAGAGCACAGCAGGACAATCACCTACCTTGACTGGCTGCTGATGCTGTGCCTCAAAATTCCTTATCTCTAACTTTACTAAAGATGAAAGGTTTTTGGTTCCTCTCATATGTTGACTTTGCTGGTCCAAATGAGCTTTCGTTAGCAGAAAAATCATGCCCTGAAAAATGTTTGTCTCTCATTTTACAGTCCTTTTCATGTTACATTTTACAATAACACAATAGTAAATGGGAGTCCCAGTGGTTCTTCAGCAGCACACAAGAAAAAAAATAGCAAAAATTTATTTGAACTCTATTTTAAAATATATTTGAAATACACTTCTCTGAAATTCTAGAAGCTGAATGATCTGGTTTTTCTACATTGATTACCTTTCACACTCATTGGTTACATTTTCTGTCACACTCTTCACTGTGGAACCTATCACACTCCATCTCCTAACTCTGGATGTGGAAATGATTGTAAAAGTAACAGGTTAGACCAGTTGCACAGCAAACCTGTCTGTGCCTCACAAACTGCTGCATTCAGTCACTCAATGGCTTTGTCTTTCACTTAGCTGAATTATGCAGTGGTCAACTCTCTTCCATACAATGGGTTTTGCAAGACTGCTGAATGGCTGTTTTCAGTGTAGTCTCATTTAGCAGATATTCCCATGTGGGTTCCATGCATCCCCATGCTAATACTGTTCTCTGTGTAAACACATGGATTGAATTACTTAATGCCCTTTTGATCTAAACATAAAAAACCCCAAAACAAACACGACAAAAAACCAAACAAATAAGCAGTCACATTTCTTTTAAAGCTACTGGGCAACAGCACAATTCCACCCTTCTGGCTTCTTCACCTGTGTCAGCTGACTGTTGTGGGTCATTTTTGCAATCCTAGTTACATTCTAAATCTCTGTTTTCTCTTTCACTGGCTCTTCCCTTGTGTTGTGTGCACGTGCATTTATCCCCTTTCTCTAATTTGTTGGTTTCAGAACATCCCTTAAGTTTGCAACTGCTGCTTAAACACAGTTCATCAGCACTTGCCTGCTTGCTCCTGCTGGGTGGAAAAGCATTAAAACTTCGGGAAGGATGGTCAGTCTCTCTTTGCCAGCCTGTTTTTTTGAGGCAAATTCCCCACTGATGTAAATAGCTGAGCTTCTGTGAATCTATTTTACTTAAGCTGAGGATCTAGCCCTTTGATTTACTTTCCCCAGCTGTAGCCATACTGGCTTGTTCAATTACTTTTATAACTCTGCCATTCAATTCCATCTGAGCACTACTATGGCACTGTGATTTAGCTTAGACCCTACTTAACAGAGAATTTATTGTCTCAGTAGATAAATGATGACTGTATACTGTTTCTCCTAATAATTTGAATACTACTGATAACGTAATGTGTACAGCACGTTTGATACAGAAGGGTCCCAGGTGCTTTATAACAGAGTATATGAACTATATAAAAAGATAACTTTGCTCCCTGCTGAAATGCAGCCATCTCTGCTGTGAAGCAGGCATAACCACACTGCAGAACAGTTTGGGATGCAAAGTGGTGTCCAATTGAAACTGCAAGGGGAATTTTATGTAAGTAGAATATAATTACCCAAGCTGGATGTCAGCCAGACTCAGGGAACACCCTGGATCTTGGAGGAACTGCCAATGGGAGATGGAGATGTTACTACAGGCATACATGCTCTTGTTTCTTGATCAATTCCAAGTGGATAACTTGTTGTCTTTTAATTTCCTCTTCAGTGCTTATCTTTTTTTATCAGCTGCTCTTTCTGTAGCCCTATTATGTGTCATGTTCTGATTTCTCTCTTCTTACATTTCCTCTCCTACATTTCACACATGCCAGTATTTCCTCCCCCCACCTTCTTTCATCCAAAGCACTCCTAGTCCTAGCAAAACGAACAAAAATAGCTGTTTACATCATGTTGTTGAATAAAAAGTTTGCTATATGAGGATAATACATTTCACTGCATTTGTACATACAGAATTTACACAATCAAAGATAGCTAAAACATGGATGTTTGCTTTTCCCCGTGATACTTAAATTTAAACAAAGTTGGTTAGACCCTGTTGCTAATAATGCCGAGGTGGTGGGCTTGACCCCCACTTAAGGATTTGACTTAATGATCCTTGTAGGTCCCTTCTAACTCAGAATATTCTGTGATTCTCTGAAATTCCAACACACACACACACCCCCCCACACACATACCCCTAAAGTATTATGCTGTTGAGGAACAGAGATTTCCTAAACTGAGTGCCTGGGCAAAAGAAACCCTTCATGCAACACCCTCCAAAACTCCTTAAAGCTTATGGGAAAAACAATGTCAAAACTTTTCAACCAGAAGAGGGATTGCTCCTGGAAAGCTGTGAGATACTGAGGGGCTTGAGCAGTGCTGAGGTGAAAGTTGGCAGTCATAAAAATGAGCACTCATTTCTCAACTCCCTTTGTAAACCAGCTCTCTTCTGGCTTCTGAGCTGCCACACAAATGCCCATAGCAGAGAGAGCTTGGCACCACATCCTGGTGCAGCTGCCCTTGGGCAAGACTTTCTCTCCAAAACAAGTCACTGGATGTCAAGGGCTATATTTCAGTGTCTGTTTCACCTATGCTAAGCTGTTCAACATTTCACTGGGGAGCCTTGACCAACCTGAGAGATGTGGAACAGTCTTCCTACTGCTGTTGGTTGGGAGTCAGTGTCTTGAGTCTGGTCAAAACATCTGGGAGTGCTGGTTGCTTCCCCAAAAGGTCTCTCCTTTGCATACAACAAATTTTTGGTCAAATGGAGAATCTGTTCTCATGTCTTCAGCTATTAAACATGTGAATTGCCTGAGCCTTGTCTCTCCCTCTCATTCTGGCATGCTCACCTTCTCTCACTCAATTCTTCATTCAACTAAGTGAAATCAAATGTCAAAATTCACAAAACAATGTGTGTGAAAAGTGATTTTTTCCCCCTCTGACTTTGTTGAAACATTGCCTCACTTTCTGTGTGAAATGTTCCACTCAGCTCCACTCTGTAATCAACGGCTGATGAAATATCAAGGCTCAATTAATTATGATGGTGCCTAGCAGCGCTGCTGAAGTTGGTGGGTGGAGAACTCATTCCTTTTAATTTTGTATTGAGGTCTATCCTGCCACTTGAGTTCTCAGGTCAGGATCTCAACATATACTTTATGGAGAATTTCATTTGAACTTCACATATCAGGAAACATGCTTTTCCATTTTGAAAAAGTGCAAAAGTAAATGTTTATTTGTTTCACTGTGAATGCCATAATCTTTTTTCCCTGACCTGTGCAGCTCAGCTCACTTTGAAATGTGTTATTCTCCCTTTCACTGAATTGATTTTGTTTCTCAGACGGTTTTCTGTGCACATGATGATTTCTTAGTAAATTGCCAACTAACTATGCAACTATGTGAATGAGGGGGATGGTGGTTATAAGAGTTGTAATGTTTCAGAATGAAAAGAGAAAAACTTCCCTGTCAGTCTGTCCTCTTTCTTTTTTGAAGCAAGGAAGTATCAGCGCTTTCTTGGTAGCTTGAAATTTTGCAGATGTTCATTTTTGTGTATTTAATTGGATGCATTGTCAGTGACATGAACTTTTGCTAAGGGAAACTAAAAATACTTGAATAATAAACAGAAATGGAGTGTAATAATTATATGTGTTATTCACTGAAAAGTGTTGAATTTATTATCATGGACATCATTGTCATCGGGGTTATCGCTGTTGTGATAGCTTTGTTGAGAGACATCATTCAAAAACCCAGAGGAGCTGACTGTGCTATGCACTGGGTGAACACAAAATAAGAATCTGGGTCCTGCTTGCAAAGGGCTTACAGACCAGGGGAAGAAAGGGTAGTGCAGTTTTTGTTTTGTTCTTTTTTTTCTGTAAGAATTCATTTGTGATTAAATTCCTTTTGCTTTCTCTCAGATGTATTATAGATCATTTAAAAAGTCTACAACAACTCTAAACTCCATTGAAGTGTATGCAAAAGCACATCTAGGACTGGTTTATTCCTTGTCATGTGCAAACCTATAGCTTACATGTAACAGAATCACTTTGTGCAGCACTGAAGTACAGCCACTTCTTGTGTGTAATACAGCAACTTTTTCAAAAATAAAAATAATGAGCTTGAATATTTAATGGCAGAAAACAAAGAGGACTATCTTTATCTCATCAAGGTTCTTGGCAGAGTGTGAGCAGATCTGGCCTCGTGCAATTATTGTCTTCTTTTGAGTTTGCTGAGGATAGTGGCATAATATCTCTGTTTTTTCCATCTGATTTCAAGTGACCGCAACTGTTCAGGGCTTTGGTTTTCTCTGATCTAAATGATTGCAGCTCAAGCACCAGAGTGTCCCCAAGCACCATGCTGGGAGGCTGGCTCCACACTGACTCAGAGGGAGCATTCCCATCTATCTGACTCACCAGCACTCAAGTGCACTGCCAGCAATCCAGATATTAAACTGATCCTCCTTCAACATGGGGAGGGGAAGGAAGAAGAACAGATTCGTTTTTTAAAATGAAATACTGATGGTACTGAGTGCATCAATTGGATCATTTTGCCATATGTAATAGACCAAACAAAACAACTTAAATGGCCAAGTTATTTAAGTTTGCAAAGCAGATGCTGCGCAAGCTTCTGCCTTTTTTTTTCACAGGGTTGTTTATTACATATTGCATCCAGACAAATTCATAGGCCTTTCAATGGGACTTCACAAGCAAGGCTTGTGAACTTAATTTTCCCCTCTCTGTCTCTAGCTAGACTGTGTGAAATGTTTTTAAAAGAGAAGGTTTGTAAAGTCATTATCTTTTATTAGATCAACTGATATGGTTGGTTAAAAAACAACAAGCTTTAAGGCACACAGACTTTTTTGGGTTTGAAGCCATATTAAGGCAGCAGTGATAAAGAGTGTGCTAGATAGCATATTATTATTTTGTGTTTTTTACATATTGCTTATATAAGATTTTCTCCAACGAAGCAAATAATGCATTTGCAGTAGGTCTGTCACTGCTGTTGGAGGATGTAAATTTTTATTGTCTTCCTCATAAAGTTCAGATTACAGTTTGCTTTTTCTCACAAAGAATCTGAAAATAAGTACTATGGATGAAATTTCTGGAAACAATGGAGTTAAAAATTGTTCAGGTGAAAAAAGAAATTTTATTTCAATAATGTTGACAATTTTGAAATTTCCAACAGCTTTTACTCTGGTGAACTTAATTCCATAGCAGAAATTTATTTCTAAGAATTATAACTCTGCTGTCAAAAAACTTTTGACTAGAAACAGCTGAAAAGATTGACTGCTTCCCTTTTTGGTTTCACAGAGCTGCATACTCAGATGGGGAAATGGTTTTCCAGGAACCCCTGAGGAGTGCTACGCATGACAGTTTAACTCTGAATTTAGTTTTAAGAACTTTTAAAAGGAAATTTCATTACAGGGCTGTTCCTGCCTTGATGATCGAGGATTATGTGGCTAGGTTTTTTTCAGTGGAGGGAAAGTCAGTCCTATTTTTGCAAATGAAAACAGTTAGGGAATTTATAGGAAAATGTATTAGCCGGGGAATTGGCAATCCTGAATTTCATGACCCTTTTATTCATGATTTAGAAAAATGCCTTGCTTGAGTTGGAGGGGTTTCCTCAAACCTCACCTCTGGCCATTCTCTTTCCCTTCCCTGGCTGTAGGGTCCCTGTAGATGAGTAGTGTTTATTGTGTACTTTCCTTTGGGAAAAGTGAAAGATGATTGTGTTTTTTGGATGGAAATTCATGTGTTTTCTATTATTCTACGTGTTTAATTTAGCTCATGGATAGAAGCCCAATAGCTGAACATGGATACATTACAAAGCAATCACTCTCCAAGATCTTGAGCTCCAAGGCACATGTAGGTGAGATACAAGAATATAACAGAAATAGTACTTTAATTTTTTAAAAAATTCAGTCTAAATTTTTGCTATATATTAAAAGCTGTTTTAATATAAAATTTACTTTGTTGCAGTTCCAGAATGTAAATCTTTATGTATAACTGACCAATGTATAATAATGGAATTCCGATTCACAGCAGGATAAAAATGCTACTGAATGAACAAATACTACTTTAATGAAATACTTTAGTGGAAGTAAAAAGTATTGTTAGGGCAGATACAAAGGAAATTCCAGTACCCGTGAAGATTGTGTGAGTCTGGCCATTTTCCCATATGATGCAAAGATACAAACTTGATTGTACAGTTGGGGGAAAGATATGGAAGTTTGAGAAAGGATGCTTGTTTTTTAACAATAGACATTTACCACATGTACGGTTTTGTGCTGTATCTTATTATTCGAGATTACTTAGCTTGTTTAAACTTCCTTTGGGGAAAAAAATTGCATAGGAAAAAAAATGAAAATATTTGAGTTCTTAATACCTCAGTGTATGTTGGAGAACCATCCTTCTTTCTGTAATAATACCTGAAGTGCAGTGCACTAGATTGCATTTTTAATGCTTCAAGAACATTACTTTGCAATGAATGTGCTTCAGAAAAACAGTTTTGCTGTGTATTTTATTGGCTGAGTTAACACAACAAATACTATAAATCCAGTAATTACTAATTGCCTCCTCCATTATAATGTAAGAAATGAATCATAAACCTTTTATTACTTTAACGATGGACTACAGGAAGGATTAATCTTCCAGTGAAGCATTTTTCATATTTACCTGGTTCCTTCTGCTACACTGTATTCATTTTCTCTTCCAGTCTTCCTTCCTATTTGATGCTCTGTAGTGGCCCCTACTGGGAAAGACATGACTGAAACCTTGCAGCAGCCTTGGCATTCCTCTGTTGATGGATCTATTTAGCTGTTGGTGGTTTAGCAATTACCCCTTGGTGGGGAGAGGAAACGAAATTAGGAGGCAATTCTAGGCAACCTTTTCCCATCCACAGCTCTAGTTGTGGCATGCACACTTCTGCTAACTCGGTAATGCACCATCTCAGGGTGTCTGAAAGCTTATATAAGGATGAACCTGACAAAGGGAAACTGAGGAGCATGAAGTGCCACATGAATGAACACTATTAGGAGTCAAATATTTATGCAGATTTTGTGTTGAGACACTGACATAACTTAGTTATTCACATGGTAAAATTTTCTCTCAATAAAGTGAGGTTTGTTTTTAAATCTGAAGATTGCTCTTGACTTTGAGATGTTGAAAACAGAGCTCTGAATTACATTTTCTTGTCTCTTACCATTACCATTATTATTACCATCCTCATCATTATATTTTTGTATTATGATATCATCAAGAAGCCCTAACTGATATTGGACCCTTGCAGGTAGGAGATGCACATGAAGTGTCAGCTCCTACCTCAGAAACCTATGAGTGTAGGGGAAAGGGAAGAAGTAGTTTACTTTTCTGTTAAATCAATGGCTGAATGAGGCAGAGGGCTACGATCTTGTCTAGTTACAAGGCCTGTCTGTTCTGTGCTGTCTCCTTACAAGCCCAAACACCTCGATGAAACCTTTCCCATTACTAACTCTGTGCACAGGATGCTATCCAACATACACAGTCTAAATGGTCCTTTTCAGGAGAAAAAAATACTTGTAAGCATTTTATCTGTTTCAAAACTGGGCTCAACTGTAAGAGTAATAGGTCACTTGAGGCAAAAAACTATATTTTGAGGGAGGAATAAATCTTGTGCACCTTGAGGCCTCCTTCTTTCTTTCTACCATGGTAACACAGCCTAACCTGTAATGCCTTATACATACCAAGGTAAGAACAGGTGGTGTAAATGAGAATTCTTCATACTCACTTTTCATCTCTATTGATCAGTGAAAATCACAAGCAACTCTTCTGAAACTGGTGGGTTTGCAGTATTTTACAACTAAAGTTGACACAGTATCTCTAGTAAAGCACCCAGTTCTGGAAACAGAAAATGCTATGAGAAGTGAATCGAAAACTCCAAGAAAGCAAAGGTTAAAAGCTTGAGTTCACCTAAGAGAATTGACTTGTGGATGTTTTTTACCCCCTTTGTAAATACCAAAAAAAAAAAAGTAAGAAATCAAATTAGTTTGAAGAAATTAGTTTTGTGGCATCTACTGTCAACATATGAAGAGATGAGAAGTTGTAGAGAACAGAAGCTGTAGAGAACACCACCAAGAACTGTCACCATGCATGCTCTGGAGAGTTTACAGTCCAAATAAGTTTCTGGAAATTTCTTCATACAGGATCCATATATTCTCATCTTTCTGGATATAAATGGTCCACAAACATAAGTAAACACATGAATTTATTAAAAACTGAGTTCATGAAGCCTGGTGAGGTGCAACAGGAGGATGAAGTAGCCATGCATCATGAAGCTGGGTAGGAGGATAGAATTACAACGTGAGCAGTGTTCAGAAAAAGCAACAGGGAAAAAGTCCTCCAGAAAGCTCAGTTTACTGCTTCTGTTGTTGCACTGTACCTGTGTTTGAAGCTGCACATGTAAATACAGCGAATATTTTCATTCCTGGTGACCTTTTTAGTCTGCCAGGGTATCCCCATTTTCCTCCTTGAAATATCAGCGCCAACTTCTGCTTTCTTTTGGATGTCATGCTATTTTAAATTGCTTGATATAATGATAAATAATATGATAATATGAGATAATATGACCGGAGCAGCTGTATTGTTTGCATTATAGAGTGAATCACCAGTGTGAAGATGTTTTGATGTTTTTAAACTCAAACTCTATTCCCTTTTGTATTTCAATGAGTGAGCTTAACTGGACAGCTTAATTTCTCTTTATATGTATTTATAGCTGAAAAGTCAAACAACAGAATGCATCAGTGGAAATATTCCTCATAAACATCCAGCTACAGCGTGTTAGATTACACATTCAGAAAAATTAATTTTGTGTTAATTTTTTTATCTTATTTTGGGTGTCTGTGCTGGCACCAGGGATTTGCAAGGTGGCCTTTCTGAGAAGAGGCTGGGGTTGCCCTCTCCCAAAGAGCTGGTTGCAACAGCCCCATCACAGGACACAGGTACACCCATCAGCCAAATCTGTGCTCTGGGAAAGCACATTTAGGGGCAGCAAGTGCTGCCCAGAGGAAGGAAGGGCACAGAACAAAAAGAGTGTTAATAAGCAGAGGGAACACCAATGTCAGGAGGAGGGGGAAAAGAGCAAAGATACTCCATGTAGGTACTCCGTGGTGGAGGAGACAGCCACACTGCAGCCTGTGGGGAGGATTATGGCAAGGCAGGTGGGTGTTTCCTGAAGGAGCTGTGACTTGTGGAAAAGATTGCACCTTGGAGCAAGGGGAAGAATGTGAGAGGGAAGGAGAATCAGACAGAAACGTTTATATTGCCTTGCCCTTTGAATGTTTCCCAGTTCCTTTGTAATTTGAAGATCTTAGAATAATATAGAACATTTGTTTACCAAGTTTCAAAACAGTGTCATTGCATGTAGAAATAGTGACATTCATTTCGAGAGGAGTTAAGTGACATAGCCCTCAAAGTGACATGATTTGAGACAGGCCGTGGGGTTCCTAATGCTTCTTTGTTAGTTTTATGCTCCAGGTTAAGTCCTCTTTGACACTGAAATGCTTCAAAGCTCCTAACTGTCAGATATCTTTTTGCTATTTTTCCAAATCCTATTGCTGAATGCATTTTTCCTACTTTTGGTCATTTCCCGTTTAGCCTCTGTGAACCCTGGATCACAGGAGTCATTGCTTTATATTTTGCTTTGTCTGTGCTATACCAGCAGTTTCCCATGAAATCTAGCATTCAGAAATGACGAATCTGTCTGCTGCATAGCCATGAGAATGAGTGTAACTGGAAGGAGAGAAGGGAAGCAAAAAACCTCTTACTTGCTACAGGACTTCTAATCTCATGAGATATAACTTTTACAGCCTTTTTCTGCATACCACAAATGTTTGAAAAATTTCCTAAGGAAGAAGAACTTAATTTCCCTCAAACTGAAATTATCACCTGACTCTGGCAAACAGCGGTTTTTTGTTTTTAAAGTATATATTCTAAGGAAATAAAATGCAAAAAAGCCCAAACTCCAATGCTGCTGGTTAGGGAAGTTAAGGACAGGAAAGAAATACCTTAAACACTAAATTAATTCCTAGTTCAAATCAAAAAAAAATAAAGACTTTCATTTCTTAAGTGAATACTAGCTTATGTAGAGGAGTTTGAATTCATTTAGGTAAATGTAATATATTTGAGCATATATATATAAATTAAATAGATATAAATATATATAATTTTGAATATTTTTTATTTATAACAAAATCACAGAACAGGCTGAATTGTAAGGCACCCACAAGAACTGATTCCAACTCCTAGTCCTGGTCAGGACATCCCCAAGAGTCACATCATGATATAAAAGCCAAATGTGAGTGAACAACAACCAAGGTAAATTTTATGCATGTCTATCTAAGGTTATAATAGCAGCTCTAGCACTTTCACAGTGTTAAGGTTCATGAAAGAAACAGTGATAAAGGATTATTGCCTGCCATAGCTGCTAAAAAAAGAATTAAAACAAAAAAGAGAGAGAGAGAGAAAGAAGAGAAGGAAAAGAAAAGAAAAAAAAAAGGAAAAGAAGAAAAGAAAAAGAAAAGAAAAGAAAAGAAAAGAAAGAAAAGAAAAGAAAAGAAAAGAAAAGAAAAGAAAAGAAAAGAAAAGAAAAGAAAAGAAAAGAAAAAAAAGAAAAGAAAAGAAAAGAAAAGAAAAGAAAAGAAAAGAAAAGAAAAGAAAAAAGAAAAGAAAAGTTATTGTTAATTAAAAGAATTTTGCCTTAGAATCAAAGAGTCTGTGGATGCAGAAATCTGCAGAAATTATCTAAGGCCGCCTCAACCTTAGCATTTATTATTCAACACCTCACTCATTGCCCTGATTATAAATATTTAATCACTCAACAACTGTAAGTGCTTGTGTCTTCCTGGAGGACCTGCAAGCATTAGGAAATAAAGGGATGGGGGGAACAGGGAGGAGGGGGACTAGAAAGGCAGAGAGCCTAGAAGATGTGTAGAGATTATGCAGGGACAAGTGAAAAGGTGTGAAGGACGCCACTGAATTGGGCCTTTGTAATCAGGTTGCACGAACACCTGAACGCTAATTCATTTTGTTTCTATTCACTGGACTTCAAAGCCATATTTTCTTTATTGCGTGGCAGTCTCTGACAGAGGGTGCCCTTGGAGAACAGGCAGAAAATGTTCTTAATGAAAGCAGAGCCCCGAGCAGTGAGAGGTGCCATCCGTGTACCCTCCTTTGTCTGTCACAAAAAAAGCAGGCAAGCTTGGCAGGCTTTTGGGCCTATCAATAATGCATGAGAAGAATTACATCCACCCTGATGCCAGGAGAAGGGAACAGCAGAGGAGAGGGTTGTGTTACACTACCCTGAAAGTGCGTTCACTTCCTCTCCATCCTCCCTCTCCATACAGAACACATGCTCTGGAGTTCAGCTTCATGATGTATGGCTTACATGCTCTCTGAAGGGATGGTGCCACTTTCTGTACCTGTAAGGGTTATGCAGATTTCCATCACTGCTCCTGAGGTGCTTGGAGTGTGCTGCTTCAGTCTGAAATCCTGTCAGATTAGTTGTAAGACTTAGTTTAATATTGTGAGGGGGAAAAAGACCTTCAAACATTAGCAGGGAGGAAACCATCTTCGCTTCTTCATACTTGGCATTTTTGGAGAGTCCCCAATTTACTTTCACTGGAAGGATTATGGTTTAGACATTAATGTATTTCTTTTTCTTTGGTGTTTTGTTTTTGTTTTGGTTTGTTTTATTTTTTCTTGCCCAGAACTGGAAAGAAAAATAAATACCTTAAGAGGCATAAATTTTGAATATATTTTCATGTAAGATTGAGGAACTTCCAAAACCTCAACACATTCAAAGGTAAAGCATAAAATTAAGGATACACACTGCAAATTACAATTCTTTTTCAGCTTTTCTCCTGTAAGAAGAGCTGCACCCTTGAGGGCTTATTTCTTTTAGACATTATTGTACACTTTTCATAATTTCTTGTATAAACATGTCCTCTACAAGCACAGCCACCACTTATTTGGCAAAGTGCTCAGAGGTCTGTATTTTCCTCTCAGACGTTTCAGGATACAGTGTAGGCATTCTGCAGTTTGTCCCAGACAGTTGTGGGGCAGATTTTCCACGGGATTTTTCCTAAAGCACAGATGAGAATTGAATGTTTACTTGCAGGGTTTTCTCAGCTGAGTTTGGTCAAAGGACTACTCCTGAAGCCTGCAGAAATGCTTCACCCTGTAGGTCTGAAGGTGAGGCTTAGGTGGTGATGATGATCCAAGATCTCTTAATGTCCAAGGGTGACTGAGAATGCAGTTCCCAGTATGAAACATGCAGTTGAGTATCACCCTTAAAAAATCTTCATTGGAAAAAGTGAACTAACTGGGCAAGCAATGGGTGGATTTGAGAATTTAATTGTTCTCTGTTTAGGCAAAGGGACTGAACGAGGCATGCTGTTCCTGGTGGAATTATCTGGCATGCAGCCTCACCATCCTGACTCAAACAACTCTACTGCACAAATCAGTCTGCTCCTTCATGTCAGAGCTGCTGAGACATTTGCCACAATGGAGAGCCCAATAACCAAGCAAAAGTCTCAGGGGAGGAAGATAAGTTTGAGGCTTCCAAATACAAATGTTTGTACTCTACACTCTAGTGCAGGTGGAGACTGTCCAGAATGTCCAGAAGTTGAGTGATCTTAGGACCATTAACAACAGTCTTGGGAAAACAAGATGCCAAGGCAGCAAAGAGAAAAAAAATCCATAAACTTCACTTTATTTAATGAAATAAATTAATTATTTTACCAGAATCTATGTTTTTGTGACTACACTGTGAGGGACCACTGGGATCTGCAATGAGAGTTCTGAGATATTATTTTGAATTGATTAGTATTGTCTTCTTCAGCATAGATAAATTAAGAGACTGCTAAAGTTAGGGTGTATCAGCAAGTTGGAACCTTCATCTCAAAGTGCAAGATCCATTTCAAATTCTTATTTGAAACATTCACTGCAAGAGAAAGACTATCCATAAAATAATAGGGTCTCCCTCTTAAACTGCCAGCTTCCTCTACAATGGTTATTTTACATAAATGCATTTTGATAGAGTGAGAGTAAATGGAAATGTACAGCTACTATAGAACTCAGTCATTGTGGGTGTCTGAATCTGAACTGGAGCTTGGGGTGATTGTAGGTAATCTTTCAATTATAGCACTCAAAATCCCTCTCTGTGCTATGAAGCACTGAAAGGCTGGCTTGCCAGGCCTCTGTTTTCACAGGAACACCAAGGGATGGGAGCCCAGACTTGAGAGTAGCCTGGATATGACACAATTCCCTTTGCTTATGGCTCTCCAGACCTCACAGCATTCTTGAGAGGTTCAGATATGCTGTGTGTCCTTCTCTATCATTTCAGGCATTGTTACCTGCTTAGAAAGCTAACCCACAACCTGTAAATCTTGTTGCAATAATGAAGCTTGGCACTGCCTGTTGGCGCCGCCTCCTCCTCCTCCTCCTCTCTTTCTCCTTCTCTCTGTGCCTGGGGTTGGCCACAGCCAGAGCTAAGAGCATGCTTGTGCTGTGGTGCCAAGCAGCCTCAGGCTTCTGCCAAGCAACTGCCTGTTTTGTTTTTGGCTGCTGTGTGTAAAATGGCAGATCTAATGAGACATCGTGGAGCAGCTGGTTTTGGCTGTTCCTCTGGCACAACTGATTATAGCCACAAGTTGGGGTGTGAACCATTTGTACCTCATTTTCACCCAGGTGAACTCCTTTGAAAATTCCTTAGTGGGAGCAATTTCCTGGTCCAAACTCCAGTACTCCACTTGTGCCAGACTCCACTGCTTGTCCTCCCATCCCACTCCATTTTCCTTCTTGGACAGAGGTCCAAAGCCCCACCAGTGCTTAAGTCAGTAACTATTCAGAAAGCAAGTAACATATTCAGAGTGAGAGCCTTTTGAAAAGGCCCCCCAAGCTCTGCAGGGAGGAAGACTCAGAGGGACAGACATTCCCCCTCTGCCTTCTGCATAATGTGGATCCCAAAATGTCAGCTCAGGGATCACCCCACCCATGCTGAGTGAAGGTGTTAGTGGTGCCTGCTCTCCAAAAAAAACCATATAAACCATAAACATACTAATGGAAGACTGTAGTTCTGGCTTCGAATGTGAAAATGCAATTGACCCTAAGAGGTTGGTTCTTCTCTTGGTTTATGCAGATGAGTAATACAAATGGAATTTACACATATGGACATTGAGGGGAAGCTTATTTTGCTTGAAATTAATAAATGTCAAACATTTTTTTTAATATGACTCTCTTCAAGCTGAAGTCAAGTACCCAGAACTCTGAACTGAACTGAAAAAATATCGTAATTGGTATAATTCTTAGTGCTTCTTCCACCTGTATTTGCTTTGCTCTCTCTTGTTTGTTTTTTTCAGAAATGAAGATGACTTGTGCAATGCAGTTTTGATAAAGATTAAATAAAAACAACAGAAAAAAATTCTCCACATTTACTGTATTTTTCTTAGTAAGATCAGTGCACAATGTGTCATCTTCCTCTCTCCTCCTTGGAGAGATAAAAAGTGACTCATTGCCTTGCTTTACTTTAATATTTTAGATATATGAAAAGACAGAGACAGTAACAAGAGACTCAGTGAACAGGAATATGAATGCTGGAGGTGGGGGAAGAAGGTTTGGAATGATACATAAAGAGGAGAAGTTGAAGTGAAATAGTGTTGTGGAGAATAAGCATGCTTGTTTTTGATGGAGGAGGTAGAGACAAGTGCATTTCTGTTTACCTAATTAGCATGTGGAATACTTTGGAATAAGTTATATACATTTTGATCCCATATGAGTTATTATAATAGCTTGCCAACATAAAAACATTTGAAAATGCCAAACAGCGTAGTGAATCTTTAAAAGAGCCTGTTTGCAATCAATGGTTGTTTTATGTTCCTATTAGAGAATGGAATGATATATGGCACTGCTGCGTGATATACTACACCCCAGTTTACTGAATTTATCAGAGAAACAAACAAGACCACAATGACTCACAAGCACTGAGGGTAGTGGAGACCTGTGTGGGCTCCCAATAGTTTAGCTAATCCTTTATAGCATATTGTATGCTGAAACGCACTACCATCTTTTAACTCCCTGCTTATAAATGATTACATAATAACCTTTTTAACATACATTATTGTAAAATCTCTGCTATAGGCCATCATTTGAGTGAATTTGATTAAATCCCCATGATGGAAAATAAGGTATTATAACACATGCACTTGTATTGCAAAGGTCCTGCTGTAGCTGAGGCTTGGATTCCTTATTATGTTCAAACAAACTGTCCTGAGAAAATAATTTAGTGAGAAATGAACTTAGAGAACTAAAAGCATTTAGATCTGAACAAATTACTGAGCAAAATTGCCCTGCCATGAAATATTAGACTCATTGTCAAAGATGTTTAGTCTACTCTGGATGTTTGATCTATAAGGGCTCTATTCAAAGCTAATTTCCTTTTCCATGGTTTTGGCCACAGAGACTCCATGAGGCTTCTACAACTTGGCTCTTAGAGATCCCTCAGCTTGGTTTTAGAGCCAAATGTTTCTGGGCACTCGTCCGGAGGAGCTTTGGCTCAAGGCTTTGGCAAAAGCCACCGGCTAGAGCTGAGCAAAAAAGTTGTCATGCCTACCTTCATGTCCTTATATAGGGGAGCCATTGACTGATAACATCGACTGTGCTCTGTCCCTTGTCCCAGAGGGGAACAGTGATATCACAGAGAGCAGAGTCCACCCAGGCAGGCTGACAGCACCATTAGGGCATGCACAAATGACTTCCTTATGCTTGTCTGTACTCTGCTAGAAATATTGGAGGGGGCTCTGGCACATGGATTTGTCACAACTTGCTATGGATCTACTTGTATCTACAAATTGACTGGCATGCTAACAGATGGTCTTTCTTCTGTGCATTTATCTTGCTTAAATATGGCACTGTCCCTGATGCTGAATAGCTGCTGGCTTCCACCCCAGAGGTGGCTGCATTTCAGTGTCAGATGAGGGAATAAAATGCTCTAGGACACTAAGGGAAGAAAGAAGAACTGTACAAAAATCATGTGTTGCTCATGTAGTACTTGCACAACTTCTGGATGCTTTTAATGTTGATTTTCTGGTGGACCCTTATGCTTCTGGAATGGTACAAGATATGTTCACATTCTGTGGTCTGGAACCCCTATGCATCAGTACAAGGAGCAAATATGACTTCAAAAGAGATCCCAGGTAGAGGCAGAAAATAAGTGCCATTCTGTATCTAAGGTGACCTCTTACCAGTTTGTACTAACAAGGCTAATGCCATATGGTGACAGTACAGAACTGAACTTTTTTCCTCACAGTAAAGAAATCACTTTTGCTGAAAATTATCATAACACCAATCTCCCTTTGGCCCCAAAGTCCCAGAGATGCAGCAGGAGCGCCCACAGCCTAGCATGCACAAGCACGTGGGCCTTTCTATTGAAATGTGGAAAGAAATATACAATTCCCTCCCAAGAAAAGCTGTTGTCAGATAAGTGGCACTGAATCTTCTTTTGCTTTTTATGTCTTCCAGCTTCTCCTACATGTGAAGAGTCATTTTGGCTTTCTGGTCCACCATGCCTCCCAAAACACTTGCCACACCAGTTTGGTCAAACTGCCCACAGTCTCAGTCAATGTACCATAGCTGATTCTGCAAGAAGCACTGGCCCATGGAACAGCCTGTAGACTGGGGCAGCACCTGCTTGAGGAGCCCAATTCCTGTCTCCTCTGACCTTGTGCAGAGACTGTCTGCTTCTTAATCCAGGTGCATCCCCATGTGCAAAGCTCCCGGGTTCCAAGACTTTGTGAGCAGCTTGTCACTTGATACGTCTGATTACCATAGTCGTACTAGACTTTACATAACACCTCTACATACATGTTGACACCTCACATGATAGTCAGAGAATTTCCCAGACACCCTTTGCAATGTAATGTGGCACCAAATTCATCAAAGCTGGCACAGGAAAACATAAATCATATTTCCAAACCAAACTCGGGGCATTTGAGCCGCATGATCTCCCTATAGGATAGCCAATTTCCAGATGCTGCTGACCTTCCTTTCTGTTTTTTCCATCCCAGTTTTTGTATGAATAAGCAAATCCTTAGAGAAGACAGGCCCCTTGCATGCATATGTTCTAAATCATTTAGCTTACCATATGTGGAGGTTTCAACCCTATTGGAAGTTTAGGCCAGATATATCAGGTGTGGGGACATGTGCCACCTCAAAGGAGACTTTGAGTGTTAAAACCACCAGTGCATGTTTGCTCCATCATTTCTCTATGCCAACAATTCTGCAAGGCATACTTAATATAAATAAAGAATATTGTCCTTCAACTGGCATGCTTCTTTCTGTCTGTCCTGAAAGGACACTATGCAGTCTTAAGCTGTTGGTCACAGAATTTTTTTTTTAAGTAATTTTAAGTTATTAACTCTGTGAAGTATTGTGATTTCCATATGTGTATTCTGAAACATCAACCATACTTAGCTTTTCTCAATATTTTCCTACGTAGCTCCCTTCTGATCATTTATTTATTTATTTGTGGCTCCAGATGACATACTTACCTATTTTTCAGGACCAAAACCAATAATTCCATTATTGTGGAAGACCACAGTTATGTAAGAAAACATTATAACTTCATTATATGATATTCCATGAAATTATTTTTTTGTCTTTGGTCCACATTTGACATGGTCCTTGTTTGCTTCTATGTTATATGTAGAGCTCATATTACTATCACTACTACTTCTAGATCATTCCTCAGAATACTTTATATCACTCAGATTATTTCTCTGCTGTATTTCTTGTATCGATCTGTTGTACTGTACATTGAAGTGACTGGAAATTTCTTTTAACTACTCTTTATTCATGCTGTTATAATTAAATCTAAATCTTGATTCATCTCTTTTACATCTCCTGCACATTTAGCATCATCCACTAACTTTTTCAGTATGTTTCTTATTCTGTATTTGAGTTTGTTAATGAAGATGTTATGGTGGACCAAAGACTGTTCCCTCTGGTGCCCTGGTAGGCACCTCCCCTCAATTATTACATTGTGGTTTGTCATTACCCTTTCATTTCAGTATTGTTTACCTATTTATCCATTAATGTTTGTTTTCAATCCACATAAGACTGTTCTTCTCTAAGCTAACTTCAATTAAGTTTTCAAGTAAGGCTTTGTCAGACACTGTATAAAATATTTTTCTAAAATTCAAATACCTTACATGTGACACTTTTTCTTCATCCAATAATTTTTCTGCTTTATCCAAATACATGACCAAGGCTGTCTAGCAGATTAAGAAGGAATTTTTCAAAGGATTCAGGCTAGTAGTCCATGTTCATACAATTTGTATATATTAAAAAATAGCAATATTTTTGTGACCAGAAATATAAGGGTAAATGAATGTAGTTGTTTCTCTACCCTTTTATTTGCACCAATTTCCAATATTTAGAGGAGAATTATCTAAATTTCTACAGTGAACTGTACATGCAAACACCTGCAGAAAAAAACCCAAAAGGCACATTAGAAAAATCTGAATAATTTTGCCATACTACTGGCTTTTGATTATTGAAAGAATATCCAAAGGTAGAAATTTGCTGCTTAAAACTGAAATGCCTCATAAAATTGTTAGTGGAAAGTTGCTTGCACAAAGAAAACCTCTGATGACCTACTCATTGTTACAATTTCTTAAATTTAATGACTGTGGTTCTGTTATTAGTTGAGTGATTACATAATTTTTTAAAATAGAATTTTAGAAGATTTTAAAATATTATTTTACTGTCAGTCCAGAATTCTAATAGAGTGAGCTAATTAGTTCATTCAATGATATTTGTTTTAAACAATGTATCTATATTTGAAAATAGTTTTTGTTTTCTTCATGATTTCTCTAACCCTTCATCAAAAGTTTTTAGAATGATAATAGCACAATATATTGGTTAACTAAGATGATCTGATCTGTCATTCACTTTATTTTGGAGTCTTGGCAGAATGGAAAAAGAAGAAACTTTTCTTTACTGCCTTTTTCCATAAAATGGAGAAACTTAGCTGTCCTGTATAAGAGATGTGGTCAATATCAGAACATCATGATATGGAACCTGACTTTTTCCAGATATTAAAACCATGTGCTTCTCTTTTACCCATCGAGGAAAATAACCAGAAAATTGGCAACCCCATATTGTGATTATTTTATTTGGTGGAGTTCTACTGTCTGTCCATCTACCCATTTACCCATTCATCTGAAACTCTAAAGCTGGTGTCTTTTTCAGCACTTAGAAGCAGCTGAGTTTCTTTTCTTTTCTTGCACTGCATATGATTAGGGCTAAGAAAAACATGTAGTGCTAAAGTGGCAGTACAGACTCAGAGGAAAACCTGTCTCTGAAGAGCTGTCACGTACCATTTTGTCCAGGCTGCTCATCTAAACTCATGGAGCTAAATTTATTCCTGTTATAGCTTCATGTCTTTATTACAATTTTGGCCCCTTATGCCTTCTTTCCACTCCAGAGGAAGCATTTATTCCCAGTGCATGAAAGATCACTGCAATATCTTTTTTTGTGTGGTCTTGACAACTTCTACTGCTTGTAAGAAAATACCTCACAAGCCAGAAGACCCATGCAGAGCTTATGCAATTGTTAAGGTTAGAGCACCAGATTTTACAAGTGACCAGAATGCTCATCGGTGACATACAATCCATACACTGGATAAATTTTCAGCTTGCGGCTGGAGAGTTATGAGCTTCTGGGTTATCTGCAGTGAGTGCCTCAGCAGAAGAGATGGATATTATTAACCATAGATCTGAGCAAGTTGAAGCATGTTGAATTTTGAAATTTATCAGTGATAAATGGGCTTATTTACTTTTCTAGAAAATATTTACCCTATTTTAACTCTGAACCAGTGTGCTGCGATTAAAACCACAGAAAACAAATGACATTCCACTGGACCTTGCAGGAATTATATAACATCTTAGCAATACTTGGGATGCACAGTGATTTAGTAAATCCAGTATACTGACAAAAGAATCAGGCCTATTGCCAGAAGTTTGTTTCAATGGTAAAAAGAAATATGGTAAGCGGATATTGGGAAACAAATAAACACAAAATGCATTAAAGCTGAGAAGAGAACAGCAGTCATCTCTTTTAGACAGAGGTGGTGTTATAACACAGAAGGCAACATAATTCAGACCTATAGATAAGAAAAGAAGTTTTTGGAAGAATTGCAATGATAGTGCCATGTGAATGAATGAATGAATGATTGAATGAATGATTGAATGAATGAATGAATGAATGAATGATTTTCAATCCCACTCCTTCAGTAATTCTGCAGTTTTGCAAATCTGAACCAATTAATAGCAAAAATATGAATACTTTTTTGATTCAAATAAGAATAAAAAGCAATTGAATAGTTTGCTATGATTTTAAAGGAAATAATAATAGAACATATTTAAAATTCTTTTGCATTCATAAAGAAGGGCAGGAAAGTTTCAGACTTTCAGTAAAGTCTGTGCATTCTCATCAAATTCCTAGGGAGGTACTCAGCATTGTCTTTCACTTATCAAGGACCAAATGTTGCCACTGTCACTCTCACTGAGGACTACCTTATTCCAAAAGTGATCTGTTTAGCTCAGTGTGAAAATTTACCTCTAATTAAGGATGTTCTTGTGATTAAAGCACAAGGTGCATGTCAAGAGACTTGTCTTCTCTGGGCTTGTGAAAGTCAGAAAATACTTCCAAACCAAATGTTAAAGTCTCAAATTAAAGCAGGATGCCTCTCTTCTCTAGTACCAAAACCAAAAACAACAGTCTGATTTCTGATGGCCATAGCATTTCCTAGTGAATTCCAAGAGAAAAGTACTGAACTGTGTGTACATACATCATCATTTGCCACTTGAGAGTAGTCTCAAGACCTTAACTACCAGAAACACAGGCTGTTGGCTGAAGTGATATAAAGGAAATAGTTCTGAGAAAGTAATTGTTCAGATGTAAGAAAATGGCATAATTCTAGACCTCAGATTATTGGAAACCTACAAAAATTTCTATTCAAGATCACTTTTGTCTCTTTACTCAATGGTACTAACAGTGCTGTCTGCCACAGGTATGTCTTGAAATATGTATCTGTATTTTGTTGAACTGTCTGGATATCCGGTGTTGTATTCAGTTACTATCACTTCAGGACAGAAACTGGAATTTGGGTCTGAAATTATGCAGTTCAAGTATGAAAAAATTGTAGGCACAACTGAGACTGATACTATAATAGAACAAATAATAGTTCCATTATTTGTTGTTTACATATACCCTTAATTAATGTAAACAGTATAAAAAGTAATATGAACAATATAAAGTTATATAAACAGTACTCCTAGTAAGTTGATTGTCATTAACAGCTATTCCTGAACAGAATTTCTCCAAGCAAATGGCTGTTCTTTTTATCACATAGACAGGGATTTCCCTCCACTCAGAACATGCCAACTCCTAGCTGCAGCTTCAGCCAGCAGCATTTTCTGCTGCAGATGAAAATGGTGAAATCTGTAAAGGGACTGGAAGTGTTTAAAACATCCTTGTAAGCCAGAAAATTGATTGTAGATCATAGAGCTAGGCAAATCTGCATAAAATGTAAATTGAAAGATAACCTGCATGAACAGGAGACAACATGCTTTATGTGCTGAGAGAATGTACTTTGTCTTATGTGGATCATTCTAGGGGCTGATTAATGACTTTGACTTTTCAGTCACGGGATCCATTTCTAAAACCAACAGAAGTATTAGGTGATCATTGATTCTCCCCTTGGCTGATGGTAATGATTATCAAATATTAGCATGCTGTCAGTCTCTATTTAAAGCTTTTCAAGAATGAATTAAACATGGAAACTAAATAACCTTGAACCCTCCTTCAAGATCCCATTAAGATACAGTAGCACACGAGCTACAGGTAAACACTGTGCATGCCCTGAAATGAAGAGATTCAATATTCCATGCTAAATCACATTCCAGAGGAATTAAATAATTCACGGGTGGGTGGGAGGAAGAGAAGGGATAAATAGCCATAAACACACAGGGAGTAAAATTTTCAAAACACTAGCACATTCAAGTAATAGGATATACTGATGGGTATCTTCAGTCTCACATGCTGTTATGAGTACTACAGTTGTGTAGATTTAATTGACCCTATTTGACTGTTGTTTATTCAATTGAGTCTGTAGGTGTCTAACCATAGATCTTACATATTTAATTGGTTAATTTATAGCTGAAGTTGCAGAGGTATTTTTTTAAACAGTATTTCTGGTATCTATTTCCTTCCCTAATACATTACTGAAAGACTGATAGCCAGTTTTAAAAAATCTTTCAAAAACATAAATGGGAATTAAGTGCCCAAAACCTATTGAGTCACAACAGAATTTATGTTAATAGCACACCACTGTAATCTTGAAAGTTTGCTCCTGAAACAGCCCTATCATTTGATGCCATCTCTTGAATAAAGTAGGGGCCACTGATATGAGATAGGTATTGGCCCAAATTCACAGTGAAGTTGATGTATCAAAGCTACATCTCGCCACATTGCTGGAAAATACACGCATGCATAAAATTTTGCTAAATACAGAGATAAAAGAAGGAAAATGGTAGTGCTGCTGTTGATCAGTAAAGTTGTTTCTTTTCTTCCACATTTGCTTTCTTTCATTGGAGTTTTGCATGTATGCACTTGACTAGGGATTAATAGGTTTGTTAACTGAGTCAGGATGGAGATCCGGAGAGGGAGAGAGAGGGGAGGAAAAAGAAAAAAAAAAAAAAAAGAAAGGGAGAAAGAAAGAAAAACAGCCTGCAGACAACTTGAACAAGCAAATTTTCTTGGCTCAAGCTTTGAAGATAAAGCAGTGCCCTAGGGACTGTGGTAAATATAAGCTCTCGATTAGGCATCAGGCACAAACTGACCAGCCTCCAATCAGATTTGTTCTAAAGTGTTTCATCGGTGCAGCAATGTGTGGATGTCTTTGTCATTTTAAAGTCACACTGCTTTATTTTTATTTTTTTATTTTCAGTTCAGGAGAATGTAACTTTGATCAGCCATTTTAGCTCAAATGATGTTTATTTACATCGGCTATTTCATTACACCATAGATGCATTTCACTGTCTATATTTGAAGTAATTATTGGGCTTTATTGCCATTTGAGTTCATGAAACCCCCCTGAATTCCTCACCAAACACGGCTGTGTCTGAAGCAAAGAATGCTACTGCAGCAAACATTCACCTTCTACTATCCCTTCTTTCTACTGTGATTTTCATATGGTACCATACTCTTCACAGCAGCAGAGTTTCTGTCCTGAGGCAGAGATCCTGGAACCTAAAAAAAGGGTTTGAGGAAACTAGAGGCTTGATCCCAGTTTAACATGATCCCAGCTTAACATGAGGGACCAGTGACCTAATGGCCTAAAGGGCCTGATCCTTCCCTATCATTCTGAGCTTCTGGAGACAAGAGTGAGTCAGAGAAGAGGAGAACGAACATATGAGCCTATTTTCCAGCAGCAGGAAAAGAGTGAGAAATGCTGACTAATTCTTGCTGAGCAGCTGTGTTGGGGTGGAATTAAAAAGCTTTTGTACACACAAAATGATACCTGTTTAATTATTGGTATCTTTCCACGTGAAATGTTTAAGATTCAACAGTGCATATGTGCTTTAGCCCTGCACTGAAAGTCAGCTAAGATAGGTCATATCACCTTGTCTTTTCCATGAGTAAAGTGCATATGTGAGCAGGAGCTCTAGAGCCTAGTAACTTCTTAAGCCACGGCAATTTGACACCAAATCAGCTCCTGGCTGAGCCTGACATCAGCTAAGCTGATCTGATCCTTCAGGTCTTATGTTGATCAGATTTTGGTGAGGTTTGGGCCCTTGCTCTGAGGATTTAGGAAACTAATTAGTACCTAGAGAAGTAGTGTACAACCAAATGATTCCAGATGGTCACTGCAACAGGGCTATTGAAATAAACATTCATGGAAACTACACAATGGGAAGTGACAAGGCTTCATTTAAACTGTAAATCTAAAGATTAAAGCCTTGCTGTTTGGCATTTTCAGTCACATAATGGAGTTTTTTTCTATGTACAGTACTTACCTTGTCTCACTCTCTGTAGTGTTTGAGCACCTCCCAGACTTTGATGTTTATCGCTCTCTGTGCAATTTCAAGTATTTCTACCTCTATTTTACAGAGTAACAAGAAGTGGGATAAGGTGCAAGGTCGCACAGGAAGAGTGAAGCTTAGGAAGGAATAGAGTGGTGACCCAGGAATAGCACACCATCCTTTAGTCCCTCTTGTTCCTTTGTTTTACTGCACAGAATTTGAGACGGTTGCTGAGTTTCTCTCTGGAACTGACCACTAGAATGGACAGGAAGATAATTGTGTCAAATTTTATAACAAGAGAGGGGTTTGGGCGGTAAGCAACCTTATCATGGGAGTTCATCAAAAATCACATAAAAGTTTAATTGCTTTTCAACTTAAAAACCCAGACAATCCATGCACTTTAAAATTTGTAATTTTTTTACAAAGCTTAAGGAGATAATATGCAGGGGGGAAAATACTTTAAAAGTACATGAAAAGGAATTGCTTTTTTGCAATAAACAGCATATATTTGAATAAGTGAGGAAAAAACCAAACTGATCCAAACCAAACCAACAGAATATCTTTAAAAGCCATAATGTAAGTTTTTTGAGGATTTCTCTTTTTTTGTAATACAATAAAAAAAAGTTTCTATCTTCCTCATTTTTTTTTTTTAAATCTGTGCCAGCTGTGGCTGGTAATGTGCCATTCTAGCTTATCCCTTTATGATGCTTTACATCATAGTACCATGTAGTGTCAGAGACTATGGGGAAACAAAGATCTCTTTATTTGCAGTGAAATAACAAAAGCAAAAGTAAATAAAAGGTTGATAGGTCCAAAATATGATACAAAGCCAAAGTCTTATACATGTTTCATTCAAGAAGCACTGAACCAGGTGATATACGTATTGAGCACTCAAGCTCATTCCACTATCTTCCTCAAGACTCTGGATTCATTCTCACTAAACATATATATTCCACATTTGTAGCTCCTGGTGCAGAATATTTGGGTACTCTTAGCCGATTTTAAGCAAGAAAAGTCCCTATTTTGAGTGCTTTTGATCTCTACAACTTTTGAATATAAATTAAAAGGATTGTGACTGAGCACAGAAATTTTCGGCTTGAGACAAATTTTGGGATTTCAACCCATTTTTCTGAACTCAACTACACAACAGAGTTTCTCCTTCAGTACAGATCTTACAAACTGGAAGCAGGTGTTTCCACATTTAATAGTGGTATGTAGTCTCTTGAATTAATTTTAATCTTCAATGTTGTAAGCCAGAGGAAAATCAAGTCCACACTCATTATTGACTCAGGCATAATTCATATTGGTTTGAATCAGTCTGAGAGGATATTTTACCTATTACTCATCCCACAGTCATTTCTATCACTAACCTCTCCAAGTATCAGTAATGAGAAAACCTTCACAACAGTTTCTTTAGGCAACATTCACGATTCTATGAATATTTTACATTTTCTAGTGCTTAATATTTCCAAATTCCGTAGACACTAGGATGACCAGATTCAAAATGCAAGAAGGTTAAACAGGGGCAGCTGTATGTTCTGCATGCTGCACTGTTGCATTTCTGTTTCTTTCCCCCTTCATTACTCTGCAGTCTTTAACATTGACACGGAGAGAACCACTTCCATATCTTTCTTTGTTCCACTGAATCATATAGATTCCCCTTTGCTGTGGTAGCTTGCTATTATACATACCAAGTGTTAAATAGGCATGAATTTTGCCCCACAGTTTTTAATTCTCTGCTTCTCTTTAAGGGCCTTCTGGAGACCCCAAAATGCTCAAATGACTGTGGACCATCTTGGTCCCCATAAAGGGAAAGTTTGACTTAGCAATAGAGGATCAGAGGAAACAAAAGTTTCCTCTGTTGTACTTATGGCAATACTTTCCCAAGATCTTTATTTCCATCTAGGAAAGTTATGAAATGCCTCATTTGAGAGGAACATCTTTTATAGGCATTAGAAAGCTTTTATTGTACCTCTTGTTCTCACCTATCTGTTCTTGGAATGGCTTCAACTGATTTACAGCAAAGATTGCTCAACACTAGAACACATATATCTACTCAAAATCTATCAGTGTAGCAGTATGGAAAATTATTTCTAATGTGAAATTCTTCTGAAGAAGTCATAGGACAAATCAAAGAAAAGTCCTATGTAGGTTGATAAAAAGCATTCAAGGAAGTTGTAGCCATGGATAAGAGTTTTGTGACTCATAATGATGTTGAACCACAAGCATTCAGAGGTATTCATTCAACTGTGTTCATAGTTGCCTTCTCATTTGCCATGTGGTTGAATCTAACTTTCTTTTTAAGCCTGGACGCTGGAGTCATGTTTCCAGGGAGGCAGGTAGCATGTCTGAGGCAAAGCTGAGTCCTGGGGCAGCTGAGATCAGACATCTTTAGCCTGCTCAGTTCCATCCACAGCTGTGCTATGCAGGTCATGTGTTGGAAAGGTTTTTGTGATGGCATACAGATGTATGAGATACATGACCTCTCAGGCAGCCAGAGAACCAAGGAGTCTGTTTCTGTCTAGTTGTCTGAATAAAGGGTGTTTTATCTTCACATACTCCTGTCTCTTTTCCATGGCAAGGGGGACTTTAGTGATGGGGTCAAACAGCTGTCACATACTGCACAAACCTACAATGGGTAATGGATACAGTTATACTTCATGTAGATTAGTCACACCCAAAGAAAACTTGCTTTTTAAGTGGGAATGAAAAACAAAAACATTCTTTGGTCCTTTTTCTCTTTTTTTTTTTTTCTTGAATGACCAAAATGATCATGTTAATATTACACTTCACAAAATAATGTGCTTATAATGCTTCTATAAATCCTTCCATTGTAAGCACAGGGAAAATTAAAAATTATTTCAAGATGTAAATCAGGATAAGAACTAGGATTTGCAATGGATAAGAATCTGTCTAACACTTTGACAAAGAGTACAGTACTGTACACAAAGTGTAATGCAATAGCTCCCTTATTTATTCCTGTTTTGCAGAAAGCAGAAACTGTTCTTGCCATGCATTACCCCTATTATGTTCCTTCTTGGGAACCTGAGACCTTTTGAATCTATCTTCTGAACCATTTTAATATGCAGCAGAACAAAAGGATCACAGTGTCACTGATGAATACACTGTAAAGCCAAAACCACAATTACAAAATAGCAAATGGAAAAATGTATGCAGATAGATAGATTAAAAAAAGTACCATATGCAAGCACAAAAATAATATTTTTTCACCATATTTATGTTAGTTAAACTTCTCTCCCCCCTCCCCCCTTTTTCTTTCCCCTGGCTCCTCTCAAAGAAATCTTTCTTTCAATAGTCTCTTCAGACTTGGAAAGGGACACCAAGGGGAAGGAAGAATCAGCTTTCATTGATGCCGTGGACTAAGGGCCATGGTCTTGGCCTAGACCCTGACCCTCATGTCTGTAGCATTATACACAGTGTACTGGTGTGATCAGCCCAACCTTGTTATTCAGCTATTTGTACTGTGCATATTTAATTTCAAAACACATTCCAATGGCAGCAGGGAAAAATTCGCCCTCTTTTAAGTGTATGCTTCACCAGCTTCTTTAGAGTCAGTTGGTGGCAGATGGGCAAGTGTGAAAACTTCTATTGTGATCTCACACTATATAATGAGCACAAGCCACCACTGGAATCTCAGTTTCTGCATGGAGAGCCCTGCGCACTCATTCCCTCTCAGAACTGGTTCTCTTAACTTTTGCCACAGTGGGAGCTGTGCCAGGAGGCCTGGGCAAGGTCCCTGTCCCCCAGAAAGCATCCCAAGGAGTACCTCAGGTTTTCTGAAGCTCCCTGCACAAGCCTTTTGCTAAGGCAGGCACGTTGCTGCAGGGCACCCTTTGCACTTCATGCTGCTAGGGCCTGACACACAGGCTCTGCCTTTCTACCCTGGGTGCACCTTTACCTCAGAATACCAGAAATCTGCTCTTTGCTACTCCTAATCAACTGCATTGTAAAATCAGCAGTCCAGTCTCTAAAGTGTTCTTGTATTTGAACCTATCAATCCTCCAACTTTTGCACAAAGTAGATTTCGATGTCTCCTGCAGTCTTTAAATCAGAGAGGTTTCCACCAGAGCGAAGCATCCAGTTTCATCTGGGCATGAAAGTTCTTAGTGCACATCCTCTGTGGTTCAGGCTAACTTTCAGATGAAATTTTGACAGAAGAGATTAAAATAATTGAGACTTCCAGAGAAAATACACAGAATGAAATTTGTCAAGTCGTATCTTAAAAGATTATCATCATGATTTTTGGTTCTTACATATGAAGAATACAAACACTCTTGTTCAATTTCTCCACTGGAAATGAATTAATTTTCTCCAGTTAAAATAAGGTCTTTCTATAAATTTGACCAATAATAGAACACGACCTTTTCTGAAAGGGAAAACAATTCATGCTTCTAAGTTATTTTTATTAATGATAAAATATTTTTATTATTATAGTGCACTGCTTTTTACATGCTAACCAGGTATCAGAATTTGAGTCTGCAAGGCACTGTACAAATAACAAAGGAAATAGTCTCCATTCCAGTGATCTTGACAACTGTCTGATAGAATCCATAATATTTAAGCAATAAATTAAGAGAATGAAATGACAATAAAAGAAGGTGTTATGGCATCTGCACCTCAGCTTGCTCTGTATTTGACCCCTGTATCTGAGTTTCAGAGAAGGAAGTTTTGTTTTCTTTTTCTGAGTCTTCAACTCCTTATAATTTTTGGCAAGGACCAGAGACCTAATCTTGTGAAGTGCTGAATGTCTCCTGTGATATCATCATCCCCTTAGTGACAGCCCCCAAAGTAGAAGGACTAAAAATACTGTAAAAAAAAGAAAGAAAAAAAGAGATTCTAGAATTTGAAAATAAAAAATTGCTCTTGAAGGGTTTGTAGCTCAGTCAGGCAGCTTTTGGCTACAAAAAAAGTTTAAAGGTCAGTGTTGATAAGGTTCAACATCCAGGGATCTGGGGACACGTCCAGCATGAACTCAACTTCAACCACTTCTTGATGTATGTCCTGCACACTTCTTCATGTTTACTGCAGGTCAGCAAAGGGCAGTAATATCTTTAATATCTAATGTAAATTGTAACCATAGGTAACGATAACCCAGGAGAGGAACTTTTGTACATGGACAATTATTAGGATCATTTGCATTGCAGGAGGAAGACAAAGTATTAGCTAAGCTGAAAAAGGAACAAATTGTAAGACATTAATAAAAATATTGAGCAAGCTTATTTACCATTGCATTAACACTGGGAGTTCTTCCTGTAACTTAAGGGAATCCTCTTCATTTTATGTTCTTTTCCTTTCTGCTGTATCTTATGTTCAAAAGGCATGAAATGCGCTTTCTGCTTTTTTGTGCTTACTACTGTTATTTGTGGTTACACCTCAGATGAATGAGGGGCTTTTTATACAATCATAGAAGTCATCTCTAGGAGTTTTAATACTAATAATAATAAAACCAACAAAGAGACCAAAAGAAATGGAATTTAGATAAGTGAGACCTGACAGTTCTTACACACTCCTTTGAATTAGAGGAGTTTTTGCTTCTCCTTCAGTCTTTACCATTTAAAATGCAGTTTGACTGGATTCATTCTAAAATTAGGAAGATATCACATCAGGCATCATCACAGCTCTGCCCTTCAGATGAAGTCAGTCCTCTTGAAGTTTACTATGCCATGTAGAGACACTGTGGTATCTCTTCAGAAATAACAGGTCAAGGTTCAATATATGGCTCAATATAACAGTAGACTTTCATTGTGGATTATCATCCTTTTTCTTGTTTTCATACCATTCACAATCAGAGAGTGTTTGTGTTCAGGTCTTGGGGTAGCAGGGCCCTTAACCAGACAGCCAGGTACAAAATGTTCCCATGATGTCTTGTGTTTGAAATCCAGACCAATTCCAGTCTCCCAATAATTCAATCTCTCCTCCAGTTTTCAGAAGTTAAAATAGGCATTTTTATTTAATTAAGCTACACAGATTATGAGTAATATAGAGATTATTAACAAATATTTTTGAGGAAAGAGAAAGCAGTGTGCTCTCTCTTGCTCTCTCTCTCTCTCTCAAAAAACCTTGGCCTGGAGCCAGTTATTATTATAAGCTGACTGAGCTGGCACAAATCCAAGAAGCAGATAATTTTGCATGAAGCCAAAATGGATGGCTTTTCTCCTATTCCCCTCTTTCAGAGATAGCTTGTGGGTGTGACAAACGTTTTTACCACCCAAATTTTAAAAACTGCTCACGGATCAAGTGTGTGTCTGTCTGTGTGGGTGGGGTTGGTGCCATGTATTTATTGTGTGTTTAGAAAAGGATGACACCCTGTTTAGAATCTTACAAGAGTTCAGCTGCTGCCTCATTTTATTTTGTGAGGCAAATGACAAATTCAGATGTTCTCTTCCTGGGCTTGATTTTCTTCTTTGATACTTGAGAGAACTTACCAGGCCCAAGGATGCACAAGACTGTTTCCCTTTAGAAGCACAAAATTCAATGGCAAATCTTCTGTGAGCTCAAAGTTCAGCAGAGAATGAAGCAATAGCTCATCCAGACTTTTAGACTTTTTGTTGTGTTTATCTCTGATTTTATTTGCCCCAGATGGACAGCGCTAAGTGTGAAACCACCCTGATACTGCCTCAGGGCAGGGGCGGGGACTGGGAGCTTCCTGGCTTAAAAACAAGGCCATAGTAGCATACAGTCACCTCCTTGCCATGGTGGCTGCAGGGGCAGCTACAGCCAGGGATGCTGTAGCCAAAGAGGTAGACCTGATGGAGGCATTTCCCTTTTTTTCCTCTCATTTCCTTCCCTGAAGAGTTTGCATGGCAAAGTATAGTGTTAATCATGATAGTTGTGCTTTCAAAAGTAACTGAGAGCCAGACCAGATTTAGGGCACGGGAGGCCAAATGAGGGGCCAGTGGACAAGGTCCCACACATCAGAGAACTGTGAATCTGCCATTGACCTGGAGCAAGTATATCCCTTCCATCCATCTACTTATCTCAGAGGTCTGCTGCTTACCTTTCCCTCAACAACTTGAACAAAGATGCTGAACAAAGAAAGACTTGCTCAAAACTAAGAAAAAACAGAATATACTAGAGTGATTGCTCTTCATCTATGCTGACTCTTTTCCAAGCTTTTCACCTTTTCATCAAACACTTTTTGGTCTTCTACACAGTCCTCAGAAGTATATATTTTGAGCTTACCTGTAAATTTCACCTGCAATGGGTTAGTGAGGAGGTGGCAGAACAGCATCTTAGAGGGAGAGTAAGGGGGAAGTTAACTGGAAGAACCTTAATATATAAAAGTTTTCTATCATCTTTTCTCTTATAGGCTTCAGTCCAACTCTGTCTATGATACAAGAATGGGCTACCTGGCAATCACATTTTGGCCTTGAATACTGGGACAATACATTGAACAAGTTAAATTATTAAATGGAAAAATACTGTCTCTGCAGCTATTAATATTAAATTTTATCTGTCTCTCACCCACACTAGGATACCCTAGAAAAAAACATGCAATTTAAACTTGCCTACCATTGCACCATCAAGAGACAGAAGAGTTCAAAATTGTCTGTACAACCACTCTGGCCTTAGTGTGATACATACTGTGGACAGTACTCAGGAGATCTGAAGGCTAGAAAACTGATGCAGGTGAACATGCAGGTGACTGGATCTCACAAAAGTCATCACACATGTGGTTACCAAATATCCCTCGTCTTGCCCCAATGCAAGCATTTGCCTCAGAAGACACAAAGAGAACTTCAAATGGCTCTTGAGTAAATGGAAGTGTGGAAGACAGAGACTACATGTGCCAATACATTTTCTTCATTTTTTTGCTTTAAAGCCAGTGATGGGTATTCATTGGAGATCTAACATAAAATAACCTGTTCATCAAGCTGGCATAGTGAAGATACTCTCCAGATGAAAAATTATAGTCAGCTAAGCATGACTAGAAACCCATATATCAAAGTCTCAGGACCAGGTACCAGCTTGTGGATAATTATTTAAGGCAAGTTAATATATTATTTCTTGCAAATCAAATAGAGTCATATAAAAAAGAACTGCATGGCCAGGTTTTCAGTAAGATTCTGCACGTCTGAAATGTACCAATACAGATCTCTGTTAGCAGCAGAGTGGTGACAGCAACAACAAACACAGCTGATTATGATAGGAAAGCATGATATTCTCATCAAGGCTGCAGAGCCATTGGACTGGCCCAATTCTGTTACATTGTGACCTCTTCAATGCAATCATTATGAGTGCAGTGGAGTTATTAGGGCTTAAGACTGGAGAGATGCACAACAAAATAGAGCAATAAACTCTGGAGGAACTAATGACTTTATTTTTCTAGGACAGAAAAAGGGTGTGCTTTGCTGTAGTTTCCAGTTGTGTGATTACAGAAACTAAATACCTAAGTAAGAACTGCAGGCTCTAGTCTCCAGGAGGTGGTCTTGATTCAGCAGGGTGCTTGAGTTCATGCAGAATGTTGAGTAATAAGAAGCTCCATGACTCAAAAAAAGGTCTAACTATAGAAGATGTGGTTTAGTGGTTGAAGGCGAGATCTGGGATTCAGGGCTTTACACGTTCTAATCCCAGCTTTAGTGGTCTCTGTGGTCTTCTCTATTTTTAATGTGTAAGTAGTAATCCTTAACTCATGAAAAGGGCTAAGCTTTATTACATAACAATATGGTTCACTTTTACTTTTGTTATTGTTCAGTCTCTCCAAGTATTATACTTACCCCCAAATGCTCTGCTTTTGTAAGTTGCAGCGTGCATCTTGTTCGTGTCTTGTACTGCTCTTGAACAACCTGTCGCGGTTTAACTGAAGCTGGCAACTGCAGAGATTATCTCTACCCCAGCCAAAACCAGCACACAGCCTTCTGTCAGAATGGTAAAGAGAGACTTTCCACTGGGAACTGTATACTACAATGGATGGTAGGGCTCTCCAACTATGCACACAAAGCTGGGAAGGGCACAGAAATACAAGAAGAAGAAATGTATACAACAGATTTTTGACAGTTTGACTGGCAATTCTTTGAAAGACAAAGATTGATCAGAAAAGACTTGCTCATTCCATAAAATGTTCTTCTATGAGCATAGAGAACTCCAGCATGAGTAGGCACCCTTTTAAGAGTAACGCAGATGGTAAAGGAAATGCAGCTCATTTATAAACATTGGAAATGGTTTTTTTGTTATGTGTCATCATTTAGTTTAGAAAATTTTTGTTAGTGACCTAACAGGCTGCTAGTGTAATATCTGAGTTTTTGTACTAAAAAACAAGTATTTGAAGCCCAGAAAAGAAGAGAGAAGTTTCTGTGCCGGTGCCAAAAGTTCTGGCAATAGACCTTTCTTTTGATACCCATTCCAAGACCAGCCTTGACCACACTCCAGGTAATAGAAGAATTCAGTGACATAATGACATTGTGTATTCTAAATATGTCATTTGCAAAAAAGTATTCTCTGGTCCTGAATAGACAGCCACAATGATTGCCATCAGCTAACTCAGAGACACTTTCTGTTTTTAGAAACTCCTATAAGCTACTCTAAGTTCTCAAAAAGCTACTGAGTTTCAGTAATTAGTACAAAATTTGGTAAATATAATATGGTTCAAAATCTGTAATCTCGCAAACTTTCCCACAAGCACGATGTAATAGTAAAATGCCAGCTACAAAATATTTGTTCTAACAGTAAAATCTTGCTTTCACATTTTTTACATAAATTATAAAGAGGATGTGAATAATAGTACTATATGGTAGCTTCTCTCAAAACTGGAGCAGCACAGAAAATAATTAGGTGAAAAAGACAGCGGAATTCTCCACAAGTGTATTGTATAAATTTTTTGCTGTTTGTTGAGTGGAATTTGATGAACAGGACAGTGTGAGGAAACAGCCTACCAAATGGGACATGGACCTTTAGTCCAAGTTGAGCATGTTCAGCTGACCTTCCTGGATATTGGTGTACTGCTGAAAGCTTGTACTGCGAAGGTTTATTGCAACAGGAATGAGGAAATCTGAGGCCCTACAGAAATGTACAAATACTGCAGTCAGGAATTGACTCTCAGACAGGAATCGGAGAAAGGAATTCAACCTGACTTTGAAACATTTGTCCTTTGGGATTGTAATAGGAAGCTTTATTGCCTTCCAGTCACGTTTTGGTCAGAGTCAGATCTGTGGGCTGTATTGTAAGCAAACCACTGGATGAATCCCTCTGGGAAAACACCTCTTGTAGAGGTTGAGTGGCTTAGGTGGTGAATTAGATAATGAGCTTTCATGACAATGTCAAGAGTAATGGATTTCTGAAAGTGTCCTATTGATTACTAATTGAAATGCAGGTGTCCACTTTTATTATGGACTGCATCCTACAACTCCCATTCTTCCTTGTGCTATCAACATTTTCTGCAATTAGTATCCCATGCTAAGGCTCAGGATTGGTCTTCAGCTATTTGGCAACATTTATCCAATTATTCATAATGAATTTTAGTTAATCCTAACATTCTCACTAGTACAGTCAAAGAATTCACGTGTTTGCATTATATGTGAATATAAATATATTAACAAAAAACATTAAAAATATGAGTTAAATAATGGAACCTTAATATTATCACTTATTATTAGTCTCTAATTGTCCAACCTGAGACAACTTGTGAGGTCATGTATCTGCATCTAGGTCTCATTAAAACATGCTATTACAGTGTGCCCAATGTTGTGCATTCTGCCTGCACATCCTGTCTGTTCTTAAGCTTGAGTATAGATCACCCAGTCATTTGTAGTGCATGTAATCCCATGTGAGACAGTAGCAGCAGGGGACAAAATGAAGCAAGAGGATTCTACTGATGAGTCATTTAAGAGGAGTTACTCACTTGACCAGAGTACTACTGGTCACTTGCCTGTGGCATCTAGTTCAGAAAAAAAATAAAATAAAATCAATTTCTCCAGAGATTTGGGTACTATTTCAGTTAGTTGGTTAGGTTTTTGTTGGGTTTTTGTGGGGGTTTTTGTTTTGGTTTTGGGCTCTTTTTTTTGGTTTTTTTTTTTTTTTTTAGATATTTTCAGCTCAAGCACCTTGATCATAGGGCAGATAGTGGAAGGTAAAGACACAGAGTACAGAACATCTGTCTCATATCTGGAGAAATACTTCAGAAACATGTGTGTTGTTACAAAGTGGTTTGCAAAACCCTCATTATTCAGAGCCTGTACATGGCACCAATTTTTGTTCAGGCAAGCATGAAACTGGAGTATGAGCATTTTCCTCCTACACAGACCAGTGGAAGTGGTATCATCAGATGGTCAATGGGAACTTTCCCTGGAGGGCTGGATACAATTTATTTCAGCATGCAAAGGTTGAGGCTCAGTTGAGTCAACTGAAGAATCTAAGGGAGTAGGCCTGTATGTGACCTGGGAGAGTTCAGCAGAGATTACAGACATACTTCATGGAGCATAAGAATCTGGAAAACACAAGGGAGACAGAAGATGACAAGGCAAACAGTGCTGTAGTTTTCCTAGGTACATGTAAAATGTCATCGCATGGGAAGGTCCTAGAGGCATGCAAACTTAGTAATCAGTAATGTATTTTCTTCATTATTTTTACTGCCTATACTTCACAAAGCTTTGCAAATGTGAGTGTTTTTAAAAATGGGAGGTTAATAATTTTGCTGAAACTTAGCTTAGTGCTTTTGGAGTACATTTTTGCATCTGCCAGTCAGCAGTAGCTTGTAACTCCACTCTACTTTCCCTGAACGATGCTTAAATGAATTGCCTTTACTGTAGCGTAGCAACTTATTTATCTAGTCTTCACTGTTTTCAGCCTGTCTCTTTCTCTGTCCCTTATTACATCCAGTATCTCAGTGTCTGATACTCTTCTGTGGATTTTAACCTGACAACACCCCTGTCAGGTAGGAAGTATTATTCTCCCATTTTACAAACGGGAAAATATCGGGACTTATTCAAGGTCATAGACAAAGTTTGGGCATGAGCTGAGCACTGGGTGTGTGGGCCTTCGGGATCTGGAGGTATCGAAATATATACTTAATTAGAGTTAATAATCAGGCTGTGCAAGCATAATACATGTCGATAGCCTCAGTTTTTTGTAAATCATCTTCAACTACTTGTAGGGGTTGTGTTTGGAGTTTTAATTCTTTTCATATCTAGTTACAAAGACTATTTAAGCATTAATAAATTACACTAATTACAGAAAACTTGAATTTTTAATGCAGAATTTTTTTTCAACTATGTTATTTCACTTCCATAACATTATTACCAAAATTCATGTGTAGACTTACAGCGAACAAAGCAAAAGTATTCTGCATTTATTTCACACAACATTTCTGTGAGGCAGAAGAAAATATGTAATGAGTCTGGCAAGGCATTCCAGGCTGACGTAATAGTGATGAAAAACCCCTCATTTTGGTGATATCACTGAAAATGATGAAAACTGTGTCTTGTATTTAAGACTGGAGTGGTGTTTAAGAATTCAAACGGCTGGTTTTGGCAGACATCTAATTGTAATACTGTAGCATCGCTGCAGGCAATTTTCTTTGATTTAATTAGATGAACTGTGGTATTTTTTTCTTTTTGCAAAAGGCTTTATTATGTAGAAATGAAATATGTATAAATTTAATTTTTAATCTTGTCACTACAGAGTAGGAAGGAATAAGCTGATTCTTTTAATTTATCCTCTTTGTTTAAGAAAAAAAATTTAAATTAATCTTATCACAAATGTTTATGAGTAATTGATTTGAGTTTTGCACTCCAGTCAGAAGTGATAGAGTTAAGATTGCTCTGTGTTTTTTCTGAATTGAATGCACTGCAACTCTCTTTGAGTGTGTAAACACAAACATTTTGAATCCTCAATTACATTATTTTTTCTACCAGATTATGATAATATTAACACTTAAATCAGAACTTGCAGTACAAAATAGATCAATCTAAAAGATTTACTCTGCATTTTTTTCTTTGTTTGTGGATTTTCCATTTGTCTTTTTGTTTTGTGTTTGTTCTCTTTTCTTAACATACTTGTCTGTGAAGTTTAACTCCAAAGAGTAATTGATTGCCAAAGACTTTCTTTAGTACTGGTTTCAGGTCTTTTTCTGTGGGCCATATCCAGAGGAGGTAATTTTAACTAAATTGCAAGGAATTATAATTATGGTATCAGCACTGCTCATAGGGCTCTATGTCATCAGGTTTTAGCAAATGTTCCTCAATGTTTCTAATCAACTGTCCATTTCAGTTTCCTAGATCAGAAAATGTTCTTGCAATGTCTAATACCTAGATCGTTATATTGATTGATTTTTCAAATGTTGATTGCTTTGATATGTCTTCAAAATTCTGTAGAACCACAGAATCATCCTTGTGCTTCTCTCTAAGATGAAGCAACTTCTTGGATGGAAATGAAAAATTTTTTCTTGCTTTTCCGAGAGCCAACATTTTGTTCTGTGTTCTAAGATGGCTGATTCAGGAGCTCTTGAAATCAAGGACAGAATATCCATTGGTTTCAGCACTGAAGCTTTCCCTTGTGTTAAAGCTGTGGCTTTTACTCCATGAAACCTCATTTTTTTTTTACCAGCCTGACAAAGATGTTTTCTTTCCAGTGGCAGTGGGGGTGGTAAGACAGTTAATTGAATTATTGTCTGCTGTCAAATTGCTGAAAAAAGGGCAGGACAGTATTTGCATTTTTTTCCTTTTTTTTTTGCTTGCCATTGAAAATTGTTGATGCACTTGAAGTTCTTGTCTAGTACCAGTTTTAATAGCAGAGGAGTCCACAGCAATTATCACAGCTTGGTCAAGGCCATGCAGGGCAAATCTGTGCTCTGACAAATTATCTAATGAATCTTTTTCCTTTCTGTAAATACTTTTATTATAAGGGGTGAAACAGTAGAAAGTTCATCTTGAATTGTGTATATGTTTCTTACAATGATGAAAGTGATAAGATCTCAATCTAATCAGAACAGAAGGCTTATTTTTTATTAACTCTTAACAGAAAAATGCACTTTTCAGTGGACCTGAACTATTCCCAAAATGAAGAGTATTCTTCCTTGAAATTTGCATTTTTTGTTCCAAAAATGTTACTTGGCATTAGTTGAATCTAAATAAGTAATTAAAAAAAATTTAAAAAAACCTTTAAACAAAAAAAAAGCTTTCAAAGTTGAATCATATGTTTCAGTATTTTTTTTTTAAAAATTCAGGTTGATCTGAAATTAGAATAATTTCTAGCTAGTTCATTTTCACAGCTTAACTCAAAGAAATTAATTTATTCACAGTTCTCATTCAGGGTAGCTAAATTCAAAGCTTTTACCGTGCTTCAATTTTTTTTTTGTTATTTGGTTGTTGTGGTTTGCATCAGTGAATGAAAAAACATCCGTGCTAAGCACTTTCTGCATGCCCTTTTTAAAAAACCCTTTTTTTCCCTTTGTTTCATTTTTAAAAATGTCTTCGAAGAAGTGGAATGCAGATATTTAGCCCAAATCCAGATTTTTTTACCAGTTCATGTATTACTAGAGGGGGTTCCGATTTTCTTGTGTGACTGTTCCGAAGTGGAGCCTGCTCAACTGTCTATTCCTTGGTCCCAAACACTAAATATAGGGACGAGCTTGTTCACTAGTGTAAAAGAGTAGCTTCAGAATCTCTCTTATTTCTGCTAAAAATAACAAGCATCTTGCTCCAGATTGCTCAACAGCATTTTTTTGCTTACAGTACAGACCCCAGTAGAAATAGGAAGAGATGATTCTGTAGAGCCACGATAAATTTTCTTTGTAAAAGGGGTGTCTTGTCACCTGCTTAAGGCAGTTTTCTCAAGCCTTTGCTGCTACAGTGGCCAGAGAGGAGCACGGACTCTGTAGAAAACCCAGAGTTTTAAAAATTAGTACTGGGGAGAAGGCATAAGGACTGAAAAGTTTTGTTCTGGGGTAGCAGTAGCTCTTGAAGAAGGCATTTCTGCTTTTGTTTTTATTTTATAAGGAATCTAAACCACATTTGTAGTGTAGATAGTTTGCATGTACACTGATGTGAACTAAGATCAGATTCTGAACTGCCAGTAAAACGTGCTACAATATAATCTGTTATACCATGGGGTTGTAAGGAGTAATTATTGTTTGCAAAGCTCTTCGAGTTCCTCAGAAGAAAGATGCTATAAAAATACAAAATACTGTTGTTATTATTATTATAAACTTTCAAATGCCAAAAACTAGGCAGTAATAATAGAAGTGCTGAAACAACTTTAACAATAGTGATGTGAACACATTAAGCTGTAATAAAGCCAGAGTCAACTAAATCAATCAAGTAGGCCTTGCAAACTGCTTGTTAGGACAAAATTGCATCTTTTCTAAAATAAATACAAGAGCATTCTCAGCTGGTGTAAATTAGCCCAGCTCCACTGGAGTCCAAGACTTGGATTTAAAATGAGAGTTGCATTTTAATTTTTTTTCCCCTTTTTCTTCTCTTGTTGCCATTGTTCATCTGTGCATGACCATCCAAGTGTGTCAATGTGTGTGCAGTTGGATGTGCATGCTGCAGAAACACCATTGCTAACAAAATTTGCATCAGTTTCACTTGGGAGAAAGGCTAAAGTTATGACAAATAAGTTTAATTTCAAACAGGATAAGCCACTTGTGTTTCCACCCATGCACAGGTGACATTCTGAAAGAGTTTTGTTTTCATCTGACTTGCGCTCTGTAGAAAATGTCTCTGTATCAGACTTTGTGGGTGTTATGTCAAACAGAGGATGTTTTGGTAAAGCAGAAAAGGTACCATGAGAACATATGTTTAAATGTGTAAAATTAGAAGTTATGTACTGCAACTTACTAATCCTCACCTTCATTGACTCTTGCCCTGAATAGTCACAATCCTTACAAGACTATCAAACAAGACTACTTAACCTTCAACTTTATGTGATAAGTTAGGCAAATGTGATAAGTTTTTGCAAAATCAGCTAAAAACCAGACGGAAATTTCAAAATATTTTCAAGTAGTTTAAATCAAGTACATTTCCTATAGTTTTAAAGTCCTTTTACAGTCTTGAAACCTGTGTAGATCTTTGCTTTTAGAACAGACTTAGTCAAACTTGTTAATGACATTATCTAGCTACACCAAATTTTTATGTCATCTTGTGATCCTTCAGAAAGATAACATACAAAGCATATATGATTAAGTATGTCAGAATTTATATCTTGTTGCCATGAGAATGCTCTTTATTTCCTGGAAACAAAATACTTTTCTTGTAACTATTCTAAAGATAAAGTTTTTCTGCTGGTTTATGTTGTCAGCGAAACACATCAGAAAAAAGACCACGGAAAGAAGTAAGAGATTCTGAGACTCAGTACAGTTCTGTCACTGACTTTCTGTTGCTTTTTCTCCCAGCCTCCTTTTCCTTAGGTTACAGGAAAAATGTAAAATCCTGTAAAATGAAGGTCATTACACCTAAATTACTCATTGCTAAACTGATTAAAAAATACTCAGAGTGAATTTGAGTCTCTGTGATTTCTGAATAGTTTCTCGTTTTTGATTTCAGAGCTAGTAATGGATTAGGGGCAGAACAAGTGCAAAGGAGGGCTTAAAGTCCAAAATGCCAAAGAATTTGTATTTTGAAGTATGACTCAGTGACTGATATGGTATGAACCCCAACTCCAAGTCTAAGCAGATGTTTCAAATCTGTGTTTGCATATTGCAGCTTGGGACCATGCACAGTTCTAAGAGACTTATTATAATTTATTATTAATAAGAATAATGATTGATATTGTTGCATTATTTAATAATTGCACTACTTTGACTATTTAATAATAATTATTATTTGCACATGCAGATCAGGTAGTTTAGGTTCTTTTCCATAAGAAATGCAAATAAAGATTAATGAGTGATTCATAACAAGTAAGATAATTTGATAATTTTTCCCCTGCAATTAAGCATCATTTACTTCAAGTGATCCTCAGTATTTTCATTGTGTGCTCAACTGCTCAGTAGTGAAATCACTACTGAAATCACAAGGAATTTTTTTCTTTGTCCGGATTACTGGAACATACCTTATATGATGCTTGTTAGCTCTTTGTCTTTAAATTTAAGACTGTAATCCCTCTAAATCAAGAACTCAGTTCTAGCCAATCTCTGCATAATGCCCAAAAGAAATGGTGCCCTGGGCTCTTTAAAATAATGATTATTCTTTTAGTCAGTAACAAAAATCAAATTTTGGGTGCAAACATTTCTGAAAAATAAATATAAAGGAATGTGTTCTAGAAGTACTTGAGAAAACCTCTAGAACACCAATTTTTGTAAATAAGTGCTGTGACTATCGAACAAAGTACCTATTCTTGGAGTAAACAGGGAGAAAAACAGCAAAATAATATTAAACATGGTTAAAAATTCTTGTCTTTCATTAATAGAAGAATTTGTATTGTATATAAAATTTATATAGAACTTTAAAAATTTTATTCTCTATTTAGCTTCTTGGCACTTAGAATGGTAATCTTTTCATCTCATGGCTGGCATTGTGACTCTTAAGATTTTTGTGCTCCAAAGATTTGGATACATTAAAAAAAAAGGTAACATATAAGGAGTTATAAAAGACATGAGTTGTTTTTCAATCACCTTCTCATGTAAGTACATAACTAGCATCATTAAAAGGAATAAATATCACCAGTTTTGAATATATACTGAAATATTTGTAGGCTTGCAATCATACAGAAACCTTGTAACAAGTTAGATTCTTGTTCGCTGATTATCATTCATAATGTAGACATAAGTTGCAGGGTGCAGAGTCAATCTGTAATCAGATTGGTTTGTGGGTTTTGTTTTTTGTCTCTCCCCTGTATGGGAAACACTGCAACATGCAGCAGCAATAGTATTTTGAGAGAGTTCTGCTTATATGAAGGTTCTCTGTTTGGGCAGACACTGCTCAGTATGCAATTAGCAGTGTCCATTCCTGTTTTTATAAACAGCATTTTAGCAATTAGGAACTTTTTAATTAAGTCAACTGTGTTCTCAGCTTGAGGCTTTTTGGGTGCACTCTTCCTCAGGAAAGTGAGATAACATTCAACTGAGACTTTCTTTTTCTGCAGTACTTCTTCCATTCAATAACAGATCAATGCCCCCTTTTAAAGACTTCAACTCAATTTCTTTTTTTTTATTTTTTATTTTTAATTTTTTAATTTTATATAGCTTGTGTCACCACTGCTACCATCAAGATTCCCCTTTCAATAAGATGCTGATTGGATGAATATGGCTTCCAGTAACTCAGTCTTTGTTTTGTAAAAACATTATTACAACATTGTATAACACTTTAGAAATGTTTCAAATTTAGGCTGGCGTGGTGACTTAGCAGACTAGGGGGCTAACATATGGAGTCTGCTACACACTAGAGACTGTGGTTTTATTGCTGGCACCACTAGTCAAGTCAGGATTAGCAACCACAGTATTTTCAGCAAGATTTGAGATCACAAGGCCTCAGGTGTGGTTACCTAACCCTTGCCAGAAGTAGGACAAATATTGACGGGTGAAAGGAAAGACAGATTTAGTATATTCAGAGGGATACTTTTGCTATAAGGGCTACATTTTTCTTAGGATTAAATAATTTCCTTTGTTTTCCATTAACTTAATCAAGAGGTTCAAAATTCAAAACATGCTCCAAATAGTAGCCCTCGCAGGGTGCAGAGGCAACCGTCGGGACAGTGACCCTGAATAGGATACGGCTGGAACCTCTCCTTGTCCGTGGCTGCAGCTGTGTGTGTGCCAGACCTTGAAAAACAATCTGAGGAGCAAGCAAACAAGCAAACAAACAGATTCCTTTTCATATGAACTCACAGTGCGGGCAGGATCCCAAGCAAAATGTCTCTCATCTCAGCCCTGTCTCTGCTGGTGAAAAGCAGAGAAAAGAGGAAGAACTTCTTTGGGAAAGACAAGCTGGCTGAGAGTGGGAATAATATACTTTAGGTGTTGATTATAGTGTAATAAATAATGGTGAGATTTCATTAGAAAGTAAAAGAATGCATCTGTAGGAGAAAATGGATCCTATTAGAGAGCAGAGCCTTCTTTTTATTTCATGGTTGAAGTACAAAGTGATAATATCAGAAAAAAAAATAAAATAAGAGGGGGAACGCATTCTCTATCTTAAAAAAAAAAAAGAAAAAAAAAGAAAAAAAAAGAAAAGAAAAGAAAAAGAAAAGTGGCAGCTAAAGCCAATAAAGTCCTTTATTTGAATGCCATTAGTGGGTTTGGCAGCCATCCGCGCCATCTACTTCAGAGGAGCACTGCACAGATTAAGAGAGGCTGGATGCTAATTTGCACATATGGAAATGCTTTTTCTCGCCGTTCCGATGGCTCTGTTGTGGACAGATGGAATTAGTGAGCACTCCAAAGCCGTGAAGGCAAACACATAAAAAAAAAGCGCCTCCTCTCCTCTTTCTTTCTTTCTTTCTTTTTTCTTTCTTTCTTTCTTTCTTTCTTTCTTCTTTCTTTCTTTCTTTCTTTCTTTCTTTCTTTCTTTTCTTTCTTTCTTCTTTTCTTTCTCTCTTTCTCTTTCTTTCTTTCTTTCTTTCTTTCTCTTTCTTTCCCTCCTCTCTTTTCCTTTCTCTCTTTCTCTCATTCTCTCTTTCTCTGTTTTTCTCTCTTTCCTTTCCTCTTTCTCTCACTCTTTCTCTCTCCCTCTTTCCCTCCTTCCCTCCTTCATTCCTTCTCTCTTTGTCTCTCTCTCTTTGTCTCTCTCTCTCTCTCTCTTGCTTTTCTGAGAAACTTCAGACCTGAAACAAATAATGTTATCAGGCCATTTTCTTTGCCATTAACAAAATATTTTATCATATTTCAATTGCAAGTAAATTTTTTTAACTGGGAGTTGTAGTCATCTTAGCTTGGAATCAAGTAAGATGAATAGTGTTGGCAAATTAAGGACATCTTCAGAGAAATTTGGCTTTATATGGTGTGTATAGATCTCTGTCCACTTTAGACTGCACTTTGCAATGCTCCTTTTCCTGACAGCTTAGAGAAACTATTAATTGTATTTTCTCTTTCCAGTCCTCACATTAGTTGAACAAATGACACTTTCAGCTGTCTTACGAGCAGAATGTGTTCTGACATGTCGCTAGGATATGGGGCAGAGAGTGGTCTTAGTGGGGTAAAAGATGATAAAAAGTGAATCCTGATGAGGATGAAAATCCCTGCATTTCCAGCCATGCAAAAACAACTTCTATCTGTCTGCTTGGACTACCGGATACTCCACGGACAGAACTGCAGGAAGCAGATAGAAGAGAGCAGCCTGGACTCTCGCCCAGGAAGGAAGAGGTAGGAATTACTCCTGGGGCTTTCCCCTGGGCAGCATAAGCTCTCCACCAACTTCAAAATAGGGGTGTGCCTTCAACATGATTAAAACACTGGAAAAAGGATCAATCCAAGGAGACAAGAATCACTTTTATGTTGCTAATTTACAAGGGGAATTTCATATGCACCTTATCTATTGGCAGTCAAACAAAGCAGATGCATCATTCTTTAAGGCAGCCGAAAGTCAACGACCTTTGTTGCCAAATGTCTGTCTAGCCATTTTTGAAAATTTCTTTGAAATCAGTTGGCACCAACAATTAGCACCCGACCACCCCCCAAACTTTGGATGAAGTGAGTGCCGGAAACCAAGTCAGGATTCAAATATGGTAAATAACACCTCTCTCTGTGCACTGGACTGGCTCTCTGCCACTAGCAAAAAGGTCTGTTCAGTCTCTTGGGGGCAATTTCTCTCTTCTTTAAACTGCATAAATCCATTGAATAAGGCCATACACCCTCAGAACTAAAGGCAAGAACTGGGCTTGTTGTAAGAGCACCTGGCTGGGATCTCTCTGTCACAGTGTGATGAATGGCATGAAGGGGTATTCAGGTGTCTTAAAGCTACTTCACTCTGGCCTTTTCTCTGGCCTTTTTCATGTCCATTCTCTTCTCTCAACTTCTGAGAGTGTCTCAGTGATCTTAAGGGATTCACAGCTAAAAACAGTGTTGAAACTTACCATTTACTTGACTTGTTCTGAAGAACCAGCTATGAAAATGCGTTTTGCTACCAAGTGATTATTTTTTTAAGGACAGTATTCTGAGCATGTTTCTTTAGTGGCATCAATCACAGCTATCAAGTGAATTGAAAACATGTGCACTTCAGGCAGAGGAACAAAATGTTGTTTGTGATCAGTTCCACTTGGTTATTAGCTCTGTTCTGAAGAACTTCACAGTTTCTATAGAAGATAGGACCAAAGAAGAGATGGAATGAATCACTACCAAAGATGGTGACTGCTCCTCTCCCTTACTTTCTGCCTTTTTATTTCTTTTTAGTTTGTTGGGGTTTGTTGTTTTTTTTTCTTTTTTTTCTTTTTTTCCTGCTCACCCACTCCCACCCCCACCCCAGTTCTTTCCCAAGTGCTCTGATGCCAGAGGCTGGAAAGATTTTGCTTCCAAAGAGCAGCATGTGGCTCTGGAGTGACAGATTCCTGACTGCTGCTCCAAGGCATTGTTCACAACGAACGGGGAGGCTCTGACCTCTCTGATCACACAGCTGAGAGAGGAGGAGAGCATGCTACCCTTATAACTCTTACTCCTCTCTTTGTGTACAGTGCATCTAAGGGGGACACACATTTATACTGCTCTCTCCCTTCAGAGAACAACACCCAGTCTTGAACTCTTTATTCAAGCTCTTCACACTCTCACTAAAGTCTGAGGCCAATGTCCTCCAGGAGCCTCACTCCTGTCTTTCTCAATGCATAACAAAAGTATATCTTCAATTCTAGTCAGAGACATTTTACATTTCTTCTTTCCTGTTTTGGGGGGGTTTTTTTTGTTTTTTGGTGGGGTTTTTTGGGTTTTTTTGTTGTTGTTTGGGTTTTTTTGGTTTTGGATTTTTTGGGAGTTTGGATTTTTATTTTTTGAGGTTTTTTTTGCCATGATGCTGTTCTTTCCCTTACTATCTTTGTGGGTTTTGAGGAGAGTGTTATTGTTCCTTGGTGTCCCAGTTAGAAGGAGAGGCAACTTGCAAACTCTCCCTAGGTACATCTGTTTGCAAATATGCTTTTAAAATAACCCTTTATATTATGAGAATGTTATCAGACAGTTAAACTCATCTCCTTGTACATAAAGCACAATGATAGCGGATTAGAATTCTGGAATCTAGAATGTCAGAGGAAAGCCTGCATCCTTTACAAAAAAGCTGGGATTCCACTCAAGTTCCTTAGCAGCTTTATTGTAACCCCCTCCCCACTTCCCTACAAAATGTATTGGCATTTCCTATATGATTTCAGTGGCTTTGAAATTTAATCCCTACAGAAGAATTTTCAAATTGCTGCTATTATTCACAGATAGAAGCTCCTTAAAAAAAATTAAAAATCTGAGCTTCAAGAAACTGCATTAAAAAAAAAAAAAAGAAACCGAGGCTTGTAATGTAAGATCCATAAAATATTTGTAAAAATTATTGCTTTGGGGGAATAATGGTGAAGATTTGTAAAACTTGAATGTTTCAATTTTGCAGTGACTTTACAGGAAATAAAAAAAAAATTTTCGTTTATAAGAAAAATATATGTTTTCTGAAAGTTCAGGAGAAAAGACACAAGATTGTTTGGCAGCATGATGGGAGCTATAAATTAAAGAAAAATCCAACCCTGAATTGTTTGGTTTTATTTTGATGTTTTGTCTAATACAGTTTTGTTTCTTTTCTATTTTACTCACTTATTTATTTATTCTTTTAAAAAATGCTAAAGTGGTAACTTAGAATTCCCCTAAAAGGGAATTTTGAGTAACAAAAGTTGGTGAAAGGATTCAGCATAAAATTATTTAATCTCTTATTATTTACAGTAACCAAGGTATTACAGTAACAATAAACAAGCTCATAGAAATTTTCCAGTAAATCCTTGATATCCAAAAAGGGAAACATAAAGAGAATAATTCAGAATAATTATTGACAATGTAATAATGATTTAAAAAAAACATTGGTGTGTTTTGGAGGAATTTTGGGGTTGATTTTTTTGTTTGTTTGTTTTTAATTTTTGTTTGGTTTCTTGGGGGGAGAAGTGTTTGTGTGTTGGGGGTTTTTTTTAAGTGTTTGCTCTCTGTTCTCTCTACTTATTTCTGCCCAAGAAATCAAGTTAATGCTGCCTGGGATGGTAATGTAGCTGGACTCCCCAGAAGAAGACTAATAGAAATTGGAGAAATACAGCAAAATACACAAAGCTTGGGGTGGAAAGTTGCATTTCAGCCAGCCATCCCGTTTCTCAGCTGTCACCTAAATTTCTGAATCTATGGTCAGATACTTCAATAGTCCCCAGTGTCTGCAGCCTGAACCAAAAGAGATCAAGGAGATGTGAAAAATTAGCATAGCTACTTTGAGAAGAATACAACCCTAGTCTGGGAAACCCTCTTAAACAGCATGGATTCAGGCTGTGTTTTCCACTCATCAGGACATCGGTGTAAACTTCAGTGTACTTACTCACCAGGGAATTCCAGACAGCCTGAAGGAGCCTTAGCTCCTCATTGACAAGTGTAATCAGTCCTTTGTGAAGCAGTAAATGTTCCATACAGACATGAAATTTACCTGAGTTCTTTTAAACACACCATCATCGAAAAAAAGATGAAATGCTGGTTTTAACAAACTAACTTCAATTTTGTCTTTATAGAGGAAATGCATAGCGGCAATGTTCTGAGATAAAAACAATTTTCTTCCAGTTGAAGCTATTAATTACTCTGAGATTCAGGGCAGCTTCTGAAATTTGAACATCTTCCAAGGGTCAGGGTGGGGCTTTTCCCTTAAGTGGGAAGTGAGGAGAGGCACAACTTCATTACTCTTTGGGCTTCTAATGCATTTCTCTGTGAGGTATAGTTGCCCTTCCTAAGAGGTGGTTCACATTTTTCCTGGAGGGACACATCAAGCGAGCTGTAAGCGTGGCATGCTCTGCATCCCACCCTCTGCTGACCCCCCAGCAGTTTGGACACAGCTGATGATTCAGCCTGCAGGGTCACAGATGCTCCAGTCTGTGCACTTTGGCCACACCAGAAGCTGATCTCTTGGGCTTGCTCTCTGCATAAAGAGGCAAGACTGGTCTTCAGGGAAACTTCAAGAAACAGAAAAACTGAACCTTTTGTAACACTGGATGCGTTACGTGAAAGTGATGAGATATGCTCTGTACCCTGTAAATCCTTTCCCTATCTGTGTATTCCTGCCAAATAACTTCATATTCGAGTTTCTTTGTTTCTGGTCTCTCCGGGTGATTCCTCAGTTCCAAGCAACTGTTCTTGCAGACAGAAATGTGACCCCATTGCAGGGTGCAGAAAATGTGGGGTATTCTGGCATGAGCTGTTTCTTGTGCTCTTATCCCATGGCTGGTCTCAGCCAACCTTTATTTGAGTATGTGAGCTTATCTTCTGTTAATAATTTAAACCTAGTCCTCACAATGGAGCAGTGTCACTTTCAAAGACAAGAGGACTATGAATATTTGGCTTTCTGTCTGTCCACAGAAAGCAAACAGCTAAAATGTCTAATTAGAAAGCTACATAAAAGTAATAGAGGAAGCATAAGTTGAAGGACCATCCATTACAGAGAGACTGAAGGATTCTTGGAACTGCACTGACCATAAGCTCCTGTAAGCTGCAATTTCAGACACAGTTTTAAGTAAATTCCCTTTTCAGCTTCACTTGTCCCACATGAAAGAAATGCTAACTTTAACACAGCAGACAAGAGCCCTTAAAATGAGGCAAGAGGAATTTTTTATTTAAGTGGAACATCATGGGGCTCATCAGAGTATTTAATAGTATTTTCCCTCCAACTGTTTTTATTTATCTTTAAACTTCCAATAAAAGTTATGTTTTATTTCAAGAAGCAATCCATAATAAACTTTTCAGCTGATGGTAGTGGTTAGTGCCTATGCCACCAACAGTGATGATTAATTCTTTGGAGAAGAAATGAAAATTATTCTTTGCTATGCAGTACCTATCAAAATGAATTTGAGTAGGGGCATTTGGGCCTTGCCATCAATTTTCAAATTAGAGGAAACAATAATCTCATTCCATTGCTCTATGATAATGCTGGGAACTTGAGATGGGGTCAGTTTCTTACTGGAAGGCAAACTCAGAGCAATTCCTGGTCTTTCACATCATTGCCTTTATTCCATTTCAAGCATGGTGGGAGGGGCAGCTCTTGTCCTGAGAATGTGTTACACCGAGTCCTTACGGACGCACGGATGCTGTTAACTCCAGGCACTGTCAATCAAACCCTTGAACTGAATGAGATATTTCACACATGCCAAACCAAGCATATGACAAAATCTACATGGGATTTGGGCCATATATGCATGGACCAAGGGTGAAGAATGACTATTATTAAAATACATTAAGTATACCAATTCTTTTCACTTTCAGTAGAGATGGCAAAACCAGCAAGGCTGCACATAAACTGTTCAGCTAAGACATGACTTCATTCAGGCCTGTAGCCACAAAACCAACTCCTTTTCTGACCCCAGGTCTCTGTGTCTTGCCTTCAGCACACTGTCTGTTATAGACTCCCAAAGGTCTATCCCATGGCTTCATGGAAGCTGCTCTTCCCAGTACTGAGCTAGTACAGATGGGTTCAGGCATTAATTCTGTTTTTTTCCAGATGTTGAAAAGGAGAAGGAAACTGTTGAGATAAGCTTGATTGGAACCAGTGGCATCTGAAGCTCACAGCACTGCCAGTTTTCATTGAGACAAAGCAGAATATCTACCCTGGTCAACACTTTGAATGCTCTTTTTGACCAGGGTATGAGCCTACTGTTTGGTACAGCAAACCTGATCTTTACCCACAAAGCTGAATCTTTTCGGTATGGAGTTGTCTGCTAAAGCCTCTTTTCTATAACAGACAGAATTTTCTTCATTACTGACTGTTGTACACGATCTTGCAAGATGAAGGCATCCTGTATTTTTTCAGGAAGGATGCTGAGTTGGAGATAATTGCTTCACTGTGGTCAGGATTGGGCCTACTGTAAAAATATTTGTTCATCTTTATTTGGACTTTCCACTGGAGCAGAAGGACAGACCAGCTGACTGATCTCTTTCCACCTGGTCTTCCTTTACTTTCTTCTGTGCAGGCACTCATGTCATATTTATTACCAACTTGCATCATACCCACTGTGTGTTTTACAAAAGTGTATAAATGGAAAATACTCTACCCTGTACCACTGTTTACCTGTCTTCTTCTGGACAGATGAGTTTGTAAAGTTGAGTGCATTGTTTTATATTTGCTACACTTCAACCACGAAAAGATTTCTATGTACGTGTGTGTTCCTGCAAGAGTTACAAATGGAGAGGTTAATGAGGAAGAGGAGATGATGAATTGAGGCTCATTTGGGTCTGTTTGCACTAGTTTTGTATGAAGTTCCCTTCTCTATACAAATGACAACTGCACATTCACCTCATGGAGAAACTCAGTCAGCCAGGGGCATCAAGTTGCCAAGGGCAGTCTAGGGGCTGCTATTTCACTGATCTTTTAATAATATGATCCGAGGCTTTGTGGATAAAGGCCTTCAGACGAACACAGAGTTCTGTGGGAAGCCAGTGGAGGGAGCAGAGGGATTAGAGGACTTGTTGGAAAGGTCTGCAGGAGTTTGTGTTTCTAAGTAAAATATGTAGCAAGAGCCAAAGTTTTCAAACTACTGAAACTTACTGCCCTTGTGCTTGTTAATGCTATTCAAAAATAATAGTGTTTCTTTCAAAGAAAAACAACCATCAAACTTATACCAGAAAGCTGTTTATTTCCAGACAGCTAACATTTACAAGTAAGGTGAAATCATAACTTTTTTATCCTCAGTAGGAATATTGAGACAGAATCCAACAGGGACATGATTATGTCCAGGGCCATTTTGTCGACTTGACCACAAGGCCAGGTATACCTGAGTTATTCTTCTGGGCTTCTCAGTCATATGCTTTGCAGATTTCACAATTTCCAAAGGAAACGGTTAGTCTTCTTGCCTTTTGTCTTTCTTTATTTTTTTTAAATTTTGTTTTGGTTTGGTTTTTTTGGTTTTTTGGGTTTTTTCTTTTTTTTTTGTCTGTTCATCTTAACAAAATTAGGCTCTACCAGAAACTTTAGTCTTCATCTGACTGTGTTCAAAAGCCAATTTAAAAGAATAAACTCACATAAGATAGTTTAAATAAATGTCATTAGTATGGACTAGCTTCAACCTTGTGATCTGAGCATATTCCCATAGACAGCCCACCATGCATAGCTTTTGCATCTGTAATAACATTCACTGTTGTTGATCCTTAAAGATAACTCTGCACACAACAAAAGAATTATCACATTTTTGCAGGAAATACTTTATTGATTCATTGCCAGGTTTATGGTTCCTTTTATTTGTTTGTTTTGGCAGTTGTACCCCTACAAAAATTTGCTTCTGTATTTTAAAATGCTAAAGAGAATAATTTTAATTAAATTGATGTTTGGTGCACATGCTCTCCCATTCTTTACTTGCTTAAAAGCCATGTGTTTATATATGGGAACTTCCCTTTTGCACTGAGACTTTAAATGTAAGGAAAGCATATGGTTTAACTCAAGATTTTTCCTAGGGTTTGACTGTGCCTCAGTTTCTTATCTCAGGGCTTTTCTTCAGATTATCTAACTCAAATGAGCTAGGTTGCAGCTCCATTAAGTTAGAGGGGAAAACAAAAAAAAATTCTGTGCTTGCCTAATATTTTCTTAATACCTGAGGGAACTTAAGCAAAAAAAAAAATTAAAAATCATAAGTGTAAACATCAGGTGTTTCAACTTCCTCATAAATAGGAACCTCCACCAAAATATAACAAAAATAACTTAAAGTCTGGTGGGGGTACTTAAAGTTTCTTGGAATGATTTTTCTTGGGAAATCTCAGTGTCCTGGTCACCTCTTTTTCACCTGAGAATAAGAATTCCATAAGAATTGCATTGAAAATTTGCATAAGAATTCCATGAATTCTTGTTCCTTTTTCACCTGCAAGTATAAGCAACAGGAACTTGTGCTTTCTCTTGTTTTTTCCTGCTTGCTTCTTTGGGGTGAACTTTAAGAATATCACGGTAGAAAATTTAAGTAATGCGCACAAGTAATTTTTTTTTTTACTGTGAGAGTGCTCAGAATTTGGAATATGTTTTAAGAAGTCAGCATGAGTGCTAGGAACCTCAAAGGAATGATTTGTATTGATCAGTAAATCCAAACCAAGGTATCTCTGAAAAACTGTAATTCAAAAGTAACTTAAAGGCATAACTTACTTTTTTCATAGCGCTTATCTCCAACACACTGTCTTCTCATTAAACCTGAGATATCTCAGGTGAAAATAATACTCCAAACAAAGTTGAAGACTGTACTTGGTATAAAGGGACACCAAGTAAGGGGCTTGGTTGTGATTTTTACCCTATTTATGGTTCCACATCCCTATTATGGCATGTTTCAACATATTGATTCTTCCATTGTTTCCATGGGAACATCCTGATGTCTATAATTACCAGAAAGGGTTCAATTAATATAAAACACAGTGGAAAATCTTTCCTTATGTACTCCCATTTCCATGCAAAAGGTGTAGCCAAAATGACATTTATAGAATAATATAAATAGCTGAAATGCTATTTACTTGTATAACTCGTTTGTTCAAAGAAATGAGTCTCTGGGAGTACATTTCCCTCTATTAATGCCTGAGCTTAATATTAACCTGAGTGCTTCAATGAATTTGCTGATTGCAGCTAAGGCTCACATAGACTTTATTCAACATGAGTTACACATACTGTTGGCACCTGTAGCAGTGCCTGCTTAAAGGAAACCTAATTTGAAAGCAGTACACAGAGATACTTTCTTTACTCTTTCCAGGAGACTTTAGTTTCTACCTTGAAGTTAGGTTTAAAGTAAATACACACTGAGCAGGAGACAGAATACAAGCTTTTCCTTCCCACTCTCTGGCTCACAAACAGAGTTTTAGTCTCTGAACTTTCATCTTTATGAACTTTTTACAACAACAGTTTTTTGTTTGTTTAAACAATGTATTTTTTTTAGCATTTAAATCAAAGACTATATCCTTATGTAGTGCAAATTACTTTAAAAATGACCCTTTTTAAAAATAGGATATGGCAATCTGATAGAATAATCTCTAATCATCTATAGAACAAAAATGGAAGCACTACTTATGCCAGGTAAAATGACAATAAGACTTCACCCAGAGTAAGATACAGAATCATTAAGTGATTTCAAGTCCTTGATGAGTAAAGAAGTCTAGATTAATAGGAAAAGAAAGAAAAAGAAAAAAAAATGCTGAATTCTATGGTAACTAGAGGCAGATTGAACCTGTAAACTTTGAATTCAGAGGGCTGGTTTAAGGGATATTTAATGTTTTAGCATATGCTCACTTCGATTAAGAAATGAAAGATGGAAACTCACTGGTTTCTGGGCTTTTTTACCACAGAAGAGAAGGTATTTTCTGTATAATCCCATTATTTCCCACCAGTATGTAACTACCATTTGGCTCAGGAAGGCAGAGGTCAACATTTTGATTTCTGGATTCCTTGAAGACATTTCTTAAAATAAAGACATAAATGCTTTTCAAATTTTCATAGATATTTTGGATTTTAATTGGATGTGTGAACACTCCCTGCTGGAGTATCAAGCCTTTATTATTAATTTAGAAGTGTACCTATAAGCACTTAGGTACAAACTCAATCCCCTCAGAAAAAAGCCAATGAATCCTGTGCATCTGATGCGAGGAATCTGGTCTCTGAAGTTTCTCTGTGGAGTTGTGGGGCCAGGATTTCATTCAATACCTGATAACTGCACCACTTGAGTTCCTCCTCTGCCTCTTGAATATCCAGCATGCAATCACCAAGATGGAATTGCAAAATAAGTCAGTTCCCTCACAAGGGAGTAAAGAAAACTAGGTTAAAATATGTGCTGACATACAGGGTGCCATTCCAAACAAGATCAATGGAGTTGTTTTTATTTACATCACCAGAGAGTTTGGAGTAATCATCCTAGCACTGTCACAAGCATGCTAAACAAGTTTGAAGATTGTTTAAAGAAACCATTTTAGCTTTGTTGATTACTCAATCTCTGCAGTCATTTATTGCTCCAATACTACAAAGTAAGAGAGATTATCTTTTAATTAGGTGATTTTTATCCTTGTTACATCTTCAACTGCACTAGATATTCATTAAGGGTTTTTTTCTCTCTCCCTGCAACTTTCTTGAATCAGCTTTCATGTTTCTCTGCTCTTTTCCCTGGTGAGTTGTTGATCCAGGGACCAATGAGTGTTAGTAATACATCTATTTATGGCCTAATCATTATGAATATTTTTAAATGTACTTCAGAAAATTATTTGTAGGCTATGCACTCAAAACCGCCTAATCCTTATAAACGCTTAGAATGAAAAGTTCTGAAGCATGGAGAAAACACTTTAAATTTTCTGTTATTCTTTGTGTAAAACTTATTGTGTACAAGCATGGAACAATATTACATCCAATTTTTAACTTTTTTTGAAACTAAGAGTTATAAGCATTCTTAGCAGGTTTGCCTGTCTACAGTGCAGTTCACAAAAAGACCTTTAAGATGTTTAAGAATAATGGAAGTTAATGAGCCTATCTCTGTTTTATCCATAACATACAAAATACTGATCCTGCCTGGAGACATGAGGAAAGGCTATGTGATCTTTGGAAGTCCTTCCCATACTTCCATTCCGAGATAAGATGATACAATTCATAGACGCTGCTCTTATAGCAAAAGGAAGTTGAGTAGATTCTTCTATCTTAGATGACAAGTCCATGGCCAATTTACAGGAGAGGGTACACATATATGATACAAATAATGGGGTGCTATTGTTATCAACATGTCTCATGGTGGATGAAGATTTGTCATCCTAGGAGGCAGAACTATTACATTTAAGGAGCCACATTAGCATCTCCTGCAAAAGAAGTTGGAGGAGAGGGCACTTTTGAAAAGTCTGTCTAAAATTATAAAAGCAACATGAATGGGTAAGACCCTCAGGCTCGTTTCCAAGGAAATGAGAAGTGGAAAGTTTTTGACCCAGAACTCTTATATCTGACAACACATGTTCTCCAAAATATAAGCAGCATTGGAAAGGTGAAAAATGGGAGAAGTTGTGCATACTTAATGGCTTGGGATTTTTCAACCAAAAAAACCCAAAAAACCCAAGAAAAAAAAAAAAAACATAAAAAAAAAAAAAAAACAAAACAAAAAAAAAAAAACCCCACAACCCCCACAACCCCCACCCCAAAAAAAAAAAAAACGAAAAAACCACAACCAAATAATACCCAAAAAAAAGCCAAAAAAGCCCAAAACAACACATGTGAGGTGCTGAAGAAAATCAGTTAATGTTTGGAAGACAGGATGTCATGGAGGGCAGAAATATTTTGGTGACAGAACAGTGTTTTGTGCCTGAATAAGTAAACTTGTGCTTGGAGGCACAGAAATTCCCCAGTTCCCCAAGGGCACCAAAACCTTTGGAGCCAGCATGGGATTTGTGGCAAAATCTGCAGATGGCTCTGCTGGAGGAATGCATACAGCTGTGTACAGCTGGTTTATAGCTGCTTGGCTCTGTATTGGCAACCCAGTTAACTAGATATCTTGTTGATAGTGGAGACACAAAAATAATATCCACACATGCTAACACACTCTCCTTCAGTGGTTTCAGCACTTGAACTCCTAGCAGTAAACTTGTTCCTTACCTTGATAAAGATTTGCTGTTAGTTTATTCTTTTCCTTCAAGTGAGGGAGGGGTTTTAAAATTTCCTCAGTTCTAAAATATGTTTTGAATTGTTTTTTTCTTTTTTCCCACTGAAGACACAGAAATAAGACACCAGTAGTAAATTGGGATAGTCTTATTCATAACTCTTCTCTGGCAGCTTCTAATATCAAGCATGAAAATATTCCACTAGATAAAATCCAAAATTAAAATGGAAGAATGTCTAATTTGGCCAAAATAATAAATTTCTGACCTATGGGAAAATAACAATATTTCAATTTTTTTCTTATTCTTAAAAATAAAATTTGAAAAAATGCTTGGTTTTTTTTACTTTTGTAAAGATAATATTTTAATTTTGTAGTTTCTTATATTATATCAACACATGCCAAAAATAGTCATGCATAATCTGCTGACAGATTATAATATTGCATTGTTTAAAATGTTCTATTGCTTTTTATTTGTTCATTGTTTTTGTACCAAAATGCAAACTTGTAAATTTGGGATGATGCAGAATGTTTCAATCAGTACTAAGTAGCATCTGCCTTAAAGTCTAAAAATAATTTATTTAAACATTTTCTCATTTTACAGGAAACCTAATCATGTTCATGTCACTTTGAGGGGAAAAAAAAGTCACTTGCCTTGAAACCTCTTTTTCTAACAAAATGTTCTGTATTAAATTTTTCTATATAGATCTGGTTGGCATAACTTCATAACTGATTGAACAAATGTTCTCAAAAAAGACTGCCAAGTTTTTAATCCGGTATCACTTGTTTCTGGACAGCACCAATCTCTTTGGTCACTTTTATTTCAGAGATTCCAGATCACTGAAAAATTACTTTACAATGTAAAGTCTTTAAACAGAGGTCTTAAACAAAACATTTTTTCAGTCCCTGGGAATCTTGTTGCTGATCATAACAGATGTTGTCTGGTCATTAGTGGAGGGTAAGTATGGCAAAACACTTTCTTAAATTGATTTTACTGGACGTGGATAAAGGAGCAGTGGCTCCCATAATGTAATGCATACAAGAAAAAAACCTGATTTTTGAGAGTTAAAAAGCATTTCTTATTGTCAAACTATCAACCTTCTGCGAAGTCCATTGGGAGTTTAGAAATTTTATTGGTGATTCAATGAAAGCAGAAGCATTGGATCTCCACTGCAGTGTCATGTGGCTAATCAGAGTTCTGTGCAACAACTCTTCAAAAAGGAGATAGTTCTACCTCTGCTTAGACATGTACAGAGATCATTACTCAGAAAATTTTATTTAATTGTAAGAGTGTGCAAGCATGTGTCTGTGCGCATGCATGTGTTAACACAAGAGATGAATGTGACACTGCAAAAAAAATCTGCTGGTGAAAAAGGATGATTGGATATAGTATATGCAATACAATTAAAATGCACAAAGATAATTTCTCAGAAATATAGCCTAAATTTAACAATTTGTTTCTGAATAATTTATTTTTTAGTTTTAGGCCTTTAGAGTCATGGTCTATTTATAATTGGAGCCAGTCTTCATTTATTTTAAATACAAAGAGAGGTTCCAACAGTCAAGTTATTATATTAGTTGAGAGTTTAATTAATAACACACTAATTGTAGAAGCCAACATCAAGAGTCACATCATATTGTTTCCATACATTTTGAAACTGTTTGAAGCGATTTAGTAATTTAAAGGATGAATTTCTGTAAAGTGCTATCTTCCCATAAGGACGTCATTTACTTTGAGTTCTCTCACCTTGCAGACTGCAGGATTCTTCACCAGGTTCTACTCTCAGTGTGCTTTTAGATCAGAACAGTAGTGTATATTCTCAGAGTCATGCAGAAAGGAAAGAAACTGTCCAAAGCTATTTGTCAAAACTCACCTAAAGTCCCCAGAACATAAACATTTAGTACAACTGGGTTTGCATGGCCAAGTTTTTGGAAGCAAGGGGGCTACAAGAGCGGCTTTTGTGAGAATCCCCCATGCTCAGCAGAGCGAACGCCAGCTGGGTCCAGGATAGATGTGCTGCTGGCCAGGGCTGGTTCCATCAGGAATGGTGCTAACACCTCTGTGATAACATATTTAAGAAATTTAAAAAAGTTATTGAGCAAATGTAATTGTGGCCAGACAATACCAGAGTGCGAGTATGTAAGAGAAACAGCTCTGCAGACACCAAGGTCGGCGGAGAAGGGGTGGGAGGCAGGGCTGTAGGTGCTGGAGTGTGCTTCCCCTGCAGCCCATGGTGCAGCCCAGCTGTGCCCTGCAGCCCATGGGGGTCCGTGGGGATGCAAAGATCCTGGAGCAGCCCCTGCAGGAGCCCCATGGTGGAGCAGCTGGATGCCTGAGAGCAGGCAGTGACCCCTGGGAGCCCTGTGCTGGAGCAGGCTCCTGAGCCTGACCTGCAGACTTGTGGAGATAGGAGCCTGCACTGGAGAAGGTTTCTGTAGGACAATAGTTTGTGAGTGTAGGAGAATGGTTTGTAAGGACAGTGCAGGAGGCAATCTTTCCCAATGAATTACAGTTGTACTGATTGCTGAGGAAACATCTGTGCCTACCCAATGAGGTTGGGTGTTATAAAAGAGTGGGCTAGCTGGCTGCAAGTTATAGTTGTAAATGGAGTTGGAGATCTAGAGTCTGCTGGCTGTGCTGTGAGGAGGAAGGGACATGTGGGTGTGCAAGGGACAGATAAGGTGAGGAGATGCTGTGTGAGGGACAGACAAGGTCAGGTGGCTGGGTAAGGAACAGCTTGGGGTTAGCCAGTCATGAGGAAGGAAACTTGCAGCGAGAAGGAGCTGTGTGGCGCTACCTGAGAGGTCCACTGAGAGAAGGCACGAGAAACTTTTAATAAAGGACTAGTGCTGGTACCAGTCATGTCTGTCTCAACATAATTACTGCAGGTTTCCTGGTAAGATTTCCTGTGAGGACCCGCACTGGAGCAGCCTGTGCTTGAAGGACTGCTCCCTGTTGAAGAGTGATCCATGTTGCAGCAGTTTGTGGAGAGCTGTCTCCTGTGGGAGAAACCCCATGTTGGAGCAGGGGAAGGACTCTTCTCCCTGAGCAGCAGCAGAAACCATGCATCTTGGACTGACCACAATCCCCATTCCTCAGTTCCTGAGCTGCCAGAGGGGAGCAGGGAAGGAGGGAGGGGTGGGGAGAAAGTGTTTTTAAGGTCTTACATTACTTCTCATTATCCTGCTTTGATTTTGTTTGTAATAAATTAAATTAATTCCTCTAATTTGCATTATTTTGCCCATGACAGTATTTGGGAGTGATCTTCTTATCTCAACTCATCTACTTCTTATATTTTGTCTCCCCTGTCCAGCTGCACAGGGGAATGACAGAGAGGCTTTCGTGGGTGTCTGGCATCCAGCCAGGGCCAGCCCACTGCAACAGTAGTATGAGATCATTAAAAATAGAAATAAGTGGAAGTTAGAAAATTTCTGTAGGAATAAACAGTACCTCCTGAGAAAATGGATAGTCAGCTGAATGTGATTTAAAGACAATGCGTAAACTCATTTCTAAAACATTGATTTATCTCCATCCATGGATATTTGCACTAAGCAAATACACAGCAGGGTCAGAAGATGTTCAAGATAGTATAAAATCACTAAGAAATGTCTCTTAAGCTATTCTCACTAGTATACCTTAGCCTATGTACATCTGGGTGCTGGACACAGAGCAGGGATGTAGCAGGGCCTTCCATCCAACCCACAGGCTGCTGCCTCCTTTGGGAGCTGCAGCCCTTCCACCCAGCACCCCTGAGACCAGCGGCAGCTACAGCTTGGGCACTGGGCAGCACGCAGAGCGCGTACCCTGGGGACCTTCCCTGAACGTTTTCTCCACCCAGTTCTGCACAAGTGGACTGGTTCTCCTGCCAGCAGCCCTCCACTCCCCCTCCTCAACAACCATATTGCATAACAGTGGGGTTTTGCCCTAAGCTGTTGTGAAGACTCCAGAATTTCCAGTCTTATAAGCTCTCTGTAAATTGATAAAATATTCCTCCCCTTCCCTCTGCATTTCAAAATAAACATCCTACTAACTTAGTGCAGTCTTAGGGACAATTAAAATGAATAAATACAGTGGGAACCTGATAATTTTGCAGTGAGAAATCAATACTAAAAATAATACATATATCTTATTACTGGTTGTGATACAATAGGAGCATGATATAAGGATTTAAAATTGCAGATATTATTGGAAGGATTGATATAATAACAATTTCTCATATCATATTAGAAAACAAAAAATTTAATATCGCAATGCATGCAAACCCTCTAATAAGATTCAAAAATCTAGTAATATAATATTTGAAAACCTCTGAATTTGATAGGATGTGTCAGTAGTACTACAAAAATTAGCTGTAAATCTGCCTGCAATAAATACTGATCTTTTTGTACTCCTAAAAGGTCCTGCCCCTTTTTTCACTATTTCCATTAAGCATGGCATGTTACCAATTCATGAAAAAGAGACCAAAAATGTGTGTACTACCAGATTACAAATGGCCATGATTTTTTTTCTTTCTTGATGGAAGGTCTACCCAAATTTATGTTGTGTTTATCTAAATAGTTAAAAGTGTCATTTGAAAACCACCTACATTTTGGTTGGTTTGTCTCTTTAGCCAATGGTATTTCATCATTAAGTGTTCCTTAAACCCATTCAGCTTCAAAATCTCCACTATTCTTCAGAGGCCAGTAAAAAGCAATATACTCCTGTACTTTGTCTGTAAAACACTTTGTCTCATCACCAAGAGCAAACTGGCTCCATGCCTCCTTTAATTTTTTTCCATCCTTCCATTGGGTGAAGGACATATTGAATAGGTTTAAGAGGTTAAATTCAAATTCTCATCATTCTGAAGGAATGATACCCATCTCTGGAAGGTGTGATTCATTAATAAACCAGAGATGGAAATGAAACAGGAAAAGGCCCCTGGAGAGGCTAAAGAAAAGAGGAACTTCGTACAATGTTTGGTTTCTTGAGGGAAATTATGTTCCTTTTTATCAGTTGTCTTCATCCTATTATCAAGTGAGGCCAAAGGTCCCAGCAATGATTTCGGGTCCAGGTTGGCTCTGTGAATGATTAAGAAGAGAAAGTATTTTGACTCTGTAAGGTGGATACACTTTCCCAGGACAATTTAGTGAAAGGGAAGTCTAATCAAACCACACCTAATCTCTCTTCTCCTACATGTAAAGGACAATAGGCATCACATTACCTCAGACCTGAAACCTGAACTCCTGTTGGCTAGGTCATTGTGACACTCCATGTCCTAGAGCCAAAATTTGTTCATATTGAGTATCATGAAATGCTGTACAAAAATCTTCCTGCTTGCATTTCCAGCAGCAATGCTTCTGGTAGATGTTTAGGATCTCTTAACCAGGTCATCTTCATGCTCTCTGGGCATCCTTTACCTGAGGCAGGTTTATCTGAATTGTAATCTCAGGTTTAGATACCAAAGAAAGCCTTCAGGGTTCCAGCGTACATTGTTGGACCATACTCTTCTGGTGGTTAACCAAATGCTTCAGATGGGCTAGCCTTTCCCAAGTCTTATCCCTCAAGAGCAAAAACTTGGTTCTGGAAGACTCTTCAAAAGCCTGGAAAGAAACAACATTCACTAGAAAACTCCTTGGAGAGTTCTGGGCACAGAAATGAAACTCGTCGCTGAGAAAAATCCCATATACAGTACAGCAGAGAACAGCCATATGTGAAATGGGAACAAATTAAAAATGGATAGAATAAGGAGCTTGCTGTGCATCAGAATTTAAAGGAAAAAATAAATTTAAAAAAAAAGTCTGGAAGTTTCATTTTTGCACCCCTGGTATGAATATTTTGTTACTCTTGTTTAGATGAACTGGTATTTCAGGTGGGACAATGAAAGTGGATTACAGTTTCCCCCATTTTTTCCTCCAGTCCCTCTTTGACATGAATATAAAGAGGTACAGTACATGACACTGAATACCGACAGAAAGAATTAAAGGTGAGATATGGAGCTATCAACTCCCATGGCAAGGAAAAGTCAGACAGGGCCAAGGCTTTGTAATTCGCAAGAACTTCAATTCAGGAGTGTGTAATGAGGGTGGTTATTTCTCTAGCCTAGGTTCAGTTAACAGAATCTATTATTTATCGGTTTTGCCAAGTTTGAATACAGATACGAATTTCCATGCCTATGTTTTATATGCATGTATAGCTGTATACCTCTGCAGGGTTTCCAGCTTTCTTTCAGAGTCCTGTTATTCACTTCAAAATTATTTGCCAATTAGCAGACCAGTTAATTCCTCTGTTTCTAGTGATTCACATACCCAGTTGCTTTTTTTGATGTTTGCAACCCTCAGTTATGTGAAAATACCATATATTCCATGAGTGAACATGGTTTAAATATATTGAATCAGGAGTCTTTTTTAATTGTATCTCACCTGCTTTCTGCTTTTAATAAGGAATAATAAGATTTCATTTACTTCACGGCCTGAAGCTCTTTGTCTTTTCTCTTGGATTGCCTAGAACATCTTGGAGGTTTTTATGAGAAATACAGTCTTCCACAAAAACTGCTCAGATGTCCAATAACCTATAAAACATGATTTCCAGCTACAAAACTGTTCCCCACCCCATTGTACATAAAGCTTATGCTTCTTGGAAACCAATTTTATCTTGAATGCAAACTTTTCACATTAAGAGTATTTAAAACTGTGTTTAATGGTACTGTTGATCCCACAGTTCAATAGTTAACTAATAACCAATAACCAATAACTAATCACATAAATCTATGAAAACTTAGCGGATAACTAGGGAAGAGAGCAAGTGTACAACAAAAGTTTGTATCTCAGTCCCAAAAAAAATGATTTGTTGTGTTTTCTTTCCTCAGCTAAAAGCTGGCAATATCACAACTCGTGCAGCATCTTGGCATAATTTGATGTCTTCATTTAAAAGAGACCTGGGATTCACCGGCAAAAATAAGCCCCTATAATGTAATAAATTGTTGAAATTATTGATAAATTGTTGAGCCTTTTCCCCTTCGTGTTCATGCTGAAGCTCTTGGCAGACCAGCAGAGAAAGGAAGGAATTCAAACTAGAGGAAACCTCTCTGTAGCAGAAACAAATGTGAGTCCTGCTATTTCCACAATCCTGCTAATAAATCAAAGGCATTTCTTGTTGATGTTTTTTGCATAATATGTTGTTTATATTTTGGTGTCCTACGCTTTCAAATAGCAAGTTCTTTTGGGATATGGTCCCTTTTCTTACTGTGTTTGTTCTGTACCAACCACACGTTATGAAATTAGCGGAAGCACAGGCTTAGGAAAGAACAGGTGCTGTACTCAGGAATTTTTTTTGCATCATTTTGTTTTAAGAAAGGATCAGGCCCTCAAGAGCACTGTTTGGTCTGGCAGCACAATTGCATGGTTACTTATTCTTTAGTGGAGATGTCCATTTCTATTACTACTCAATCACTTCACCTGCTTCTCACAGAAAAATCCAATATAACTGGGCAGAGAATGATAACTTGTCTATGGCATTTTTAAGCCAACCCAAAGGAATATACAAGAGAGATAAAATATGCATTGAAAACGTGTATGTTGGTTTTAAAGTGTTTTAACAAGACAACCCTTGTTTTTAAGATCTATAAGTGCTGGCATTTTGTTTTTAAATTATTTTTTCAAAGATGCTTTCTGTGGGACTATATTACATCCCACTGTAATCCAGCTGGTTTCAGCCCTGTTGAATACCGACCATAGGGCTTTGCCGTGAAGGTGCAGCAGTGAAGCAGGGAGTGTCTGTCTCCCAAAATCATCTGAGTCTCCTGCCCAACAGGCATTAAAAGGACAGATACACAGACACAGAGCAGAGCCCCCGACCCCCCTTCTTCCCAAAGACAGCCTGTGTGACCTCTGCAGCACACCCTGCTTCTCCGGCTCAGGGCGAGCAACCTGAGTCCTGTGCCAGCCCGGGTGCTGGAGCTGCTGTCACTGCTGGGACCAGCTCCCAAGCCCTCCTTCTGCCCGGGTGTTTCCTTACAGAGATCCCATCTCCTCTGTGCCTCTGCCTCTCACAAAAACGTTTCAAACGTTTTCCTTGTGCCTGCAGAGTCCAAAGGCTGTTTGCTTGAACAAGGTGTTAGCATTGTGGACAGGCTCAGCATTGAATACACTTCTTTAAGCAAAGAGTTTTATAAGAGTATCAGGCACCCTAATTTTCTGTAGCATTTTGCAGAAAACTATCCAGACCTCAGAAACATTTTATTGACCTGAAGTGGATTAATATATTATGTTTATTATTCTGTGTATATATATAATATTACTTGTGATGTCACTTCAAGCATACCATGAATTCAAAGCAATTGACCTGGGATATTTCTTTGCAATCACAAGTGTGGACTTCTTTAATAGAACAATTGGAAATAGAACAATTTTCAAACTGTGTTACCAAGAGTTCCCATAAGGAAATAATATTTCAAAAGAGGAAAAAAGAGAGGGGATGTTGTTTCAGAATTCAGAAGAAAAGCTAATTATTTTTTAAAAAAGACTGAAATGTTTGATTATTTATTTATTATTATTATTATTATTATTATTATTATTATTATTATTATTATTATTATAAGGGATAATCTGGTTTTGGCAGGCTCTACTTTAGACATGAAAACCTTTAAACTTTATAAATCCCAATCAATAGCTTTAATGTTAGCAAGATTTGATTTTTACACTACTCTTATTGTTCTTGTGGGAGGATGGGAACAGGACATATGCTTTATTTTTCCTCGAAGAAGAAGAGAGAGGGAAATATTTCTGTTTTGACCTCCAAATATGTTAAAAATAATTCAGCATGATCTACAATTTCAGTCCAAAATAGTTGGATACTTCAGGTCAGAACACAAAATCTTTAACAGAACAGTGGGAATTCTGCACAAATGGTTCTCTTTGTGGCCCTTGATCCCCAGTGATCCCACTGAAAGGATACTCACTCACCCTTCCCAACTGCCCTTAATTGAATCTATACTATCTGTATAGATTGTAGAAAACTCACCATATTAGTGAATAATGCCTTAGTCAAATGTCATCCTTAAAATGTCCCAATATTTCAGATTCTGAACCTCAACCAAAACAGAGCAAGACAGTGGGAACTGTAAGTGCCAGTATCTCAAGTTTTAATTGATCCTTAATTTCAAAAAGTACAGAATTGAAAGCTGGATTATTTTTAAGGTGTACCAGATTAGTTGCTAACACCTTTCCTTTCTCTTTCTGTGGACTGATAACGTTTTGTCTTCTGCCTAAATATCAACATTTGAGTATTGGGCTTTACTGCCAATTGGAATGTACCAGAATGGATAGAGGAGCTGTAACATTTGCAATAACTCTGCTTGATTTACCTCACCCTGGAGCATATCACAGACAAGTGACTCACACAGAGCCCCTCAGTGCCCAGCTCCATGCACCCCTTCCAGTAAACACAGATCTTTTTCCTGGAGCTTTGCAGTGCCCATGCTGTCTGTGGTAACTATGCTCAGGAAGGTTAGTGGCTTGAGAAATTTTTCCCTATATCACCTTCAGGGCCCAGGGCTCAGAGGACAACTGCAGAATTAGGGCTGGAGCACAAGCTGGACACCTCCTCTGTTGTAAGGATATGTCTCCCTTCCTCAGCAACAGGCAGAACTGGGGGCTGTTCAGGTCTGTTGGCACAAGCTGAAACAAATGATGATGAAAGCAAGCAGGGCAACACTGATTTCTCCTTGTTAGAAATGATCTGTCTGCTCTCACTCATGGCTTGGCTGGGTTCTGGCACTTGGTCATGGCACACAGGATCCCATGTTTGTGATTCTTTTGAGCATCTCAGACTTCTTGTGTTTCCGTTTTCTATTGCATTGCAAGGAGCAGTTGTGTAGTAAACTAGGCAACTAATATTTTGTCAGTCACTTAGCAATAAAAAGAAGGAGTTACAAGAATTTTGGGTTTGCTTTCCAATCCAGGTGAGCACTGAAGGTAAGTGACACTGCAGATTCAAACCTCTAACAAGGTTTGAGAAGTATTTAAGCTTTTCTCTGAAAAAGGATGAAAAAAAAAATCTCTGTCCATTGCCAGCTGTCTATTTTGACAAGCCTTAGAAAAAGCCAACATTTTTGAAACTCTATCCTTATTAAATTTAGTTGAAATTAACCATTCAATTCAAACCTGATGGAAAGAGCAGGGAAAGGATGGGAAGCTTCCAATAGAAACTCAGTTTTAAAAATTGCCAAATAGCATGATAGTTTGCTGCTACAAAAGACTGTTTAAAAACCTGTTATTTCTTAATAAGTGCATCAGTGAAGAGTGGCCAATGGTTGTGCTGCTCAGCACCACACTGGGGTTGACATATTACAAAGGAAGGCAATTTTAGGAGCTTCTTTGCAATGCTACAGGAGGGAGTAAATGGAATATGAATTTTTTGTGGTGTAGCCCTGTTTCATGACATGTCTGTAATAGTCAGTGCTCTCTGTCCAGAAAATGTGGACACAAGAAATAGTTACTCTTTCACAGGGAGGAAAAGAGACCTGGTCTCCCCATGTTGGCAAATGATACCTCTATATCCTTTGTAGAAAAGGTGTAGTATGCATCTATAATTTCAGGAAGTGAAATTTTAATTTATGGACCTTTTGTAGGTACTTAATCTCAGTCATTCTCTAAATTATCAAAAAAATCAATTATTTTCTGAGAGAATACAACTTCTTTCTTTCTGCATTGACCATAAATATATGTTGATCTTTGACAGTGGCATTTTATCCAAAGGTAAAAGATGTGGCTATCAAACAGAAGCTAACAAAAATACTATACTTTTGAGTCCCTTTTTAAAAAAAGTTATTTTTAAAAGGACAATTTACCAGAGAGTGCCCCAAGTTTCCCTGTTGCACCATTTTTCATAAAGCTAAGTTTCCCAATGGGTGCGTTAATCATGTGTTTTACACGCTGTCATATCACATAACTTTTTGAGTTTGACTTAACCTGGTGTGATATGTCACAATCCTACAGTATGTGTGCCCCAGGGAACTTTAAATCAGTTTGCTGAAAAACACAATTAAGACCCACAGTGAACTGAGTTTTGTTAGAACTGTGCATGCACTCAAACCCAAATATTTTTCTCTAGGAAACAGAACATTGCTTATGAAAATATTGTTATCACATAAAGCCTTTAAAATTTGCAAAGAAAATTAAAAATATTTTCCAACTGCTAGATTGCCTAATAAAATTGCCTGTATCTAGTGCAATTTGTTACCTGCAACTATTCTTCCCAGATATATAGGAGTTACACTGATTTTTTTTGTATAGCTGCAAAACAATAATAGAAGTGGCACTGTAATATTTATTTAGGTTGCTTTATCATGCCCTGATGTTCTGAACGTGGTTTACTGAAGAAAAACCTATGGGTAAATTCTTAAAAAATAAAACCTGCAAGTCAGGAAGGTTCTGAGAAGAACTGAAGGAAATATTTATAATAAACACCATCTTCCAATTCTTATTTTCTGGAATTTACCTATTGCACTTATTTTTTAGCTGATCAGAAAGTGCCTCACCATGGTTTTGTGCAGTCAGACTTCAATGGCCTGATACTGGCTTGTGGGTTGTTTGATTGACCTTCATGGGTTGCTTTGGCTTGTGTCCAAAATGAATGTGTTTTCTCCAAAACTATTTAAAAATCGTCTGCAGATCTGAATTCTTTATTTCAACATATACATTGGGCAACAGTAGTATGTCATTAAAGGAATTTGGTCACGCCAAACATTAATGCCCATTTTACAAGGCAGTCGCAAATTGCTTTTGCTTATTATTTATTCTGCTGTGGTTTGGATCTCTAATGATGCTTCTCACATTTTTATTTTCTATCATATGTTGCTGATGTATGAGAGGCAATGTACTTAATTAGGTTAAGAGCTTTTCATTGCCTGTGGAAATTGTAGTTTTAAACACAAAGTGCTAGTCTAACCAGGAAGAGACAGATCTTTGTGTCCAAATTAACTTTACTGGGGTACTTATTTTTTATATGGAAAGGGATGTATGGTGGTGTGCAACAGTAATAATGAAAAAAAGACTAACAAGACAACATACTGCCTAAGCATGTGGCCAGGTTTAACAGTACGTATTTTGACACACATGTAAATACAGGCAGAAGAAAACAAACATGTCTTTTTCACTGTATATGATAGATAGATAAATTCTAAGGGGGAATGACACATTTTGTTATTCATTAACATCCAGTGATCCTTTCATGCAACACCCTGGAGGCTGAATGCAGTGACAGCATAAAAAGGTATACACCCACCAGTACTTGGCATCAGGCATCAAGCAGTTTGCTGGAAAAGAGCTGGCATATATTCCTTGATAATATGTCTCATAGGTTTGTTGGACGGCAGTACACTGAAGTGTCTGACCAGTAAATGACATACCAAAATGCTGACATTTAACCATGTGTGCCTGTTGCCAGTCACACAGGTTTTCTCCAACTTCCATTCATTTTCTGCTTGGAATGTTGAAGTCCATGCTGACAACAAGCTGAGACTAGGCAAAGTGTAAATACATTTCATATGTGTTATGAAAGACAAAAATACAAATTTGCAGGGTAAGTGTGGAGGAGAGAATTGCATTACAGTCTTACAAATGAGATTAGATCTTATTGAAAATTATAGGCATATCCATTGCTTTTTATTTGATAAACAAATAGTATAAATCTAAAATAGTGAAACCTCAATTGTAGAACCAGACATCTGCCTCCAAACAAAACATCTTGTTTGAAAAGGAACATGAGGGTAAAATGTCTTTGTCATGCTCCTTTGTAAGAGTTTGTGTCCTTGGCTGTAAGGAAACAGATGTGTGTAAGGAATAAGAGAGAGAGGTACTAATTGCATATGCAGGCAAAAGTTGCAGTAATAGAGCATTTAGATCACATTTTAGCCAAAAACTGTTCCAGTTAGGAATGAAGAAGCTTTTTATTCCTCGTATTTTCAGAGAACTAGGACTTCATGCAGTCCTTGTAACTAAACAGGTAATGAAACCTTTGATAAAGATGTTAAAAATAATAAAAAAAATAAAAAGGAGAAACACAGACAGTATGTATAAAGTATTATACCATAGTGGTAAGGCAAGTACTCTTGTTTAACCCTTCTCAAAGTGTGGACATAATTCTTAATATCTGAGAACCATTTTCTCAGAATATTTTTAATGCAAATATCTTAATGAAGTGTGTAGGAAGGAGGCAGAGTTCTCAAAGCACAGTACCTGTAAGAAAGAATATTAGGATGGTAACAAAAAAAATCAGATTGGAAAGACCTATAGTGAGTCTTCAAGGGAACACAGAGAGTTGAACTTGAGATACATCATATCTATAAACCACTAGTATATTAAATGATTCTTCATGAAGATATAACCCAAATTTTTGTGAGTGCAACTTTCTAGAAATTCAGAAACTAGCTCACATCTGAACTAGTGGCTACTCTCTGGGGTTTGTAATGGGAAGGAATGAAAAAATAATGAAAAAAAAATCATTAGTTTTTGGCATTAAAAATTAAACCTTGCTTATAAAATGCAATCAAATTTATTTCAGGATTATTACTAGCAGATATTTCATTTCTGTGCCATTTGTGGTCAAAATGTTCAGTGCTATCCATTTTCGTATACTCACTACTCAAGTGCCATTGACTGAAATCTGACTTTGGAACTGACACCGGCTTTATATGCAGAAGCACCTGTTAAATTCATGTGCAAACCTGTAAAGAAGCCTTTTGTAAATGTAAAAGAAAGTTGCCTTTGTGTACTCTATGGTGCAGACAGGCACTTAGAGCTAAAAACCCTCAGCTTGTCACAGCGCAGCCTGACTCTGAAATGACTGTCCTGAAAGTTTACCTGAATGGTCTCTTTGCAGAAAAACTTATTTTCCTTCTTGCCTGCAGTCTAAAGATACCTCTTACTGTAGGAACTGACATTCTGCTTAATACTTCAATAGTGAAGTGCTCTGCCCTTTCAGAGCCCTGCTTTCTGGTCAAAATTTGCTTTCTCTTATGTGTTACATGCAAAAGGGCATTGGAAGGCATTGATGAGCCCAACTGTTGTCAGTCACAAGTGACATCATTTGGGGGTAATATTTAGAAGATTAGTAACATCTGCTTTTTTAAATATGGTTAGTAGCAACCCCTCCAGCCTACTTCAACCATATGGGATGCTTTGTATGCACAGATAGGCACTGTACACTGCAAAAGATGCAGTGAGAAGAAATGTTTCCTTCAAATAACACAGAAGAAAAAATGAAATTAAATCTGTCTTTTTTATTTGGTCAGAAAAAGAAAATGCAAAACCATAATACTGAACAAAGTTTATTTTTAAATTTAAGCCTTTACCTTATGGCTACTATTAATAAATATTGTTTTTACTGCAGTGTTTCTATTTTGTGTAAAAAACCTTATTGCTCAACAAGACCATCACAGTAAGAAAAATAAATTCTAATTTTAAGCACAGCATTCTGGTTATTTGCATTTTGGTTATCAGCAAGCTATTGTTTACAGTTGTGAAGGAAAAAGCCTGACTAAGTGCTTCAGGAATCCAGAAGCTTTAGCCATCAAAACCCCTTGGCACCCCATTCTGTTCTCACTTCTTAGAGTGCAATCTCCCTGTAATTCCACTGATTCTCAAAAGAAAAAAATAAATGTGTTTACCCCTTTGGGACATTGGAAACACAATGAAATCCCAGCTCTTTAAAATGATAATGCAAATGATTGCTTTCATATATCTACACTGGGAAGAGTTTTTTGGTTTTTTTTTTTTTTTAAAGTTTAAGAAAAATGGTGAGCTCTTGGTGGGCTATAAATTAGGGATAAGAGGAGGAAGGAAAGCAAAATATTTGCTCATTTAGAAATGTTTTTTGTAAATGTTTCTTTCCCATTTCAGGAATTTGAAGGGCTTGTGATAAAAGGACATGAACACAGTTTCCTTTTGTGTGTGGAATATGGGTTCCCTCCTTCCACAGCTCAAAGCAGAAGGTTTAGGGTTTCCAAATGAGCCTCAAACTCTAACTCAATTGCTTTCATTGCAGCATGAGTTTTTACATTAGCTGTCTTGCTTATTTGCTTCTGTCTAGTCTGTACAGATTCCTGAACATTTTTGGCATAGGCTTATGAAAATTGTCTTTTTTTTTCTGCATTCATGTCTAAACTAGTCATATCATATCTATTATACACAGCAGAGTATCTTGAAAATTTTCTTAAACTAGTTTTGAATATGGTCCCATGCACTCAAACCTAATTTGTTCTATATCCCTAATTTCTTTTGCATTTACTACTAGGTTATAACTAAAGAGTCTGCTTTGTTAATACTTACTACAGTTTTGATAAATTGACAGCTATTATATATGCTAAAAACGGGTGCATTTCTAAAACATCTGGTCAGAAGAGGTCAGGACTGGCCTCTTCTTCTTCTTGCAAAAACAGTTGGGGCTGATGCAGTTGTAAGCATTAGGGCTCCCAGGGGAACGTTACTTTACCTAATGTACTGGCCGGATGGCACGCTTCACTTCCACAACACCTGCTTACAGATTCCTCCCTGCCACTCAAACCTGAGCCAGCTGAGCATGGGAAATTGGGAACAGGCATAAAAGCACATACAGAATAACTTGGGAGAGCACAGCACAGTGAAGAGGAATAGAGCACACTGAAAAGCATGAGACAAGAAAGAGAGAAATGTCCAGAGTTGAAGAGGTACATGTTGTCTAGCTAATTGTGATAGACAATTATCCTTTTGTCCTACAATAACTCTGTGTGCTGTTGATTTGTTTTATTGTCTGTGATTACACCAGAGCACCACATCCTTGACCCACAAAGAACACTTTTCTCTTCTTAAGAAGTTTCTTAGTGTTTTCCCTTGTTATTTTTGTCAGAATGGATCATATTATACTTTGTAAACCTCAGGGAGACTTGAGAAAGGTCAGGCAGTTTTGCATTCAGAGTGTCAACTACTAGCCTAGCAATGCAAATAGTCACCTTTGTAGACCACTAGCTCTGCCTGTTTCAGGTGGTGACATTACTTGCAGAAACTCATTCATTTGTTGTAGAGTAGCAGCTCTCAACTTCCGTCTCATCCTGAGTTGATAGAGAAAGTGATCTAACGGCAATAGTTCTCTCTCTTTACTGCACAGGAAAAAAAAAAGAAAAGATCGACTATGAAGGAGAATTAGTCTCACATCAACTTATTCTCTAAAACATCAGTGGAGTAGAGAGCTTGTAATTGGCATTTCTTGTTGGATAGAAAGAGAAGTGGTATGGAGTGACCTGTACGTTTCTGCTAGACCACTGTCACTCATTAGTACCTACATTTTTACTTACCCATGGACTTCTTGTGAGCAGAAAAGCACTCTGTGAATGTCATAAGTGAGGTGTCATTTTCAAATTCTTTGAGTTCAGGTGATTTTGGGAACTATGAGGTATTTTTAAGTGCTGGACTTTTTAAATTTTATTTTTACTTATTTATATTTTTGTTTTTTTGTTTTTCTATTCCTTATGAGCAGTGCCAGCGTAATTGAGGCATTTTCATTGCCAAAAGAGAGATAACATTAAAAGCTCATTTCAAATGCTTTTTTACAGAGTAAAATTGATTGTGGTGGAACAGAAGCAGTGGCACAGGGTGAGAACAGACACAGCTGTATTCTGACTGTGACACAATGTCTTATGTCCTGCCTTCATTTTCTCTGAGGAGCAGAATTTGTCCCTTGCTATCCTGCTATGCTCCTCTTTGCATGCCATCGCCTAAAAAGGCAGACTGGAAGAAGGGCTCAAATGCTGTACAAACAGGAGGAAACTGGGATCTACTTCCAGCAGGTCAATAGATGATGGTGTGAGGTTGAGTGGCTGGTTCCTATTTTTGTTCAGGGGATGATAACCCTTGAATGTACAGTAAATTCACGAATACAAGCCGCACGGAATATAAGCCGCACTGCTGGTGTGTTGGCAACATTGTTGCCTTTGTTAATAGATAAGCCGCACCCGGAATATTAGTCGCACTTTAGTTCGCAGCGAACTTTCACAAAATTGTCATTTAGTAACACAATCGCGGGATCGCTGGGGCTTACTGGCTTACTGCCGACCTCGGAAACATTGTTTCCAAGTGAAAAAAGACACACCCTTTATTTACAAGCCGAAAAAGACAGGAACAATAGTGTGGTCATTTTGCGAGCATTCCCAATGGATCCGCGTTGCCTTTAAACAGCCGCTCAGCCGCGCGGGCAGGCAGCTGAGCTCCGAGCGGAGCCACATCTCCGTGCTCCGTGCTGGCACAGGAGCGGCCGTTGTAGCCCTTGCGGCCCGCGGGGGGAGTGGCCCCGTTTTAGCCCTCGCGGCCCGCGGGGCGAGCGCCGCTCCGGCCCTCGCAGTCCGCGGGGGGAGCGGCCCCATTTTAGCCCTCGCGGCCTGCGGGGGGAGCGCCGCTCTGGCCCTCGCAGCCCGTGGGGGGAGCGCCGCTCTGGCCCTCGCAGCCCCGCAGGGGGAGCGGCCCCGTTGTAGCCGTTGCGACTGCGGGGGGAGCGGCCGTTGTAGCCCTCTCCCTGCGGGCTGAGCAGCTCCCCCAGCCCTCTCCCTGCGAGCCGATTGCCCACTTCATCCCTCTCCCTGCAGGGAGAGAGGCTCCCCCAGCCCACTCCCTGCGAGCCCAGCCAGCCCCGTAGCCGCACAAGACTGAAAACACTTTAAAAAGTACAGAGAAATATCACACACTTTTATCGAACTGCCGAGGTAACTCACCCCGATAACAACCCCCGCCCCTCAGTAACACCGCCATCCACAGGCAGGCAATAAGCTGTTCTCTGATTGGTTCATCGTCGGAACAACGGGAAACCATGGATTTCAGACTGTTTTGGCTCGGGACTGGACCAGCATGATACTAGGTAAGGGCAGACATCACATTTTTGTCCATAGATTAACCGCACCGGAATATTGGCTGCATTTCCGGGTTTCCACCAAAATTTTAGTCTTCTTGCTGCGGCTTGTATTCGTGAAATTACTGTACTTATGCTGTTTCAAATAAGGATCCCGAAGGAGTGAAAAGATTGTTAGCAACTTAAAATGGCAATACATTGTGTTACCATCTCTTTAATTTCCAGTCCTGGCTTGAGTGGATCAGTATGCAGCTACTGGTACTGCAGTAGGTTTCTGTGTTCTGCTCTTGGCCCTACATTCAGCTTCAGATATGCTGTACATCAGGACCTGCTAGTGACAGCTGACATCTTCACTGAAACAACCAAGGCAGGCAGTGTGAGCCTTTTATCTCCATTAAATTTCATTCAGCAGACTGGAGTTTGTGTCTCATTGTTTCTCCTTTTCATGTAAAAGTTGTAGTTGCCTGGGTAACTTTTGGCAGACTGCTGGTGAAGAAAGGTCTCCTCAGATTATTTCCTCCATGAAGATAAAGGTGTTATCTATGAGAGATAAATGTGGTCTCTGGATTGAAGGAATATTTATGCACTCTCACAAACACCAAATAAGCCTCATCTGTTTCTCTAGAGCAAAGCAGATACACATCCGTACTAATCCATATACACACTAATAAAATCTAGGTCCAAACTAAAATTCATCCTTCTCTCAGGTTCATGAATACCAAAAATAAACAGGATTGAGTCACTCTGCCAAGCTCTGTATTAAGGTTTTCACAGAGTTTGGATTTCATATTCATACCTTTAGGTTGTATCCACACTAATACCAATCACAAGAATTGTTGAGCTGCAGGACACATTCCTTGTGATTGAATGAAAGGAATTCTACCTGACAGAATTTAAAAGAACTGTAACCAACAAACTCATTTTATTTTTGGACTTTCAGATGTTACTTATGAAATTCAGAAATTAACATGAATCAACTACTATTCAACAATCCCTTGCATTCTTCTGATAAAATATAAAATTTTATTAGTTTCATCAAATACAGTTCTTCTTAATGAAGCTTAGTTTTGGAACTACATACATTACTAAAGACCCTTATGATTGTACTGTTAATTGCTTTATAAACCTATTGTCCGTTCAGAAATAAGGGTATAAATAAAATATTAGGAGGTCTGAATAGGAAATAACTATTTATGCAAAGCAGCTTTTGTTCTCTGTTCAATCATGGTTGCTTAATCCTGTCAGCACCTTCTGGTAGCACTTTGATTTACTGCTTTTGAAGTCAACAGCACCACCTTTACAGTATATCATTGAGGTCTGTAAACTGTTAGGCCCAGAGATTGGGCAGTTTATTTTCCACGTACCCCTGACATGTCAACTGTGTGCATCAGTACGACGTAAAGACTGAGCACCCACGGACTTTCAACAGTGTCAAACCTTGTCTTTTGCCAGCTAGTGCAGCTAGCATTATGTTTGTTACAGGGAAAATGTCCATGTGAAAAGCAGCCTGGCCTGAATTTGCTTCACTTTCCACCCTTTTTTATAGTATTTATGTTAATTGGTTTTCCTGGAGATGATCCAAGTCACTCTTCGTGTTGTTCTACATCTCACTTAGGTTATGGATTTAGTTTGACAATTCTACATTAAAAACAACAACAACAACAAACCCAAAAAGCCCCAAAGAAACCAAAAACAAACAAACAAACAAAAAAACTGCAAAGAGAGGATGGGCAGAGACCAAACCTACAGGCAAATGTAAGACTTATCAAGAGATTTATTAGTCTGGGAACATCCAGAGGGTCAGCTGCTCTGCAGTACCTGCTTGTGCTCACACTGACGCCCCAGTGTAATGCTACCAGATGTGTGCTGGAGAATAAGTGGACAGATGCTTGTGACACTTGTGATGCAAGTTCTCCCCCTGCCTTACCTCATGAAAATTTGTCTAGAGCAAATGAAACAATAGAAGGGGAAATTTTCCCTTAATTCTGCTGCAGAGACTCTACACAGCCAAGTGTTCATCCAAGATGTCTAAGTAAATTTGCTAGTAAGGCAGCTAGAAAGGCCCTCAGACTCATGGAAAGCTGAGCTACTAGATGGCTTTTTATACTTGTGTGAGCCTTATCACTTTTATGAACAGCTTGCAATCTTTGTAATATATATCTGGTAGATATTTAGTGGTAAGTGAAGTTGAATATAAAGCTGTATCTGTGCTGACATTAAAAAAATGAAATTACCAAATAGACACAAAAGAATGGAAAATTTTAAATAAGATTTTAAAAAGCCAATATGAAGAAATCAAAGTAGGTGTCATACATTTAGTCCATTAGAAACTTTGTGGTACTTTTTAATTTTTATAATTTTTCTCTTCAGACACCTGCCTCTCTTTTAAACAGACTTTCTTCTAAAATATCCCCTATTTTCTTTTTTCACATCCAAATATTTTCATTCGTACCAAATAGATTTCAAGCCAGAGGTCCAAAAATACAAAGATGTTTTTAAAGATAGATGAAATTGAAACTGAACAATATCTTCGAAAAAGAACACTTCCCTCAAAATATGCTTCTCTCTTGACTCTGCCCTTTAAAAACCAGAATAAAAGTCAGAAAGTCTGCAAGTCTTTGACAGTGCTCAAGTAAAAATCTGAAATTTAGGCCGTTTTCAGGTTTACTTCCGTGCTCAAAAAAACCTACTCTAACTGAATGTAAATCCAATTGCAGTGACTACCTTCTCCTCCTCTAACTGTCACTTGCTACTGTTCTGTGGTATCTAAGTCAGGCAGTTTGTGAATTAATGATGAGGGGGTGTGTATTTTCTTTTTCTGAAGAACAGTGAAACTAAAATTTCTCATTTCAAGTCTACCAGTGTCATTACCTGCACATACCTCATTCCTTTCCAATCAGGTTGGAACCTTGCTATAATTTTCTAAGTCCAGATCTGCTATTCATTCAGCAACACAGTCTCTGGCCACGTACAGAACAAAATCACTGATCTTTCTGGATTTTTTTTAAAAAACAATGCAATTTTAAGTGCTTTAGACACTAATTGCACAGCAATGGCAGCCATTGCCTAGCTGGATTGGCTTAAAAGCTTCATGCAAAATGCTGATTTGCAAATTAACTTGCCTTGGCAACCAGGAGAGATGTCAATTTGAAGCTAAGTGGCAGTATATCATTTCACCTCAAAAGGCCAGGGTTTGCTGAAAAGTGATACACACATTCTCATGATGAAGGATTTGTTATGCTATTGACCATTGACATAAGTAAGTAAGAAACCATTATCCCGAGGACAAAAATAAAAATAAATCAAAGCTCACTTTCCAGCTGTCTATAAGGAGAAGAACTTGCTATTGATGTAATTTCTGGCTAAAATTACTTAGACATTTGCCAGCTGCTTTGTCAAAAGTGAGGATCTGCTAGCTGAAGGCACTATGGCTACTTGTCCAACCAGTGATAAAATCTAAACAGAAGTCTTTTTAAGACTCTCCTAACAAATAGGGGCACTAAAAAATTTGACACTGATGCATACACAAATCTACACCCTGTTAATTCCTTTAAAGATAAGTCTGTTTGCAAACATGATCTTTGTATTGCACTTTTGAGGTGTAGCATGAATTTAGGGTCAGAGGTGTATGAATTGCCCTATGAAACAGAGAGTTCATGTTGGTTGGATTGAAACTGAATGAGATGATCATGATTTGGATGGGGCTGTGCAGTGAGTGACAAACAGCAGCACTATTTGCATCACCATGTATCATCTCACAATGAAGCTATGGTGAAAAGCTCTTTGTTCTGGGAACCCAGCCCAGCAGAGGAAATTGTGGGGAGAAGAGATGAGACTTCTCTTGCTTTGCCTGTCCTCAAAGCTTGTTAATTCAGAGGCTGCTGTGTGCAAGCCCTGGCTCCTACAGGGAAGGGAGTGGCTGACAGTACCGTGGAGCTCAGGCCAGCCTCTTTCCCTGTAGCATTTAGTTCCTACATCTCTCAGTCCTGTTCTTCCAGAGCTAAGCAGTATTGCAGCCTGGACAGCCGTACTTGGCCCTTCAGGCTCTCAGCAAAGCAGCAGGATGGGCGGCGTGTCCCTGCGTGGCTTGGGGTCCGTAGGGATGTCCAGGCGTGTCGGGACCCCTGGCAGGCTGTGCAGGGTGAATCCCACTGCAGGACCTCCCCCTGCAAACCAGAGAGGGGGCAGGAACCCAGCCTCACCCCAGGAGTGGGGATTGTTGAATACCCCCATGCTGGACAGGAGAAGTTTGTTTCAGCCCCTTCAGCTCTGAAAGCTACATTCGTAATTTGTCTGAATGGAAATATTTTGGAGAGCGAGAAGGAGCAAATCAGACTTTTTGGCTTTGCTGGCAACCCTGTGGTTTAACAGTGGCCTTAGACACAAAAAGCCCAGGATTATGTTCCTCCTCTAGCTAACTCTGAGTAATCACATCTACAAATCAGTGGAGAAAATGAGTAATTTGTGATTCAGGCTGAGAAAAGGCTTCAGTCTGGGTCTTTTAGTGTCCCTGGCTGTTACACAGACATACGTTTACATGTGTGGGCATTTTCACCATTTTCTCCAGGAGAAGAAACAAAAGCAAACCAAACAAAACTACTAGACACGAAGACATGAGGTCTTGAAAATTAATGTAGTACGGAATTATTGTCCTCCAGCTTTAATTGCTAGCACAACAATTGATGATTAGGATTCAAAAATCATATCCCACATGTATTCTTCAATTTTTGTTTATAATTTGTCATCCCAGCAGATCCTTCTTACAGTAAGTTTATTTATCAGAGTGTTCATGGAAAGTAGAGCCCAAAGGGGATGTAAATCCAAAGTAAGTGAATTTGTTTAAATATTTAAATCAACATTTGTGTGATGCATTATTGTAGCTCCAGTCAGCATTCTGGAGTAAAGTGGGATGAAAAATAATTTTCAGAAGAATTTTTTAAAGATGGAAGTTAATTATAATTCAAATGCCTAAACTGTACTATGTAAAGAATGATTCTTGTTTCTATTTTGAGTCAAGAAATTTGTTAACATCTATTGCAAAAAAGTATTTACATCATTAAAAAATATATATTTAAAATTCAGTGCTTAAACTCAGTAATTCAAATTTGAACATATAGTCAAACTTGAAAATTATTTCTATGCTTTCAATTATATTTTTAATGCAATGCAGCTAATTCTATTTTTGACTTTTAGTTTGTTAGAAAACATTAAATTAACATTTTCCAAATGTATTGAAAGATGATACTAATCTAATGCAGTGAAAATTTGATTATAAATTCTGTGAAAATGCATTATAATAAAGTTTGTTTTATCCAGAAAGGAAAGTTTATGCACTCTTGTAAGCAGACTAGCACAGTTGCTTAGTATCTCAATGTTGCTTTTCGGTTTTGCAAAAGAAAAGGAAATACTTTTAACTGTACTAAAAAACCTGTGAAGTGGGTGGGGAATTTTGGGAGGGTAACTGTAAAACTCCATGCTCACCCCAAATGAATTTATGTGCAGCTGCATAGTTTTTAGCTATGAATTCGTTTTAACCATGTTTGTTGCTTACCTGCCTTCAACACAGCAGGAACCAAAGTCATCTATGTCTGCTGCAGTTATTTCAATTCTTTTCTTATTAGATGTGTGTTTCAAATGACTGGCACCACAGATTACATTCCCAGTAGACTCTTAGACTTTTGCTTAAATTCATGTAGATCAAGAGTTATCCTAAAATCAGCAAGACATTCTCATTATGTAAAGTTAAGCATATGTTCAAGTGTTTGTATTATCAGGGCTAATCCATAAAATTGAGAAGAAAATAGAATGCACAAATATACAATATTTTTATAGGAACCTATAACTGTATAAACTTAAAATGAATGGGTAGTTTAAACATTAATCATGTATGTGTGTGTATCACACATATTTGTATTAAATTGAACTTGCTCAGATTTTTAGATTGACGTCATCAGTGCTAAATACATGCCAGAAATAATTGTATAACTTCTTTTTCTTCCCAAAAGGGGGTTGCAGTTATACCTGTTGCAAGGAGATGTGATTAACATTGTTTGGGCCCTGTGGCAATTTTTTTTTATTTATTTCTGAGAGAATCCTTAATCCCTGCTTAATTTTATGAACTGTCAAAATGATTCTAAGTATCTCTGTGTTTTGCTTTTTCATCTCAGGACAAGTGTCCAGAGGTACAGATTTGTTGTACAACAGTGGACTACAGGCAATTTTCATCTTTTAATGCCTACAGCATCCAAGGTTGAATTTGTAATAATCACCAGATTATCTCTAAAGGATCTTCCTGTTACACTTGCAAATAGTTCTGCAGGAAAATGCAAAAGATAGAGAAGAAAAATAATTGATTAGATGCAGGAGATCATTTTGTCACATAATCCCAGATGGAAAAGAAAACAAATGTGAATTTCTTTTTTTTTTTTTTTTTTTAATGACAGCTGAAAGATACTATGGGAAAGATACTTGCTATTCTAGCTAAGTCATATGCTGGTTTCATTGCCCTGGTTAGATCTTAAAATGCCTTAAGAAAATGTGCAAAAATAACACTGCAGCTAGAATTTTATTTTAGAATGGGAATGGATTGTTCAAGTGGTATATACAATCATGACAGCTAGCAAAGTAATGTGCCTACACTGCTATTGATATGGCAGGTAAAAAAGGAAAAAAAGGTATGGATATAAATTAACTATAGGTGAGATTCTTATTATTTTTAATAGCATGTGATTATACTTCCATTATATATTAGGGAGCTATGAACTCATTGGGTGATATTTTAAGTGAGAAAGGGAAACAGATTATGGTAACAGATAGTAATTGTGTACATGAAAGGCAGGTGATGGGAACCATGAAGATTTAATAAATGTTGATAAATAATTTACTTTTATTATCGGTACCATAAACGAGATCTAATTCAGGTACAATCTGTGAGCTGTTAAAATTTTCTGTAGTTTGTATCTTACTAAAAGATTGAACCTCATTTCTTTCTCAGAGCTGGGATGTGATTCTAATTTTGTTCATCTTATAATAAATTCATTTGAATGCCACTTATGGCACAATTGAAATTCACACCAAAATAATTAATCAAATCAAGAGGATGTGCCTTTGATTTGAATTTTTTTCCCCTTTATGTACTGTTCAATCTCACATAGATTTTAACATTTTAAAAACCAGGTGAGGTATTCTTTAGTGGTCCAGGCCAGAGGATGGATGACATTTTGCCTGCTGGTACAGAAGATTTAATATATGAAAGTGGGACATGGGAAGCCACACATATATGTCATTAAGGGGACCAAGAAAGGATGGCTCTGTGGGCATGACAAGAGGCAAAAAATATTGATCAGAGTTTCCATGTCTGGCCACTGCATTTGAGGGCAAGTCAGTGTCTGGTGCAGAAGGGAATTGAGAGTTGAATTACATGATTAAAGGATTAGTACACAGGAATGATGAAATGGAAAACAATTAAGATTTATTTCCTATTTTTCCTACATCTAGGAGAGCCAAGCTTCAGATAGGGTAATAGAAAATAATCCAGAACAATAATTCCTGTCTATTGCCCAGAAAATACAGCATTTATTATTGTAAACTAACATATACTGAAGTCACCCTGGATAACCTGTGTCTTGAAGGACGGGTTGGGCAACCTGGAAGAAAAGTATTTGGTCTGTCTCCTGTAGAGTTTTCTTGTTTCTTAGAAATGCATGCTGTCCCATTCCCCTTCATCTGTACTTGAAGAGGAAAGCACAACTTCTCTTCTTTGAGGTCCACCCAAAACAGCATGAAAGAGACCAAAACTTAGGAACCTGGGGAATAATTAAAACAGAACCAGCAGCAGAAGGGTAGAACATGAATTCTCAAGCAGAGCACACATCTACTCTCCTATATATCCTGCTGCTGAGGACAAAATATCATAAACTTAGGAAATTCCAGCCCTGATTTCTTGCAGAAGATTGATTTTTTTCCCCTTGTGGTAGTTAGCAGTGTTAAAATGAAAGTCAAAAAAACCCCCAACAAATCAAAAACAAAAACCAAACCAGGATATTGAAACTGCAACTACTTTCTACTCGTGTGTTTTGATAAACATAGGAGAAAGCATTTGAGAAATTTGAAATTGGGAAGCCAGGTGATCAAATTATCCTCTTTGTTCAGATATATAGAGACATTAGGTAGTCATCAAATATTGATGATGCGTTAAAGGTCTAAGACTAAGGTAGAGCTCTCCATTTGTTTGTTTTGTTTGTCCAATGTGTTAAGTAGAATAACTTATGAGAAATGATAGAATTCATACCTTCTACTCCTTTTGTTAACAGGTTAGCCCTCGACCAATTCACATATCTAAGGCTTTATGTATTATTAATCAAAAGAGTTAAAAAGTCAATCCAATCTGGTTATATACAGTAGTTCTTGTGGTTTTCAAACCTTTAAATAATTTATGGTGTCATCACTTTCCCAGTGGATATCAGGCTAGTTGAGTGTCTGGAATCAGAATCCCACTGGGAAAAAAAGAAACATAGTCGGAAAAAGTAGTAATTTTTTTTTTTTTTTTTTTTTTTAATAATAGCGACTCCAGCCTATTGTATCATCACTATCAGTCTCTAGAGAGATCATTTCTCTGAAAGAGAAGTTTTTCTTATACGAATCCTTTTGGGATGAAACAATCTTGACAAATCTATACCTACATATTGTTCTAACTGGATAAGGGAGTGTGTGTGTTGAGCACACGTGGAGGTTTGTTCTGTTTCTTTTGAAGTGGTAAGCCCCCACAGTTGATCATTGTAATCTGAAATGGCCCTTTTTTTTTTTTTTTTTTTGTTGTAAGTATGTCTCAAATTAATTCAGCCATTTTTGATTATGTGAATACTGGGGAATCTACTTTTGAGCTTTTTAGTCTTTCTAGGTATCCAAGAATATAATAAAAAAGTGATTTAAAATAACACATTCAATTTAAAAGTATGTTAGAGAAATAATGACATTATTTTATGTGATAGAATACCAGATTCTGCCTTCCCAAGTAAGGGACTTGACTTCTATTATTGAATAGACTGCTACCATATATTTAACATATAACCTCCTTTCAGAATTAAAAACCTCCTTTCAACCCAGAAAATCATATATTCTTTCTCCATGTAAAATAAGGTCACTGAAGACCAGGTATATCTGACAGGTACTCTGCTAGTTCCCCAACAGAATATGAGTTTTTATACCTCTTTGTTTTGCACTGTATCTTCCAAGCATTGTCCCATGCATAACCTTTTTTTTTTTTTTCCTTGAACCTCTCAATAAAAACTTCAGGATGTATCAGTGAAGAAAATTGTCCTGTGATCTTTTACAGCAGCTGATTTTATCTTTAGCTGCTAGCTGTCCATACCCATTGACTTCAACCAGGTCCACAATTCTTCCTGCTGCATCCAGATCCTGTTTTCTACATGTCTAGGAAACTCTGCCTCCTGACCCTACAACAGCCTGGACACTTGCTAACAGAATAGAGCGAATGACAAGGATGCATTTCTGCATGCAGTCAGCCAGACAGCCTAGCAACGTTCTGCTGGAGTTCAGAATTATGCATTTATATAAACTAAGACTGGCCTTAAATGTAAGTCAGGAAAGTAATCCTTCCATGAATGTGAGATATCTATCCCATCTTGCTGTTATGAAGACAGAAAATTTGCTAGATGAGGGAGGTGAACATTTCACTTACAGAATTAGGATTTGAGTCCCTTATTCCTGTAAAAAAAGAAAAAAATAGACAAAATTTGAAACATAAAATGTGATAGCATAAAACATGGGGGGTGGGGAGTGAAGGATTTAGGTGCATGCATATCATAAAATTCCCTCAGTACCACTAACTCAGCTGTATTGATGACATGTATTGACTCATATTCTGCTTTCAGCAACACTTGTGTAAATCCAGGGTACTGAAACTTCAGTCACTTCGGAGCAATTGCTCTTGATTTACACTCGTGTAACTGACAGCGTTTGACCCTTAGACTATACATATATCTTAAATTATGCATTTAGCTTCCTGAGCCACAACTGAACAATAAGGCAGTACATATATCATCTGGTATGTACCATAGATCAGTTTAATGTGGACATTTTAGTTTTGCAATTCTTCTACTCTTGTGCTGCTATTCTCATACTTGAAAGAGTATTAAATTTTATATATATACATATATATATACACACACACACGCACATTGGCACTTTTAAGTGTGATTCTTAGATCATATATGGCTCCAGAAAGCTGTGCACTTCACCCATCTTTTCCAAACATTGTGTGCAAAAACTAGTTAAGAGCTGCATGAGTGTTTAAACTGATCTTAATTATCACTCTCTGAGTGATCAGAACCTTACTGTTCACAAGAATATTCCTCTCCTAGTTCCCTATCTCCAAACAGGGACAAGGCTGCCCAACGAACATGTAAACATGTCTCAGCATAGGTTTGGTGAGATGAGGAAGAGCGACAGGGGTGCCCTGGGTCCTGTGTTTTTTGGCCATGTTTATGAAGTAATTTCTCTCTTTATATGTTGGGGTCACACCTGTGAAGCTCTTCTTTTCCCAGGGTAGGTCTGGCTGAATTTTGCAATATCAGCCTTATCTTGCCAATTCTCTGCCTAGTGCCAGCTTGCACAATGATTATCCTGCAATCACATTCCCAGAAACTTCTGCTGAAAATAAAAGGTTCTTCCAGAAATACCTTGAGAGATAAATAACACATCAACTTAGGCACTGTGCTTTAACCTCCTCTGAAGGCAACTACTCCTGAACAACTCCAAAACAAAATGACCTCAAATAAGTGTTTTGTCCTATGGTAACTCTTTGTACAACGAGCACACTGTAGCCATATGAAGATGAGGCCAAGAGTAAAAAAATGGTACATATCTCTGGAAACTTAGAAATGGTTTTAGGCTTTTGGCTCAATTTTTCTCTCAATAATAGATAGCACTTCATTCTAGTAACACTTCACATTTCCACATACTTCTTTCTAAAGACTAAACCTGCAAGGCTTGTATTATTTCTGTGGTTCCTACAGGCTTCCAAGTGGCAGATATACTCTGCAAAAAAAATTAAAAGAAGCAGACATATTTTAAAATTTGATTATTAAGACATGAAAATAAGAAGTAATTTTATTTGTAAGCAAGAAAAAAGAGGGAAAAGAGAAGAAAGTTTAATAGAGAAGCAATAAAGTTTTGGACAGTTCACAAGGTCTAGCAGCCTGTGGGCCAAACAATAAGCAATTTGTTGAGGAAGAGAGAATAAAGACATTCTTTCAGGCTGGCCGGCTGGCATGGTGAGCTGCCCATTGTGCTGCTGGCTGCAAGACCTGGGATTAGGGAGCAGCTCAGGTTCCCAGGCTTGGCACCAATGGAAACTCAAGTTTATGTATTTAGTCTTTGAACAGAAGAAGAGGTCACAGTTCAGCACCATTTGAGAGCTGATCTACCAAACAGCACTAGTACTGGCTCCAGAGGATGAATGTTCATCTGCCCATTTGGTCAAAGGTGAGCTGCCCTAATAATGCCTCTAGCTAGGTAGGAAAGATAAAAAAGCTTGCAACATATAGCTGGGATGGGGGAGGGACACACTTTCAAGAGATAGACTGCAGTGAAAAGGCAAAATACAGTCATAATGACAATCTGCTCTGTGAAAGTTGCTCAGTGGGTTAGAATCTAATAATTCAATATACAAAAAATGCGTTTAAAATAATCTTACGTTATTCATGTGCTTTCATAAAATCGGATATATTTCTGCCTTAAGAAAAGGAAATGGAGAGAAAGTAAGTGTGCTTCTTTGTTACACTAAAGCATTTTTTTTCAAAATGCAAGAAAAGAAAAGGTAGAAAAGAAGGAAGAGAGTAATAAAATAAAAATATTTAAAAATAAAGTATATCTTGCAGGGTTAAGCTCACCAAATGCATTCATCAAGAGTCAATAAATGGGAAAAAACAAAGCTATATTAGCACCTCTAAGGTCTAGAAATCATTACACCCTGAAGACTGTGCAGAGAACTAACTTAGGAACTGACATTCTCTGTGGATAGGCATTTGTTTTAGATACTCCAAATTTTCCAAAATTATACCTTAATCTGAGGAAGTCAAACCTTTTTTGGCTACACCAAATAATTGAAGTACTTACTGGAAATTCAGAATGAATAATAGCAGAAATTGTACATCACACACATATTAATAGAAAAATGTAGTTTTTTGCTGATTCTATTCCTGTTCCTGTTTTGATAATTTTATGTAGATCTAGGGGAAATTTTAATAAATTAGTGATCCAATCTCATATTTAAAAATTAAATTTTATGAGTCATGTAGACTAGAACTCTACACTTTATGGTTTTTTTCACTTTCTGAAAATATCCACAGGATTGAATTTTTCTAGAATACATATCTCAGAAGGAAAGAAATGTTGATGCTTGCATGTGTGAATATGAAATTTAAAAGATCTAGAATGCAAAGTAAGAATCTAAAAAAGCCCCAGATAAGTAATCAACAACCAACAGCTGCATCACTTGAATGTTCATGCTCACTCTGTGAAGAATATGGAAGACAAAAGTGCAGTTAAGCATACAGGAAGCCTTGCACATTTTTCCCTAATGAATACATTGGAGATGAGTCTGTTTATGAGCATCTAGTGGACAGAAGAAGTATCTAAATTCGTCATCCTCCGTGGGGTATGAACTGAGTCAGGATAGCAAAATCTGGCCTTAGGAGAATTGCTCATTAAAGTCATTAAGTCCAGTTCTACCATCTTTAGATAAACAGTAAATTTCAAAGTCAGGTTTTCCTGGTAAGAAGCTTTCAGGAGTAGCAATTTAAAACATCTCCAAAGAACAATATTGCATGAGGGCTTATGATTCACTCCACCTTTTAATTTTACATTAAGCTCTTCTATTTGATATTTTTCTCTTCACAGACAGAGAAAAGAAATAGGGTTTTTTTTGTTTTGTTTTGTTTTTTTTAACAGAATGAGACCACGGGGTAACCAGGCTGAAGAGTTATAATAACAGACATTATGAAAACTTGTAATTATTGGTTTGAGATTCCAACACAAGACAAAATGACACTTTGGTGTTTCGGGTCTACAGCTTCTGCTGATGTAAACTAAGCCCCAGGTCCAGCCCAGAAGTGGAAGGCAGCACAGCACAGGAGTCACAGGAGCTGCCCTCAACAGGGTATTTCTGCATTTGCCTCTGAACAGTGATTCTCTGTAAACTGCTTGGACTCAAATTCTTGCCGTGAGTTTTCCAGAGAGCTTCTGAAATTGGGAGAGTTTCTCAAGTCAACTGAATGCTAAGCCTTTTTGCTACAGGAAAGCTAGAGAAAGGAAGGCTGCTCCCTCAGTTTTGGTAGGACTCTGAACCCTGGCACCAAAGAAGAACCACCAAATTCTCCTCAGAAGGAATCCAGTGACAAGTGACATGAAGAGTCAGTGGCATGGCCAGTGAAGGCCAGATGCCTTTAGAAAACTTCTGTCCAATGAGGTCATGGAGCTTGCTGTGTAATGTACTGTTGCTTCAAGTCTGTCCTAAATTAAACAGTGTCAGTCCGTGGCTTGAAAGTTTGCTTGCAGTAGATATCACATCCTCCTTCAGGCTTTCTCTGTACCTGTCAGCAAGGGAATACTACCTCTGCTGTGTCTGAGCATTGCTGGGAGAGTAATATGAAACAGCAGCAAGTAATCATCTGCTTTGGGACTATAGTTCAGATTAACTTCGTGAGCAACTTGAATGTGAGTTTCAAATTCTGAAAATCCCTTCAAGGCTTCAAATCTGAGAGAATAAATAATCTACTAATGATTTCTGTTTTTTCTTTTTTTTTTTTTTTTTTTTTTTTTAATTTCAGTATAGATTAACTTTCTGTCTAGAGTTTAGAAAGGGGGTTTCCATCTCTTTCTTTCTTGGTCTTGTTGTTTAGCTTTCATCTTTGCTGCAATTCTGCTCCCCTCCAGCGTCAGTTCTCACACATCTCTCATCTGCACATTTTGATGCATGCCTGTCCTATGACTGCTTCACCTGCATGTGCCTGGTACAGGCCCCACATGGCACCCCCCCCTTTTCTCTTGCTGCCTCTCTGTCTTTCTCAGACCACAGGGGCCACACGATCACCACTTTCTCAGTGTGGCATTTCCTTCTGTGCGCTGCTCTCGCGTGTTGTTTATCTCTCGGAAGGATTGCAGCTATAGATAGCATCAGTGGAACTGTATCTGTCTAGGAGCAGATGTCTACCTCTGCCATATCATCTTAATTGCCCTGCTGTGGCTCACCTACCAGAAACCTTTTTTTTTTCCCCTGCATTACTTTTTTTTCCCCCCTCCAATTTTGCAAATGATTAGTTCAAAACCAGCAGGACTCAGCTTATAGTCATAGGAATTAACTGGGCATGTTTAATCTTTTAAGGAGAGAGAATCCCTTTGGTTGCTAGCCTACTGGACATTATTTTCTAAGGTCTTTGAGGTTTTGCCTTATATTTTCATTTTACAGTGAATTAGGTAAATATTACTGAAAGAGAAACTAGAGAAGCAGGAAAATTTTATAAAAATATCAGTCAAAACCAAAGCATTACTGTCTGGACTAGGAGGATAAGGAAGTAATGCAAATAACTATATGTGACAGAGACATACTCTTACCTGTTTCTACAGTATTGATAATTTCAAGTTTGAATTTTCTTCTCTTTTTTTCTTTTTTTTTTTTTTTTTGAGACAGAAAATTGAATCACACAGCACTTCAGAAGATTCTTCTATGTAAAAAAAAATTGAAAGGTATTCATTTGGCAGTCTTAAATACAAGTGATGCAAATTATACCTTTCAGTCATTCTAGTTTTACAGTGATAAACAGTAAAATATGGATTTGCCTTAGTTTGGGACTAAAACTTAGACTATGGGAAAGTACAAAAAAAAAGAGAACTGGCAAATGATTTCTTCATTTTCCATTATAACTGCTTTAGGCATTTTGTAGAGGGCTGAAAAAAAAAGTTTGTATCAGAAAGCTACAATTCAATTACCTGTGTTTGCCATGTGACAAAGATAGGTTTGAAAAGTATCCAGGCTTCAGTGAGCTCAGACTTAGCCTCAAGTTTACAATAAAATTTGAATCAAGTTTCACTTCAGGTTTTGAAATCATGCTGTGGAAAATACTTACTATATTAATTAAAAAGAATTTGGTCTTTTGATGAAGAAACACAAATACAGTGTTTTAACAGGAGCATATATACCAATATACACATTCACTGTCAGTGATAAATTAAAATTAATCAAACATTACTATGCTAGTATATAAACTACTACAATTACTTCCAATCACAGGCAATGCAAATCAACAGAAAAGTAGCACTCTGATGTATCAAGTTAGAAGAACTTTTATTTTAAGTATGTGCATGTAAACCATAATTTGCATCTCCCTTCCTTTCTCCTTTTTTGAATAAGGACCTTCCAATGCAGGATGGGAATATCCTGTACCCAGCATCGGGAATGTGCTTGCCACAAGACAGCTAACTTCTATCAGAGCTGTTTACAGAAATTTTGGTAAAGCTAATTTAATTTTTTATTCCTTACCCACCTCCCACCCCACACCTCTCACCTCCTCCCCATGACAATTGCGTTCTTTTTTGCTGCATTTAATGTCTTCTTAAGTTATCTCCTCACTTCTGCAGCGTCTTGAGAACAGCTGAAGATCATTGTGTTCTATTTAAGGTACTACACTAATAGAAGTTTCAAAATAAGCAAAATTCAGTGCAGAATCTTCATCTGGATTTTTTTCCTTTACTGTTTCACCTCAGCTTTTAAAAACAGATTAAATTTAGTTGAAAATTACCCTTGTAAAGACAGTAGCTTTTTATTCATCACAATCATTTCCGAAGTGTCAGCAGAACAAAGGTTTTTTTACAATAGCAGCAACTACAGCAAAGTAGTACAGTTTTGGGAGTTGAGGCTCAATCTTTCTTCGTATCTCATCAGAGCCGTTAATTAAATTTTGTTCGATAATATTTACCGCAGGTCATGCTGAACCCTCCACCCTCCCCTTTACTGACACACACACATACAGACACAAAAAAGTCACACTTCAGGAAAGAAAGCGAAGATTTTAAATATATTTGCAATTGTAGCAATTCTACTTTCAGAGTCTTCATCTGATTTTCAGAATTCTTAGTGACAAAACAACAAAACAGAAAGTAAGATTTAATCAAGACAATGTTTCTATCACGTAATTTTTTGGTAAATGTAAATGACTGATATTTAATAGTTAAACTTATAAATTCAATTAAAGCCCTAAGAATGAGTCCCACTTGTTTTAATCAGAAATATAGGTGAAATTACAAACTTAGATAAAACTATGGGTCAGACAGATACCTGCCAGAGGCTCTCTGATCCTGGTGATAAATGTGGCTCTTTCTGTTTAGTTTCAAAGATCTCTAGACATTTAAGCCTGATTTCAAGCAAGTGTTCCTATTTCTGTATTGAGCTGCCTTTTATCTGACCGCCACAGCAGTACCAGAAGGCACCTACATTCCTGCAAGTTCCTGGATGCTAGGTTCCTATCATCCCATTAATGTCCATTATTTACGGGGACTATATTTATTTTGATATTTGAGTTCTAAAACTCCTGGAAATGCTAGATATCTTCTCACTGAACTGCAGTGAGCAGTAACAGTAAGAAATATTTTTTGCTGCAAAATATTTGGGGTAATGCAATCTGCTGACTAAGTCTCCTGCTGCCTTGGGAGACAGACAAGAGTCACAGATCCCATCCTCATCTCTACCACTGATATTCTGTGAAGTGTTTTGGACAAACCACTATTTCTATTATCCTTTGGAAAAGGATGACAGTAATAAAACTTCTTTCCACTTTTTTTTTCTTTTCCTCAACCTTTCTTTATTAGATTTGACATTTTTAAGAGACTGATGCTGGCTTTTTTGTGTCAGCAGAACTAGGCTATACAGCACCTTACTTAGAATTTCTAGGCATTCCATAATACTAGTGATAAGAATAGTAAATATCTGAATGATTAATTGATGTGAAGAGGAATTTGGAGTGAATCTTAAACCTCAAATGAATCCAAATTGTTTAGATGGCAGTAGTCCAGACATTCAGAGCCATATCTGAATTTCTTTCAAGTATGAAATGTTTGGATATTTCAAGCCCAAAGGACTTAATTATCTTCATGACTAAACTTGTAGTATCTCCACGGAATTGGAAATTCCTCCCTATTTATGCAGGCAAAATAGGGCTACATGTAAGAACAATGTGAAGCAGGAGAGTGGGACCAGGCTGCCATGTGTTCACTATCATGGGCAGTAACTTAGGGAAGCACCATTCAGAGAAGTACAGCCCAACATCCTTCTCTGGTCATTTCTGCCTTAGCAGCTGCCCAAAGCAGATCCATTTAGTCTCTCGCTGTTATTCCCCACAGATAATACCATTATGTGATTTGAATTTGGACAGAAGGTTCCTTCTTCACACCTCTTCCCAATTTTTCTCTTCCTGTTTCTGGTGTGACAACCAATTTTGGCAACATAGAGTGTCAACTGAGACAGTATCAGCATCCACTATTATTACACTGAATACAGTATCTCGAACCACTGTTATTATGTGCACATTATGAGTTGCTCAGGCCTGTGCTTCTGATGCTCACAATTCAGTGTGACAAAAAGGAAGAATTTTGGAAAACTCAGTCTGTGCATCTGAAAGTGGGTGGGAGAAGCTGGGTAGCTGAGGGAGTGTTTCATAATGCATAGGCACTATAAACTGACTCAGCACGAATGGATACCAGCTATTCTCTGACACTGAAAGGAAGAAGTGAAAGCAAAGTGCATGAAGTGTTCTAAGAGCTTGTTCTGTATTGCACTGGCTGACCTCCTCAGGCGACAGGGCATTGTGGCTTTAGAGATGAAGCAGTTTTCTCAGTCCCTGAGTTCACCTTACTGACCAGCTCTGTAAAATTTCAGTCAATTTCAACAGTTTCTGCAGATGAAGTCTGTCCATTTAGTGACTCCATTTGGTGACTCTCAATGGGAGAACAGTTTGACATAAAAAACTTTGCCTTCCACCTGTGCTAGGGAGCTGGCTTTTTTTTCCCCTCCACTTTTTAAAGTGTATTTTTTCTTAAATTTTATTTCATCTCATGTTGCCACTGTATCATCTACATTATATACTGTAGGTGTTTTTTACTGGAGCCCCCTTATAGTCCTTGCAGAATGCATTTAGAAGGAGAAGACACTGGGATTACATAGATCTTTCCCTGATTATAGCAACTGAACTTTGAACTATTTTCTGGTCCAGTTTTGAAGCATCCCCATAGATAGAAGAGAACTTTTGAAGATGATTACACCATCCTATTACCAGTTTGCTCTGTGGGGAGAACCTCCTGTACCCAAAAGAGTCAAACTGGCTCTTCCCGTTAGTAACAAATCAATCATCAGCAATATCTTCCATGAATTTATGATAAAAAATAATGGAAATAACATTGTTTCTGCATAGACTTGATTTAAAAAATGTTTTCAGAAGGGTGTTCTTTTAAATATTTCTTACAAACATGTTGATTTTAATGATTTCTTAAGGGAAACATTTCAGTGGCTAAAATGAAAATAAAATAATTCATTTCTGCTTTTGTCTTCCAAATTTATCCTTTTAACATTTGTATTTTATTCTGTATAAACATATAATATCAGATATATATTAAATATTTCAAACTGATCAGTGAGAATTTTTTTTACTCTACTGAAACAATTTAACAATATCAAAACAAATGTATTGTTCCACTTGTTGGAAATAAATACCTTTAGAAGTTCTCCCCTGCTGCTGTGTGAATGTGGAGTTCTACATTTTGTCCTAGATAGGCACAAAGGGAAAACTCAAAAAGTCAGGGTTCACTCTACTATTCCTAGTAGAGAAAACTGGCTGTTTTCAGAAGAAAAATGGGGGAAAAGTATCACAGGAAAAGAAAAAAAAGAAACAAAACCTCTCTTATGTCATCTTAGACACCTCACCGGCCTTTGACAATTCACTGTACTGTTCAGCTGTGCTCCTTCAGCACTAATGCTGCTCCTCATTTTCTGCGTTTTTCATGAGCCATATACCTAACTGTAACAGAACTTTAAATATTAAGAGTTGTTCAAATGCATTTCTTCCATTCACCAAGACATTTTGAAAAACAAACACCAGTCTTTTAAGTTAGGACATTCTATATGAGAGGTGACATGTTTGAGAGATAATAAAGTAAAATGTTATTTACCCACTGAATGATGGAGTCATGGCCATAAGCATTACACAGAAACATTTGTGAATTATACCAGTAAGAGTATCACAACTTTAGGAAAAGAAAGAAAAAAATAAATTACTTGGCCTGTCATTAGGGAAGCTATAGCAATAGCAGCAGGGAAGAGGGTAAAGAATCCAAAAAATAAAAGACAGAGAAAAGGATAAAATCTGATTAACGGAGTTTGTAGATTGGAAAGCCTATCTGTGGTTCATTTAAACATGAATACCTAATGCAAGGCTAGGCAATCCCTTATAGCACTGACTTCTAGAAACTGTAAAAAAAGATCATGCTTTAGTCCTGCTATTACTTTGCCTTGATGATAGGAGAATATGAATGCTGTTTGAAAGATAGTACCATTTCTTTGATACATCAAAAAGCACTCTGCAGTAGACTACTACTTTAGTAGGACACTTATAGTCAAAACCAGTATTTGACTATCTCCTAATGTCATATTACAATGACAGGAGCTCAAGGTATATCAATTTAATCTTAGTTCAAAAAAGTCTTTTAGCTCTGCTGTAGCGAAGTCAAAATGGACTTTTATAGTTTTTCAGCTTGAAATTGGACAACGAACAACTTTTATAGTAAAAATGAAATGCAGAGCATGGCTGAAAGGGTAATCATATTCAGATTTAAAAAATAAAGCACTTGCAACTTATTTGGCACTAAAATTTCCAAATAGGAAACTATGCCAACAAGAATGAGATTACACAATTAAAAATCACGTCTTCTCACTATGAAAAGATAGTACCTCTGCAGTTCTGCATTTCTTGTTCGCTTGTTTTATAATGTTTAAGGATAATGAATGTTTTGAAATGAGTCATGATATACCTTGATGGAAATGAGAACTAGGCTCACTTCATAGATTTTAGGCTGAACAGTTTAGTACGCAGCTCAGTATAAGGTGAATGAATTTTGAGTAAATTTCTAAAATTCACCAGTGTAATCTTTTGCATTTTTTAAAAAATAAATAAATAAAGGGAAAAAAGAGAAAGTGTTCATTTGTAGAATTACAACATGTAAGAAGTTCTTACAATGGATAGGTGTTACCAGCCTCTGGTTTCACCAGATTGTAAAACGAATCCATGGAGTGAGTCACACAGTTCAGCCACAGTACCTGGCAGCCAATTCATTACTCACAAAGAGATACAGAAATGGAGTGTGCACACACTCATCACCAATAAAATTTTTAACAGTTATGCCTGGTTTTAAAAAAATTTCCAAGTCTAGATCTAACCCAGCTCAGGATTCAACAATGTAATTTAAATGACTGGCCCTGGAGATCAAAAACACATACTGCAGGTATTGTAGGTTCTCTCTGCATGTGTACAGCCCTTTCTGGGTAGCACTGTAACTGTGTGCAAAGACAAAAGCTGTGAAATCGTCTCACTGCAGAAAGCAGGTTTCTTTTCCGGTCAAACACTGCACTTGGAGGCTTCTTGGTGCTCAGTTCTTACCATTGTTGCTATGTTTGTTTGGGAACCCTCATCCCAGGAGGAAAACTGCCTTCCAGATTCCTCTTTCTCAGATCTATTGGGACCTCTTAATGTGGCAAAAGTGACCAAAAACCCCCAAGCCCTACCGATCCACAAGTCTGTACAATTTCTCATTTTCCTTTCCTGTCATGGTTGCAATAATGAAATTCTGTGGAATATTGGGGAAGTAAATTATCCAACTCTTTGGTTTGCTTAAGAGTTTGTGGTCGGGTATCAAACAGACGTGTCAAATTACCTAACTTTAATTTCAAGTAATTGGTGAACAGAATTACCCTCAGGGCTGAGGGAATTATAAACAACGCAGCTCCTGGTAATTTTCTCCCCTCTGGATAGAGCCAAGTGGAAATTGCTGCTAGTGGATATGTTACAGCTGCTTGTGACATTCTGAGAAGGTGGATATTTGCAAATAATACAGTTCACTTGACCCTCGCTGCTTGGCAATGAAAGAAAAACAATCTGAAGTACTTTCTTGGGGTTTTGGTAAGCACTATCCTTCTTTCCTGTGATTTCTGCAATGATCATTTAAGTGCTGGTAATAATTTGAGAGAATTTATTTTGAATAAGTTTTCATATGTGCAGCATTAACCTAATAAAAAGAACAATCCAGACTTGACCTCAAATGCTGCTCTTTAGCTAATATGTCTGCAAAAGAAACATAAAGAAACATATGCAGAAAAAGATGCAATAATGTGTATGATAAACCCTGTATGCATTTTTTTTATGATAATTGCTATGAAGGGGGTGATGTGGAAGAACTCATTAGGTTTTCACCTCCCAAAAGATTTTCTGAGAACATACAGCCCGCGATGAAGCTCTATTTCTGTTGTCATTTCAAAGGGCCTGATTCTTCTATCACCTACACTGTATTTCCTTGACTTGAATGGATTTAATTTTGTTTTATGTAGGAAATGTCAACACACTTTTTTTCATAGTATTCTCTTCTGGACTCTCAAAATCAAGAAGTGAGGATAATTCAAATCAGTTTGAGATAAATACCTGAGCTCGAGTGGTCCCTTTCAGGCTTGATTGGCATTAAGTAGAAACCCAGCAGGTCTGTCAAATCCTTTCTTAAAATAAACCAGTCAGATTACTTGGGATGTCTCCATCACTGCTCTTAATGTGTTTCTCTGTTTCCTCTGCTGCTCTGATTGCTGCTGAGACTGATGGGATTTTTGTTGCTTTTATACCAAACTGAATAGCCCATCCACTGGGCCACCTGTCCCCTTCAGGGGCTTCAAGAAACAGTCTGTTGACTACAAAACTAACCACCAGTTGCTAAGTTAGGCTCATATGCAGAAGCAGAGGAATGATGACCACACCATTTTAAAGTCTATGTTTAGAAAGCGAGTGTTTCTGGACTTAACAACTTGCATATGGTATAAATTCAAACCCTCAAACTGAAAACCTTGAGGAACACTCTGCAGACACTCAAGCCAAAGTTTGATGTCAGAGATGTCAGCAGGCACCAGTCAGACTGTTGTGACTATCAGGCCACAGCTCATGGTTAAAACAGTGGGGCTGAGGCTCCCCATGGTCCCACACTGCACTCGTGAGGAGAGCAGAAGAAAAAGTGACATAGTCCACCGTAGGTGAGTTAAGTAGGGCTTTCAGCATATTAGTATGCTATTGGCAAAGGTGTCAGTTGGTCAGAACTTGTAGATCCCAGATTTTGTGGAACAGCTAAGAATATCAGTGCTCAAAATCAAAGAAAACTTTAGGAAGAGCAAAATGTTCAGTAGACTCCACTTACTATTTTTGTGACTTTTGCATTGTGAATTGTTATTGTTTGTAAGATGGGAGAAAATAAGGGGGTTAATTTTATGTTCTGTCTCTCTTTTCAAGGCTGTTGATAAGTGATAAAGGCAACCAAGAACCACACTGTAAGGCATTGGGTAGCTGTGCCTTGAAATTTTTATTTCAAATAAAAACTGAATTTGAATTCTTATAATACAAGAGATGAAAGGTATTACTGTGTTGACTTCTACATCGACTCCTGTAGTAATGAAGAGTGGCAATCTAGGCTCTCTCACTGAACAAAGATTTGGGTTTGCATAATGAAGTGTTTCTTTCAAGCAAAGGAGAAATCAGATACGAGATTTTTTTACTTTCTGATGCCACAGGACATTCAGTGTCTTACTAGTTGAACAGGTTTTAGTCTCAACGGCTTGTCAGGGCCTGTACATTGCCTCCATTTTGTTTGGTAACTCTTCATAATTTAGCCTGGGATTGTTCTCTCTTATTTGGAAATGGTCTCTGCCTTCCTCTGTTTAGAGTGCCATCCGTAAGTGACTGTGTGAGTGTGTGCTAATGCTTTAGTTATCCACAGAGTTCTATCCTGCAAGCACAGAAATCTTTGTCCATTAGGACAGTGATAGTTGTGGAGGTTTTGTGGGCATGTCTCTAAGGAAAGTTAAAAATATCCCATGGTCAGTTTCTGTGGGTTTCAGAATGCATACGAGAGGCTGAGCCAAATCTTGGGCTTGCACATGTTGTTTCATTCCAGTTGAGATCAATGGGCAGATAGAGGTTTGGCCACAGGTGTTTCAAGCCTTTCCTTCCTTTTCAACTACAGCTCATCTTATCACCCCCAAACTGTTTCAAGCCCATCAGCTTTTAACTGTGGGAAACAGTGAACAACTGAGTGAAGCCCTGCCTTTTTATGAGTGTTTTTCTGCACCACTTACACCTCAGCCCCACTTCCTTCTGGCAGTACCTGTTAGCAGCACATGGCCCTCAGCAAGCCTGCTCCATCTTTACTGCACCAAAACCTCTTGGTAGGTACAGGATATATTTGGGCTAAAGTGCCTGGCATTTCTTTTTCAGCTGGTAAAAGCTCTCTTTGGAGCTTTCAGTTATTTGTTTTGTTTTGTCTTTCCCTTTATTTATTTATTACTGAGCTATCTGTGAGGAGACAAAACTCACTTTCTGGGATTTTCAAACTTCAAGAAATCTATAAGGCAGGAGGTTCTGCAAGCTGAGATTCTTTTTTATTTTTCTTCTATTTTATTACTCACAACTTAATGTTAAAAATTCTTACCTATAAAATCTTAGTTCCAGTGGCATGTTTTCTCCAAACACTAATTCATTCATGTTTTCAGTATAGCTTAAGACTAAGTGAAGTATTTTCAGTTTTCTTTTCTATTTCTTTCACTTTCCTCCTAATACAGAAGTAACATCACAGACATACTTTTGTCCTTTTTTTCATACCCCTTGCAATGATGAAATAAAGCATCCTAAAAATGTGTAAAGCCTCTGAAATGTAGGAGTGGTTTAAAAAGTAAGACAAGTTGCTTTGCTTACAGTGCTGTAGAGTTTATATTCATCAAAATTTCAAGCTCTATTTGTTCAATTGATGGTAGAAATATTTAGAAACATTTTTTTCTATACTGAGATCTAAAATGCTTCTGAAGGCACTTGAGCCCAGTAGTTAGGAGTGTAAAACAATAAAAAACTCACAATGAAACTCTCACGACTATCAACAGGTTTCTCAGGTTAATAAGCAGAAGTTTTTCATCAAGAAAAAATTTTTAAAAAGCACAAAAAGCAGTTTTATAGTTCATATTCAGCATTACCAGTTTTAAAAATAGATAACTAGTGTAACCTACTACATTGAATTTTTAATTAACATTAAAAAGTAAGTTTTAGTTCTCTGGTTTACCTGAGTCTCTTGGTTTATACAGAAGTATTAGCAGTGGCTAAGTCTGGTTTCTTCAGACCTGGTCATTCTGATTTGATATACAAGTTATACAATTTTATATGAGTCATTTCTCCTGAGAATTACAGTGATATTCTTTCACTGAGAAAACATCCTTTTCTCCTCCTTCTACTGCACCCATTTTAAGGTTACTAAGAAAAATTAGTTTTAAATAAAAAGCTGACAGCAGTGTCATAGAACCATTAAGGTTGGAAAAGACCTTTACGGACATCAAATACAACCTTTAACCCATCACTGCCAAATCCACCACTAAACTCTGTTCCCTAAGCACCACAACTACATACCATTTAAATAGCTTCAGGGTTGGTGACCACCACTTTCCTGGGCAGCCAGTTCCAAGGATAGAGCACCCTTTCTGTGAACAAAATTTTCCAAATGTTCAATCTAAAACTCCCCTGGCATAATTTGAGGTCGTTTCATCTTGTCCTATAGCTCATTGCCTTGGAGAAGAGACTGACACTCACCTGGCTACAACCTCCTTTCAGGCAGTTGTAGAGAGCAATAAGATTCCCCCTGAACTTTCTTTCCTCCAGAGTGAACAACCCCAGCTCCCTCAACCACTCCTCACAAGTGCTTCTCCAAACTTTTAGACTCCCTTCTCTCAGCACCTCAATGTTTTGCTTGTAGTGAAGGGCCCAAAAGTGAACACAGGATCTGAGGTTCAACCCCACCACTGCTGAGTATGATCTCTGTCCTGGCTGTGCTGGACACACTATTTCTGATGTCAGACAAGGTGCCATTGATCTTATTGGCCACCAGGGCACACTGTCCAGGTAGATAACATCCACTTCCAACATCTACTAAGCATGTCACCTTATCATAGAAAAAGAGGAGCTATCAGCAGGTTGCTGACCTTTTGTCCTTGGATTATGGGAGCTCCATTCTTCTCTCCATTCTTGTCTTCCAATCTTAAGGAGCTGAGTACCTGCAGATAACTGGTCTTAGTATTAAAGGTTGAAGGAAAGACATGAATTACCTAAGCCTTTTCCTCATCCTTTGTTACCATATTTCCTCCTGCATCCAAAAAGGATGGAGATTTTCCTTGTCCCTCCTTTTGGTGCTGATGCATTTATAGAAATATTTTTATTGTCTTTTATATCAATAGCCAGATTAAATTCTAGTTGGGCTTTGGCTCTTCTAATTTCCCCCTTACACAACCTTTAGTCCTTCTGAATGGCCAGCCCCTTCTTCCAAAGGTCATAAACTCTCATGTTTTCCAAAGTTCTCTGTTCAGCCATGCTGGTCACCCTGGACCAGGGAGGTTCAGAGACATAATAACCTACCAAGATGTTCACAGAAGTGTTTTTAGCTTGTCAGTACTGGTTAGAGGTGTTCTTGAAGTGTAAACATGAAAATTCCCTGTGTCTGAATCCCACCAATTTAAAAAAGCACATGAGAGGCAATGAAGAGCACTCATTTTGATCTGGCTGAGAATGAAACCACAGTATTATTTCTTTCCAGTCATAGCAAGTATATTTTTCTGCTCTTTCACTCAGGAAGACAGCTATGACTTTGTTGAACCATGTTTAGTCATACACATTTTAGAAAGGCTGAGTTTTTTTCTTTGATAAATGTTTTTTCTGATTATGAGAGAGCACAAACTCTGTTCTGCTTTAAGAATGTTTAATGTTCCAGGTTGGAAAACAAATAAAAAAAGATCTCCAAAGGTGTAAAAATCCTACTGGATAACAACAAAGAAAACAAATTCTTACAGCACACATTAAAGCCAGGGCATGAAGAAAGACTGCAGCACAGAAATATTGAGACTCACGTGATGCCAAATTATCAACCACTCTCCTCTGTCCATTCAACCAGAGACCAAATATCTTGGCTCTTCATAGAAGGGGTGTGAATTAAGATACATACAACTTAACCTTCTGGATTATATGCCTGAAACAAATATGACAAGGCAGATAGAGGGTGCAGTAAGCAAACTGAAACATCAAAAAAAATTAAGAAGTTAAAACAAAAAAACCCTTGACATATCACTAAAGAGTGAGAAACTCTCCACAATATGGCAATTCTCTGTGCACAGAAACCTCACCTTCAATGATCTTTATAGTCTATGTTGTGTATATTATTTACATCTGATCTTTCAGTTTAGTAAAACAAAAAAGCACCATCTGCCCAACCGCACTTTCCTTCCAGGAAATTGAAATGAGAACGGATGTTGTCTTTCGTGCTTATTTTCATTCTTTTTTTTGTATTTAACTCTTTGTACAGTCAGCATACACTCAAAAAGAAATGTAAACCAACATATTCCTTAGCCACTCTTTCCCCATGCACACAGCAAAGGGAGAAGGAAAATTTAAAAAAAAGACAGGCATAGAAACATCAAGAAAATCCAACCTGAAATAGATTTCCATGCACAGTTACCACAATTAGAAGATGGGGGCATTCATTGCCTATGCTCCTTGGCAGCTGTTTTTTCTTATAAGGTATATTAGTCAAGCAGATATAAAACAACAGCACAGGAGAATAGTCTATTAATCAAGGAGTTATCACTCCTTGGAACAAGATACAGGCTCTACCTTTGAGATTTCTGAAATGTTAGGAGTAACAGAAAGCCCCATCTCTCCTCCCATAAGCAGGGCTGTGTGCTTGTGCCTACGAATTTAAGCATGTGTGTTAAAAAGGTGAAGAAGAAAGGCTTCCAGTTACATATTGATGAATAGATATGGCAGTATGCTACACAGACTGAGTTGTGGTAGCTGGAATTTTTATGGCAGTTCTCAGAAAATTCTTCAACATCTGCCTGTCTTTTTTTTTTTTTTTTTTTTTTTTTTTTTGTTAAATGTTGCTATTCCTTGTGTATTACAATTAAGGAGTAACCTGCCTATCAGGCATAAATAGTCAGGCTGCAATCATATTCTCCAGGGAGCACTGCTCTTCCCATATTCCTTTTACAGAAAGTATCTGTATACATGCAGTTTAATCCTCATGTTTGTCTGATCATCTGTGAGTGTCTATGAAGTAAGGAGGGAGGATGATGAATTGCCTCGACACTCCTCACCACACTGGGATAGAAAGAGACTATTTTTGACAACCAGTTTACATGAGGATAGCCACAGCTCTGCTCAAATCTACAGAATAACTACAGCAGCTTACTACAAGCTGCTCCAGTGATTCACTAGTGCCATACTTTGCCTTTACCTGAGTGCCCCCTCCACTCCTCATGCTGGACACGATCCCTTCTTCACCAGGTGTGGAGGTTTCCACCTCTGTGTTCCTGTGCATTAAGCACACCTCCTAGTGGCTGTGGAATGGGAGGCCAGAGATGGCTCCAAACACCATCACAGAGCTGCACTGAGTGAATGACAGCTGTGGATCGATGGACTTCTCTTTCCTCTTGCTCTTCTGGATTGTCCACTTTCTCCTTGGCAGAAATATTAACTTGGGGTGTAAAGTTACAACCCAAGTTACCATTCACAGTGTGGTCAGGGATTGGTTGCAATACTGAATATGATCAACTACTAATTTTGGGGTTTTGTGAGAATTCTTATTGCAATCCCAAAAGGCTTTGCACAAAATCCAAAAAATTTATTTTGGTATCAGAAAAAGAAGATACTTTTGAGAAAATGGTCCACTGTGTAGTCTGGCCTGAAAAAAATTGTTTTCAGTGCCTGCTTTGTCACAGCTATGCTGTATGAACTCAGACATTTCTTTGAGGCTTTATTTCTTTTTTTTAACTCAATGGTTCAACAGGTCCTAAAAAAAGACCTCAACAAACAAAAAGCAGAATTAGTGCAGATGTGAAACTGTACGTCACAGCCCTACTCCTTGCAGTATCCATGCCAGATATATACCCAAGCAACAGTTTCTCTGAGGCATGGATATACATCTATCCTAAAATGTATTTAAATCCTAAATCCTACAAAAAAAGTATTTGAAATAAACTAGGCTTCTAAGTACTTTTGAGATATAGGTTTCTAGACCTTCGTTCCCCATGTCTAAAATACAGATAATAGATGCTCTTCCTTACCCAGATGGCCTAAGGATATTCATTAATCACATTAAGATTGTGAGGTGCTCAGCTACTATAAATAGAGGAGTTTCGTGATCTTCAAGATGGTGGTTACCTAGGAGATATATAGATCAACATATCCCTACTTTGCTTTGCCATTCCTTGGGGATAGCATGGCCATGCTTTTTAGCAATCAGCAACCTCCAACTTTTTCTGCTGCTCTGGCCAGTGCCAAAACCACAAGTAGAACATAGCTACAGAAGATGTAAAAGATGTGTTTTCTAATTTGGTGACTTTCCCCCTCCTCTCTTTCCCATCACCGAAGAAAGTCTCAACTCTCTGCATTATCAATTAGTAGGCTTTAAAATGACCTTTTGGAATTTTTAACATTTTTATTTTTAATTACAGGAGTGCAAAGCAAAAAGCTTGCAAAGCTATGTAGTTTTATGCTGATCTTTAGCTCAATGATAAACAACTCTGCTCACTTAAATCAATTTTATGTAAAAACAACAGTGAAGGCTGAGTGTTTTGCATGTCGAGAACCTTTTTGATGGAGAAACTGTGCAGCAGAGGAAGCAGAGAATTGGATTGCCTGTCGAACTGGGATGTTCCACTGTACTGAGAATTGCTCAGCTCTATGATATAGACCCTGAGCTGCTAACAGATATCCTTCTTTAGCTACAAGACTGTGCTTTTGGAGTAAAGAAGATCACAACTCCATCTGTACTGTTGCTGTGATGTACTGAGTGGGAGTTGTGTACAGGACAGTGAGAACTGTGAAGTTCGAAAGTGGCCATGGATTTCTTATAAAGAGAACTCTCGAGCTGTTTGGTGGTGTTTTGTTGGGTTTTTTTTAAAGCTTATCTTGAATGAAGCTTTTAAAGTTTTTGATGTGCAGTTAACTATCTGAAAAATTGTTTTCCTTCTTGTTGGTTTGTTGGTTTTTTTTCCTTTTAGAACTAAACAGAATCCCAAGAGCAAATATACCATTTAATGTGGGTTTTTAAATTTTTCCTTATGACACTTTCTGAGTAGAAGTGGAAAACCTCTGTTAAGAAAGACTAACATTATGAGATTTATGTGCCATCATCCCAAACTCAGGCACTACCTTTTGCATGTTAACAAGGTAAACAAAGATATATCCTAAAGAAATTAAAAGAAAGGATCTGAAATGCCTTAGTTGAATTTTATGGATATTTCCAATGGAGAGTTTCAGAGGTTTAAACCATTTAAAATGTTGATATGGGCTTGGATCTGATTCTAATGTGATTTTCAACTCCTCATGGAAGAATGTAAGAAAGCACACCTGGAAAAACCAACAGCTGGGCCATCCCAGTACTCTGTCCCCAGGCACCGCAATTGATACTGCTGTTTGGGGAAATCCCCAAAAATGTGGCAGCACCTTGCACTCCAGTCCCATCCACAATGATTGGATCAGGGCTATTAGAGGGTAGACCTTCACTTAATCCATTCAGCATCCCTTTACAGACCTGTGGTCCATGATAAAACAGCCAGGTTTAAGCCCCTTTAAAAAATGAAATCCTCTGGGGGAAGCCCTGGCAAGCTCCTTTAGTGTGTCAGCACTCTTGGGTGCTGCTTTAACCCAGGAGCTGCGGCCGCTCGGTGCAGTCGCACTGCCGGGTGAATGAGCTGTCCCAGCACTGCTTTACTGTGCTCAGAGACACATCAATACTGAATATAGTGTGTTAGCAAAACAGAATGGAAATCTTTCAGGTGAAGAATGGCTCCACTGATTGCTTTGCTCTACCAGAATGGGGTGTGTTTTCAGGCATTCTGATAAATGTGTGCTATTTTTCAGCCATTCAGTGTGAAGTGCTGTAGGTTTCATATAAACTTTTATTGCTCACCACAGGCATGGAAGGATTGATTACATTGTTTGGGGATTTCCTAACTTCTGAGGCAGCCTCTTTAGCGAGTCTTAATACAGTGTAAGGAGGGAACAAAATGCTACAGCCCTACTCAGTAGCCTGCTTTCTACCTTTGCATTTTTAGGATCAGGCCTTCCAGTTTGGAATGGGGTATGCAACATCCAGTCTCATCCACACGACTTCTGATCATCTCCAATGCCTGAATGCAGCTGGATTGCTAGTGATGAGGATAATGACATTCTGCAGCTATAGGGAATAAGAGACAGGATTTAAGGATTATTTCATTTTAGTACTTATACTTTGGTCCAAGGAAAAAGAAGCAGAGGACTGATTGTGGAATTGGGGTGCTGTTCTTGTCTGAAGTGTAGAAGACAATTTTGGTGAGTCTATGCTGAAATCTTCACGTAGGGAAATCAAGAGCAGCTGATACCTCTTTTGAGGCAAACAGTTTAATATGCCCATGTGGCAACTCCTCTGAGTGGGGCACATTCATTCTGAGCCCTAACAGTTAATTCTTACTGAATTTGTAAAATACTTCGGGGTTTCTGAATGAGTTACCAGAGATATCATCTCTCTCCAATTGTGATTTAATGAACTAATCATGTTTCACTCATTCCCTTTTGTCTTTTCAGACATCAGGCTTACTAGAACACAGTTTTACCAGTTCTCAGGTCACATATTTGCTTTTATGAATAGTAGTTTTTACTGTATTTGTAGGGACAAATATGAAAACCCAAACTTTTCTCCTGATCTGAATTTCTTTTAAGTAGGACTAGCTGTGGCCCTCACGAAGTCATCAACCTGGATTTCAACTGCATTAGAACTTGGATCTACTCAAATTGTACTGTAGTTTCATGAAAGATTCTTCTCACTGGTATTTATTATCTGTGAGGCACTCTAGTCTATTCTTGATTATTGAGCAAATGTAAGAAATATGTCCCTTAAAACAAAAGTTGCATTTGTTGGTAAAAATCTAGCAAAAGGAGACTGGTGCCCCAGGCATTATGAACGATACAGGCTTTCAATAAGTAAATAATTCAATTCAATTAAAGCAAGTGTCTTTCCTGATGTACCATAGTTTCTAATTTCTTTAATAAGCATTCTTGGGAGGTGTTTATCAGAAGTGATCCTCAATGAAATCTTAAAGGAAGGCTCTGTCAGAAAGCAGAAGTTGTGATGTCACTTTACTTTTCTGCCAGGGAGAGTGGTGTAAAGCTCCAAGACAATTCCAGATCAGAAGCTTGCGGTGTTGATGTTACGCATGGAAATGTGTGCTTGGACTATGGGTACACACAGAACCCTCTTTCCTGGAAATGCTCTGCTCATAGAGACACAGTGGGCAAAGAACAAGATAAGGAGCTAGGAAAGTATGTGAATCCTGTGCTACTGATACCCTCAGACTTGTGCAAAGACAGATGCACTAAAGTTTGTGCAGCCTCGGCTAGCTCTGCACACTCCTGGACTCCTACCAGGGAAGCCACAGACACAGCCCAGTAGCCACAACACTGAGCCAACTGGCCATGCAACTGTCTATTCTGGTCTCTGAGCCTAAGATTTCCTACTGGCTATCTGTCTCTGGAGGTTTAGCAACAGCCTCTCTGCACAGATATGGGGATAGAGTTTATGCTCTACTGGCCTGAGAACAGAATTTTCCTCATACATTCCTGTCATCTTTATCACCTTACAACCTAATACTACACCCCTAACTCAATCCAAAAAGCAGGGTGACTCAACAGACTTGCATTAAAACCCCTGAGGGAGGTTCACCATTCTGTTTTTCTGCCTGAGTAGATATGTGGGAGGGTAACAATGTGTTGAAAAGTGAGAACATTTAGGCACAGAATCTTCCCAAGAGTGAGTGCTCACACTGCCTACCAAAGCAGCTTGAGGGCAGAATCTGGCCCTTAAATATTGTCAGACATCTGGGCAAACAAAAACAGTTTAGCTCAAACTGCCTTCATTTCTCCTGCTCAGAAAGACTTCACTTGACAATGTCAATTTTTGAAAGTAAAGCCTGGATGAGTGATCAGATCCTTACCCTTCTTTTCCTCTGAAGGGAGATTTGTAGTCTCAATTGAAACCAATCAACTCAAACTGAGATTTGCAGGAAACAAACCAGACTTGTGCTAATGCTCCAAAACTCTGATCTGGATCTAGTTTAAAAATCATGAGACTGAGAATGGGGCAAGAAGCCACCTAATACAAACCCACATAAATCCATGTATCTCCTTTTCTTTTTTTTTTTTTTCCTCATCAATACATCACATTGATTTCAGCTTATAGAAATTACTTTAGACGTTATTCACAATAGATTAATTTGACTTCGTTGCATCATTATTTACTCTTCACATACTGTCTCACATAGGTGTCTGGTATTTTGTGCAGAAATTCTTCACACAGCCCCAAAGGAGAGTTCATCTCTACAGGGCGCACTATGCTACAGCCAGCAAAAGGGGAAAAGAAGAGCAAGAGGAAGCAGAGATGCAGAGAGAGTGGTGCTATTTCTTGCCATACAGAGTTGCCAAGTACTTTTCATTTACATAAATGACTTAATGATGATTGTATGATATTTAAAATTACTGCCACCCACCAGAGATGCCTTAAAACTTTTATCAATATGTCACTTTTACTATCTATTTGATTGTAAAAATGCCGAGACCATTGGAAAAACATAGCTTGTTGCCAGTGCCTAAAACCCAGCTCTGTGACCCTTCTGGATTAAAATAAAAAAGTAGCAACAATGATCCTTCTACTAGAATCAACATGATTTACATTTACATGAACAAATAAGCTGTTTCACACAATGGAAACAAGTAATAAACTAGGACAAGAACTGTGACCAGCCTGGGACCTATCAAAGACCCCTCTGGACCTGGCAGGAATCTGCTTTTTCTGTCTCAGGGACAATCTCCCTGTCACCCCCTGCCCAGGTCTAATTACCTTTTTAAATTCATATCTAGAACCACAGGCTGCCTCATGGGATTAAGCACAGTATGCTTTGCAAATTGAAAATAAGATAGCTGTTAGGAATATATACTTGCCTCTATGATTACAGCAACAAACAATGGCAAAACACTAATTTACATCTATTATAATGGTGAAACAAAGCCCAGGATTTTCTTTGTGTTATAGGCAAGAGATAAATCTGCAAAGGTGAGATTCTAAGAGGTGTAGGCTCTAATGAGGGAGATTCTCTTGCAGAGCAGATATCTGGCAGGATGACATCAACTCAAAGTCATGAGGATTCAGTATATCATTAAATTTATTTACCATAAAATGGATTGAGCTTACTTTTAATAGTAAAACTATTCATAAGGAGAGGAAGTTTATATATATCTGTAGGTTGGATGGCATTTGTGTGGGGTGAAACAGAGCAGAGCAGTTGCAACAGAAATCCAGTCATGCCTGGGTCTAGGATTTTTAAAGGTGTTTTATCTAGTAGAAATGAATACAGCATTTACAAATTGAAAATAACTCTGTAAACTCAGATAAGATTGTCTTGGTAATATTTTACCAAGGAAGCAGCTCACCACTGCTTACTTTCAATTAGCCATCTAAATCATAGCCTATACAAAAAGCAATCCCTGCTGCCTTGCAGTAATAAAAAAGAAAAAAAAAAAAAAAGGAAAGAAAAGAAAGTTAGACGAGTTCCTAAGAGTTTTGATTCATGTTGCTGAATATGGAAGATCTGTAATCTTCTCCTTGGAGTCTATAGTTTAATGTAACTGCTTGAAAGTACTTCCCTTCTGCTGCTGGCAAAGATATTTTTTCTGAAATGAATGGTGATACATTATAGATAAACCTTCACGATTAATTTTGTTTTGACTTTAACTCCTGAGTAAGAATATGAGCTCCAAAGTAGTTTCTCCCCAGATAGTAACTGTGCTGTTATTTTTGGATCATATTGTAGTAGACATTTAGAAAAGCCTAAATTTAGAATGAAAAAAATAATTTGATTTTCATCAAAAGTTTTAGTTGTAAGATAAAAGGTGGCATTTTTTTATTATTAGTTGTCTGGAATGAATAATGAATAAGCAAGTTCTTTGGAATCAGTATTCAACTTCACCGGCTTCTATTTACAAAATCTACAGAACTAAAAGTCTTGGAGGGCTGATTGGTCAAACTCAACAAGTTTAATTTGTATCTACATGCTTTCAGTGATCCACTGGTAGTATGCTTGTAAATTTGAGGAGCCAAGAACGATGGCATAGGAGCCCTTGCTGTGAAAGCGACTTTCTGAGGGTCCAATACTGCATGAAAATGAGAATTTTGACAATTTCAATCAAGTGAAGAACTAGTTAAGAGCCTGAAGAATGGACAGAATTGTTTTAAATCACTGTACATAGCATTTTTGCAGCAGCTAAATCTGGTTCATGAATTTGTCTGCAAATTAGTTTCCCTTCCTTCTCTCTCACTGTTTTATAACTAAAGTTGTCTTTATTTTTGTCCACTTCTTCAATTTCTACTGTAGGCTTTTTCTCATTTCTGTTGAAAAGCATTTAACCTGGCCTTACTGGCTGAAAATTGACTTGAGCCTTTCACCTGCTATGTTTTGGTTTTTTTTCTTTATTTGTTCTGGGAAGAGTTTTAAGACAGGCAAAAATGTCCAGACCATCTGAATTGTCTGAATCACCAGGAGGAATTTTTTATTCAAAGAAATATTAAAATTAAAAATCACCTGTGTCCCACTACACGGTATCTATAACATACTGTATAGAAATGTTTTTGAAAGCTGGCTGCTATCAAATACACCTGAATGACTTTACTTGCCTTCATAAAAGGATGAACCGTAGTTGCACCTCCCTGAAAGCTGTTAGCCCCGGGCAGGAAAGGAGTTTTTCACTCTCCATCATTGTCTTCTCTTTAATAGTGATTTACTACTAGCTAAGCACATGCCCAGCATTTTAAAGCTGGTGGAGTGTTCCATTGAAATCAAGAGGCTTGATATATACTGGAATTACTCCTTGTTGAAGAGTCAGGTTGACGTTTCACTGGCTGTTGAAGAAAGATCTAATTATTGAGGTGTATTTTGATCAGCAAATTGATCACTTAAGAAAGGGAAACAGTGTTTGGGGTTTTCTTGCATTACTTTCTTTTTTTTACTTAAGAGATTCAAAATTTACTGCAATAAATTGGATATTTTATTGATATACTTAAACAAAAGTAAATTTATATAAACCTTCAGAAAAATTCAGATATTCAGAAGCACAAATTCAGAAACTCCAAATTTCCACCCCATCTGTAGATTGACTATGATTTTGTCCTACCTGCATCATTTTGTTGCATACTTCACTGAAGCCCCATCTACACCTGCAGGTGAATCCATTGCTCAGATTATGGCAATGGTTTCTTCTCCTACAAAGAAGCTGGCAACATCTAGAATATTACTGTGATTACTACCTGAAGTGTATCTTGCAAATCTTTGCTTGTTTAGCACTGGACATTTTCAGCCACGAGCGTTGATCACAAGCAGCCTCAGGGTCAGGAGTGTGGTACAGGTGGGCTTCATCTGATCCTAATCCATAAGAGCTGCTGTTTGCTACCCCTGTGGCTTGCATGGTGCACAGGACCATTGTGCAAAAGCAGAGACAGGCAGGGGGCACCCATATAAAAAATGCAATAAAAATTTATTTTATAAAGAATTTTTGTAGACCTCATGGAAAACAGAAGCCCATGGGTTATTTTAAATAGTCCATTGCATCTGGAGGGTACATGGAATTAATTCATAAAGCAAAGCTGTTTGAAATGTGAGAGAACTAGAACTGAGAAGCTGACCCAAAGTATTGCATTGCTAATATTTTTTGCTTATTTTTTTATATGATTTCAGCTTTACTATTGTTTTTCTTTTTTATTTTTTTTAAGGCCAGCCATTCATATTGCAGTGAAATATAAGTGGAATACCGTAAATATGCCATAAGCTGAGCTTTAGCACAGACATCCAGCTGTGATCTTTCCTGTACCTGAGCAACATCTCAACAAAATCCCATGAGTATTATATGTGCATATATGGACAGATTTGTACCAACTCTGCATTGTTACACTTGACTTGCTCTTTTTTTTAATTATGTAAAAAAATCACATTAAGCTGAATCTAATTACTGCAATGTATATTAGAAGCAGGGCACCATCAAAATTTTATTTAAATTAATCAGGTTTTGATTTAAGATATTAAATTCAAATTAATCATGTAAAAATGGAAATGATCCTTGACGTGCTTCCAGCTGTGACTTCAGTCTGTTTTCTCGTGTGAGTCACTTTCGGGATGTCTTGGGGGGAACATTACGAAAATTCACGCCGGTGCTATTTCAATTAGAGTTATTTAGCAGGACAGATGTAAAGAATACGGTATAATTAAGAAGGAGCTGATGACATGGCTACAGATTTTCAGGATCAAAAAAAAAACTGTTAGTAAAAATTGACTACTGGTCATGTAGTCCAAGTTCAAATATTCTGGGGTTAAGCACTCATTAATGATGGAATGAGGTCTTTAGACAGACCGTTGAACTCTTTCTCTGGAGCAATCTGCACAATTCTGCCCTGGAAATAACTTTGAAGCTTCATTAGCAAGCAGATGATACCTGATAACATAATTTTTAAAATCTTAAAATAATTTTCCTCCCCTTGGTGCCTAATCTTTTCTGACCAGCTGACTTCAAAGGCCTTCAGAAAAACCTAGAAGTGCCATATAAATTCCCATATAAGAGAGGCATTACATATGTATGTACATGCATACACTCAAAGCATTGTTAAAATCATGATGAATAAAGCTGCCATAATTTCTTCTAGCACTGTTTGAGCAGAATTAGTCTGTGCTACCTGCATGCTTTTTCACTAAAACCATAAAGAGTATGGGGTCTTTTCTACACAGATTCCTGACTTAGTATTTATTTATAGCTCTGTATACCATCAATATTTCCGCTGGGAAAAGTGATGTGCACATTAGTTTTTTATTCAAGAGTTGGGTAACAGAAACATCTTTTACATGCTGTGATGCTATGCAGCATAAACTTGGGAAATTATTTTACAAATTCTTTCACCTGAAATTAAATCTCCCAGGTAAAGCTCTCAGACTTTCCAACATGAAAAAAGATCAGAGAGATGACATCCATTCCTTCTTGTATTTACAGATCTCCTGAAAATATGTGTATTTAAACATGCTTCTTATGGTTGCTATCCAGGGCTCTCAGTATCTGTTCCCCTCCTACTGAGTAATAGTAAAAGCCAAGTTAAATTTAAAAAATGCACAGTACATACTGTACACCCATAATTCTAGATTAAATATTGATCTCCATGGTGTTTTTTTCATGTCTCTTGCAATCTTTCTCTTCCCTCACCAATGTCCCATTGTCACTTCCCTCTGCAAAGCAGTATACAACTGGATATGTTTTCTACAACTAAAATCATTGCTTTTAACTAAAAGAAAAAATATAGTGTAGAAGAACAAAATAATTTAAATATCTAGCTCTGTATATCTGGCAGCATCTTTCAGAAGCAGATTCTAGAATCTGTAGAAGTTTTATTTGCTGTTTCAGGGCTGCCATAGGCTTCAGCAAGGAGCTGCACCCAAAGGAGGAGCAAGGCACCAGACCAAGCATGCCTGGCTGTCCACAGTGGATTGGCAGTAAACAGAATATTATACTTACCACAGCTTACCTATTATGCAGATTTCAAGGCAGGAAACTGCCTGCAAAACAGATATACGGTGAGCATAAACTTTTTTGTTATTGTGGTAGTTGATGGTGTTGTTGTTACAACAGGAGAAATAATATGATTCATTGATGGTTTCTGCTTCCTACTCATAAGATATAAACCTACATAATGATTGTTCTTTAATAGTATTTAAAGACACTTTTAAACAAACTGTGTGGGAGTTTAATATAATAATGGTTTTGGTTTTTCAGGAACCACTTTTTGGAAAAGTGGATGACTAATTTAATATTAAAAATGGCTCCTCATAAGAAACAAGAATGCTGTAAGTAATTTGCAAGAAAGAGTATGATAAAAATATGCTCAATTTATTCACTTTTCCATTTTAAATTTATTTTTTCTTTTGGCATAACAGCTGGAAAGAACAATCTTTTTTTCCATAGGCTAGGCTGTTGCTTGAATGACTGAAATGCATTTTCCCAGGAGAGATGCACAGGTTCATTTCCCATCTGGGTATTTTTCCCCCCTCCTGTTTCCACCTCCACTCCTCCAGGACCAAAGCAGATTGTCAATGAACCATAGGTTTTCCACTGATATAACTCCGTACACACCTAAAACATATGTCAAACACAACAGTGTTCTGTGTGAAGCACAGATCAGCCCAAACATATCTGTGTACCCCTTTCTCAGTCCTTCCTCTAGGACTGTGTCAGTGGGCTCCAGTAACCACATTTGTAGGATGAAGACCCATGGACTTCAGACCAATATCTCTGGTCAGTCAGGAACTGGGTGAATCCCTTCAGGAGGAAGAGCACAGATTGCTGTAGAGTCCCTGAGGGCTGAGAGTTGGATAGGGGAGCACAGAGATGGTATGAGATCAGGAACAGTCCTCAGGGCAGTCCATCAGGGGACTGGCCTTGTCCATATGGCAAATGTGAAATCCCCACCAATGCCAGTGCAGTCACTGTTAGGCCCATGGCATTTACCAGTGAAATGGTGTGTGTTGGCAGCATAGTGGGCAGGGCTGAGAACCCATATTGTGGGGAAGTTTTATTTTAATGAACTAGAAGCTGAAATGCTGAACAGGGACTTCATATGATGATGCTCAATCCAATTTTTTGCAGAGTTCTGGTACTATTCCATGACTTTTCTCAATTTACTCTGTGTGGAGTAATGGCCATAAAATGAATAAGCATTTCTCATCTCTTTCCAGTCTGGTTAGACTGCAAACTGTTTGTATCAGTGAAGGACAATGCATTTCTCAGTGCATTGCGCATGGAGGCTTAGTTAAACCTAAAGTCAGTAAGGTATGCAAATAACATTGGTAATAAACAGTATTATTTCTGTATCATCTCAAAATTATCATGCTCCAATATTTTTAAGGAACCTCTTCACTGATGGAGACTTTCTCAATCAGAGAGCATTTCATTGATTTGTCCATGACCTTAATATCAGTCTGGGAGAGGGCATGGTTCAGTTCTATTAATTTGTGGTGTTTCCTCTCAATTTTGAAATGCTATCAATATAATTTGGTTTAGTATATTTGGTTTTGGTGGGTTTTTTTGTTTGTTTTCTTTTTCCATAGCCAAAATGTATAAGGTGTTGGCTATTTCTCATTGGTTTATAACTAGAGTGTGACAGATAAAATACAAGAGCATGAGGTATCATGGGACGCTGTAACTGACATGAAGACTGGTTAATATATAAGCAAATTGTATATGGAAATTCTGACTTTTGCAGCTGGAGCCTTCATTCTGTGGCTGTGTTGAGGTGTTTCTCTCCAGAGGCCATTGACACAGGCACTTGGGCTGACTCAGCAGGAAAATCTGGTACTTTTGGAGAATTCTCTTGAGAAAAAAAGGTTGTCCATAGGTGAAATCAATAGTTTTACCAGTCCAGCCCTTTTGGAAAGCAATTTTGTGCAGCACAATAAAATTTGGGCCTTATAGTTAATGCTTTTGTTCCTTCTAGGGCAAGAAAGAAACCACACATAATATATTACAGAGCAGACATGCTAATTTTTAAAGTGATTTTCCAGGCAACTGAGCATGTCCCATGGGTTCCACCTGCAAGCTGAATGTTTATGTTTAACTTTGGAAAAATCTCTTTTAGGCCACTGAGAGATGAATATGGCTGTGTAAATGAGTACAGTAATTTCACGACTATAAGGCGCACCGGACTATAAGGCGCACCCGCCCGGATTCGGCAAAATTCGCAACTTTGTAGATCAGATAAGGCGCACCGGTCTATAAGCCGCACTTTTTTTTGCAGCGAGGCCCCGCCCCCAGCTCACCCCGTGTGGTTGCTGGCCGAGGCCCCGCCTCCACTCGGCAGCCATTGGCCCCCAGGCCCGCCTCCACCCGGTAGGGGCGGTGCTGCGAGCCACCGAGCCACCCTGGACCCGGCAGCCATGGGCCCCCGGGACTGCCTGGACCCAGGAGTGGGGGTGCCGTCGGCCCCCTAGCCCGCATTCATCCGGCAGCCATGGCTCCCCGGGACTGCCTGGACCCAGGAGCGGGGGTGCCGCCGTCCCCCTAGCCCACCTTCATCTGGCAGCCGTGGGCTCCCGGGGCTGCCTGGACCCAGGAGCGGGGGTACCGCGGGCTCCCTAGCCCGCCTTCACATGGCAGCCATGGGCCCCCGGGACTGCCTGGACCCGGGAAGGCGGGTGCCGCGGGGCCCCTAGCCCACCTTCATCTGGCAGCCGTGGGCTCCTGGGACTACTTCCACCCGGGAAGGGGGGTGCCGCGGGGTCCCTAGCCCACATTCACGCAGCAGCCATGGGGCCCCGGGACTGCTTCCACCCGGGAAGGGGGTTGCCGCGGCCCCCCTTGCCCACATTCACCCGGCAGCCATGGCTCCCCGGGACTGCCTGGACTCAGGAGCGGGGTTGCCGCCGGCCCCCCTTGCCCACATTCACCCGGCAGCCATGGGCTCCCGGGACTGCCTGGACCCGGGAAGGCAGGTGCCGCGGCCTCCCTAGCCCACATTCACCCAGCAGCCATGGGGCCCCAGGACTGCCTGGACCGGAGAGGGGCGGTGCCTCGGGCCCCCTGGCCCGCCTCCACCCGGCAGGGGCAGTGCCGCGGGCCCCCTGGCCCGCCTCCACCCGGCAGGGGCAGTGCCGCGGGCCCCCTGGCCCGCCTCCACCCGGCAGGGGCAGTGCCGCGGGCCTCCGGGCCCGCCCCCAGCCGGCTGCTGTGGCACTTCCGGCTCCCCCCACGGCTCTCAGCTCACACTTCCGGTTTGGCAAATTTCGCCGCTTTGTACATCAGATAAGGCGCACCGGACTATAAGGCGCACTTCCGGGTTCGAGGGAAAATTTTAGTCAAAAGGGTGCG